>NC_136057.1:1119049929-1119459458 GCF_964261635.1 Lissotriton helveticus
CTTGCAGATCACTCCCCACGAGCCCTTGGGCCTCCAACTCGCCAGGGCTTATAATAAAACGTTAGAGCCTCAGGGACCACCACCTCCCTGAGGCTAACTTAAATATGGACCCCATTCTATTCTACTCTGTTTTTAATGTCCTCCAAGATGGTGATGAGGGAAGATTCTGTGCCTCTTCCTGGACAGAATCCTGATTGTATATCGGAAAGTATGGCATTATGTTCAATGAATAGTGACATCTGGGTGAATGTTCCTTCCATCATTTTGCTCAAGAAAGGTCAGTTTGTAATCAGTCTGCAGTTATTTTGGTCATGTGGGTCCATTGAAACATTTAAAGAGCACTTACTACCCCTATGTGGGCCACGAAGTGCTTGCCTACATGGGTAGGCGTTACATACTGTGGGGTGCTTGGTTGGAAGTGTGTTGTCTTTGTTTTGATGCTGTGTGAGAAGTGTTTCCATGTTGTGCATGAGGACCACCAAGGTGTGGTTATCATGTTATAGGATGTAGCGCTTAGCAGTGTGATGGATGAAGAAGTGCGAGAGATAGACACACAGATTATGGGTTTCACTTTGCTGGAAGACTTGAGCAGCTCTGCAGGACCCCTTTTGGTATTTCTTATGTTCATAGTCCACTTAGTTGGTTACTGTACTGGGTTGCCCATTCTGGGATATTTTATTTAAAGTTTATGGCCCTGAGCAGGCATACATTAAAGGGAGAAGTGGTGTTGAGATGTGCTGGGAGGGATTTTATCATCATCCAAAATCTGATGGTCAGGGAGTGGCCTTAGTGTGTTGCTAGATTTACCTGCTGTGTTGGTCTAGAGTCCTCCATTGACTAGCGATATGTGGCAGATCTCTTAAGTTTTTCTGTTCCTGTTCAATTGGTGATGGTTGGTCTATTGCTGTGACTGATATAGTACTTGGTGATGGATATGACCCGTTGCGGTTTTGTCTTATGTGAGTATAAGAGTGTCAAGCAGTAAGTAAATGTTTAGCAACGCAACAGTTGATGTTGTTGCACCAGGGATATTGTGCTGCATAACTAAATACTTATAAGGTCCCAAATGCGAGACCTATTGGCCATGCCAATGCTTGTTCCTCTTGGCTTTTATATGGACACTGGATTTGTTTGCACAATTTATTGTAAAGCTAAAGCTGGTGCGTATGACTAGCTCGCACACAAAGTGTAAATAACCTGAGTGTATTTCACACGTTGATTTATTTTGAATTTATTGAAGACTAAGAAAAAAGCTGACGCTCATCTATCAAGCACTGGCGTTGCCAATAGGTCTCGCAGTAGGAAAGTTGGAGCTATTACAATTGCAAATAACAATGCCTTTTATTTTTGTTTTCATTTTAAAAACATAAAGGGCTTTGTCATTTACAAAACCAATAGCTCCAACTTTCCTACTACGAGACCTATTGTGCACTGCACAGTGTGGATGTGAGTGGCGTTGCGTGTGTGAGTGGCGTTGCGTGTGTGAGTGGCGTTGCGTTGCGTGAGTGGCGTTGCGTTGCGTGAGTGGCGTTGCGTGGGTGCCGTTGCGTGAGTGGTGTTGCGTGAGTGGCGTTGCGTGGTGTTGCGTGAGTGGCGTTGCGTGAGTGTCGTTGCGTGAGTGGCGTTGCGTGAGTGGCGTTGCGTGAGTGGCGTTGCGTGAGTGGCGTTGCGTGAGTGGCGTTGCGTTGCGCGAGTGGCGTTGCATTGCGCGAGTGGCGGTGCGTTGCGCGAGTGGCGTTGCGTGTGTGAGTGGCGTTGCGTGTGTGAGTGGCGTTGCGTGTGTGAGTGGCGTTGCGTGTGTGAGTGGCATTGCGTGCGTGAGTGGCGTTGCGTGAGTGAGTGGCGTTGCGTGAGTGGCGTTGCGTGAGTGGCGTTGCGTTGCGTGAGTGGCGTTGCGTTGCGTGAGTGGCGTTGCATTGCGTGAGTGGCGTTGCGTTGCGTGAGTGGCGTTGCGTGAGTGGCGTTGCGTTGCGTGAGTGGTGTTGCGTGAGTGGCGTTGCGTGAGTGGCGTTGCGTTGCGTGAGTGGCGTTGCGTTGCGTGAGTGGCCTTGCATTGCGTGAGTGGCATTGCGTTGAGTGAGTGGTGTTGCGTGAGTGGCGTTGCGTGAGTGGTGTTGCGTGAGTGGCGTTGCGTGAGTGGCGATGCGTGCGTGAGTGGCGTTGCGTTGCGTGAGTGGCGTTGCGCGCGTGAGTGGCGTTGCGTTGTGTGAGTGGCGTTGCGTGAGTGGCGTTGCGTTGCATGAGTGGCGTTGCGTTGCGTGAGTGGCGTTGCGTTGCGTGAGTGGCGTTGTGTGAGTGGCATTGCGTTGCGTGAGTGGCGTTGCGTTGCGTGAGTGGCATTGCGTTGCGTGAGTGGCGTTGCGTTGCGCAAGTGGCGTTGCGTTGCGCGAGTGGCGTTGTGCGAGTGGCGTTGCATGTGTGAGTGGCGTTGCGTTGCGCGAGTGGCGTTGCGTTGCGTGAATGGCATTGCGTGTGTGAGTGGCGATGCGTGTGTGGGAGGCGTTGCGTGTGTGAGTGGCGTTGCATTGCGTGAGTGGCGTTGCGTGAGTGGCGTTGCGTTGCGTGAGTGGCGTTGCGTTGCGTGAGTGGCGTTGCATTGCGTGAGTGGCGTTGCGTTGTGTGAGTGGCGTTGCGTTGCGTGAGTGGCGTTGCGTGGGTGGCGTTGCGTGAGTGGCGTTGCGTGAGTGGCGTTGCGTGGCGTTGCGTGAGTGGCGTTGCGTGAGTGGCGTTGCGTGAGTGGCGTTGCGTGAGTGGCGTTGCGTTGCACAAGTGGCGTTGCATTGCGCGAGTGGCGTTGCGTGTGTGAGCGGTGTTGCGTGTGTGAGTGGCGTTGCGTGTGTGAGTGGCGTTGCGTGTGTGAGTGGCGTTGCGTGCGTGAGTGGCGTTGCGTGAGTGAGTGGCGTTGCGTGAGTGGCGTTGCGTGAGTGGTGTTGCATGAGTGGCGTTGCGTTGCGTGAGTGGCGTTGCGTTGCGTGAGTGGCGTTGCATTGCGTGAGTGGCGTTGCGTTGCGTGAGTGGCGTTGCATTGCGTGAGTGGCGTTGCGTGAGTGGCGTTGCGTGAGTGGCGTTGCGTTGCGTGAGTGGCGTTGTGTTGCGTGAGTGGCATTGCATTGCGTGAGTGGCGTTGCGTTGAGTGAGTGGCGTTGCGTGAGTGGCGTTGCGTGAGTGGCGTTGCGTGAGTGCCGTTGCATGCGTGAGTGTCGTTGCGTTGCGTAAGTGGCGTTGCACGCGTGAGTGGCGTTGCGTTGCGTGAGTGGCGTTGCGTGAGTGGCGTTGCGTTGCATGAGTGGCGTTGCGTTGCGTGAGTGGCGTTGCGTGAGTGGCGTTGCGTGAGTGGCATTGCGTTGCATGAGTGGCGTTGCGTGAGTGGTGTTGCGTTGCGTGAGTGGCGTTGCATTGCGCGAGTGGCATTGCGTTGCGTGAGTGGCGTTGCATTGCGCGAGTGGCATTGCGTGTGTGAGGCGTTGCGTTGCGCGAGTGGCGTTGCGCGAATGGCGTTGCGTGTGTGAGTGGCGTTGCGTGTGTGAGTGGCGTTGCGTGTGTGAGTGGCGTTGCGTGTGTGAGTGGCGTTGCGTGCGTGAGTGGCGTTGTGTGCGTGAGTGGCGTTGCGTGAGTGGTGTTGCGTGAGTGGTGTTGCGTGAGTGGCGTTGCGTGAGTGGCGTTGCATTGCGTGAGTGGCGTTGCGTGAGTGGCGTTGCGTTGCATGAGTGGCGTTGCGTTGCATGAGTGGCGTTGCGTGAGTGGCGTTGCGTTGCATGAGTGGCGTTGCGTGAGTGGCGTTGCGTTGCGTGAGTGGCGTTGCGTGAGTGGCGTTGCGTTGCATGAGTGGCGTTGGGTTGCGTGAGTGGCGTTGCGTTGCGTGAGTGGCATTGCGTTGCGCAAGTGGCGTTGCGTTGTGCGAGTGGCGTTGCGTTGCGTGAGTGGCATTGCGTGAGTGGCGTTGCATTGCATGAGTGGCGTTGCGTGAGTGGCGTTGCGTTGCATGAGTGGCGTTGCGTGAGTGGCGTTGCGTGCGTGAGTGGCGTTGCGTGAGTGGCGTTGCGTTGCATGAGTGGCGTTGCGTTGCGTGAGTGGCATTGCGTTGCGTGAGTGGCGTTGTGTTGTGTGAGTGGCGTTGCGTGAGTGGCGTTGCGTTGCATGAGTGGCGTTGCGTTGCGTGAGTGGCGTTGCATTGCGTGAGTGGCGTTGTGTGAGTGGCATTGCGTTGAGTGAGTGGCGTTGCGTTGCGTGAGTGGCATTGCGTTGCGTGAGTGGCGTTGCGTTGCGCAAGTGGCGTTGCGTTGCGCGAGTGGCGTTGTGCGAGTGGCGTTGCATGTGTGAGTGGCGTTGCGTTGCGCGAGTGGCGTTGCGTTGCGCGAATGGCGTTGCGTGTGTGAGTGGCGATGCGTGTGTGAGAGGCGTTGCGTGTGTGAGTGGCGTTGCATTGCGTGAGTGGCGTTGCGTGAGTGGCGTTGCGTTGCGTGAGTGGCGTTGCGTTGCGTGAGTGGCGTTGCATTGCGTGAGTGGCCTTGCGTTGTGTGAGTGGCGTTGCGTTGCGTGAGTGGCGTTGCGTGGGTGGCGTTGCGTGAGTGGCGTTGCGTGAGTGGCGTTGCGTTGCGTGAGTGGCGTTGCGTTGCGCAAGTGGCGTTGCGTTGTGCGAGTGGCGTTGCGTTGCGTGAGTGGCATTGCGTGAGTGGCGTTGCATTGCATGAGTGGCGTTGCGTGAGTGGCGTTGCGTTGCATGAGTGGCGTTGCGTGAGTGGCATTGCGTGCGTGAGTGGCGTTGCGTGAGTGGCGTTGCGTTGCATGAGTGGCGTTGCGTTGCGTGAGTGGCATTGCGTTGCGTGAGTGGCGTTGTGTTGTGTGAGTGGCGTTGCGTGAGTGGCGTTGCGTTGCGTGAGTGGCGTTGCGTGAGTGGCGTTGCGTGTGTGAGTGGCGTTGCGTTGCGTGAGTGGCGTTGCGTGAGTGGCGTTGCGTTGCGTGAGTGGCGTTGCGTGAGTGGCGTTGCGTTGCATGAGTGGCGTTGCGTTGCGTGAGTGGCGTTGCGTGAGTGGCGTTGCGTTGCGTGAGTGGCGTTGCGTGAGTGGCATTGCGTTGCGTGAGTGGCATTGCGTGAGTGGCGTTGCGTTGCGTGAGTGGCGTTGCGTGAGTGGCGTTGCGAGCGTGAGTGGCATTGCGTGAGTGGCGTTGCGTGCGTGAGTGGCGTTGCGTGCATGAGTGGCGTTGCGTTGCGTGAGTGGCGTTGCGTGAGTGGCGTTGCGTTGCGTGAGTGGCGTTGCGTGAGTGGCATTGCGTGAGTGGCGCTGCGTGAGTGGCATTGCGTGAGTGGCGTTGCGTGAGTGGCGTTGCGTGAGTGGCGTTGCGTGTGTGAGTGGCGTTGCGTGAGTGGCGTTGCGTGAGTGGCGTTGCGTTGCGTGAGTGGCGTTGCATTGCGTGACTGGCGTTGCGTTGCGTGACTGGCGTTGCGTGAGTGGCATTGCGTTGCGTGAGTGGCGTTGCGTGTGTGAGTGGCGTTGCGTGTGTGAGTGGCGTTGCGTGTGTGAGTGGCATTGCGTGAGTGGCGTTGCGTGAGTGGCGATGCGTTGCGTGAGTGGCGTTGCATTGCGTGAGTGGTGTTGCGTTGCGTGAGTGGCGTTGCGTGAGTGGCGTTGCGTGAGTGGCGTTGCGTGAGTGGCGTTGTGTTGCGTGAGTGGCGTTACGTGAGTGGCGTTGCGTGAGTGGCATTGCGTGAGTGGCGTTGCGTTGCGTGAATGGCGTTGCATGAGTGGCGTTGCGTTGTGTGAGTGGCATTGCGTTGCGTGAGTGGCGTTGCGTTGCGTGAGTGGCGTTGCGTTGCATGAGTGGCGTTGCGTGAGTGGCGTTGCATTGCGTGAGTGGCGTTGCGTTGCGTGAGTGTCGTTGCGTGAGTGTCGTTGCGTTGCGTGAGTGCCGTTGCGTTGCGTGAGTGGCGTTGCGTTGCGTGAGTGGCGTTGCGTTGCATGAGTGGCGTTGCGTTGCGTGAGTGGCGTTGCGTTGCGTGAGTGGCGTTGCGTTGCGTGAGTGGCGTTGCGTGTGTGAGTGGCGTTGTGTGTGTGAGTGGCGTTGCGTGTGTGAGTGGCGTTGCGTGGGTGAGTGGCGTTGCGTGTGTGAGTGGCGTTGCGTGGGTGAGTGGCGTTGCGTGTGTGAGTGGCGTTGCGTGTGTGAGTGAGTGGCGTTGCGTGTGTGAGTGAGTGGCGTTGCGTGTGTGAGTGGCGTTGCGTGTGTGAGTGGCGTTGCGTGTGTGAGTGGCATTGCGTGTGTGAGTGGCGTTGCATGTGTGAGTGGGGTTGCGTGGATGAGTGGGGTTGCGTGTGTGAGTGGCGTTGCGTGTGTGAGTGGCGTTGCGTGGGTGAGTGGCGTTGCGTGTGTGAGTGGTGTTGCTTGGGTGAGTGGCGTTGCGTGGGTGAGTGTGGTGTTGCGTGGATGATAGTGGGCTTGCGTGGGTGTGAGTGGCGTTGCGTGTCTGTAAGTGTTGCTGTGTGGGTGAAAGTGGCACAGAGCCTTTGATGTGGCCTGGCGCAGGAGAAATGCTGCTGCTGCTAATTAAATACAAGAGCGGCCGGGAAGCGGCCGGGAAACACAAGTACGGCTGGCCACATAATTAGGGGAGGAGAAGCCGCACAGCACACGCTGGGAGAAGCCCTTTGATGTGCTCTGCGGCCGTGATGCGCGCTCTGTGCTGGGGGGAGGGGGAGGGCCATTAGCCTGAACTCGCGGCAAGATCAAACGAAGGGTGGGAGGGACATTGAGGAACAGATGGCCATGAAAGTGTATGGGCCAAAAGCGCGTGCCTGTGGCCACGTGCACTTGAAGAAAACGCCACGAAAAAATGCGGTGGTTTGACAATCAGTTCGAGCACTTGAATTCTTGCCATTTCCCATTCCTTCGGAATGGTAAAGGACGAGACCTAAAAAGGAGTTATTGAGCAGCCTGTATGAACTGAAATCGACTGTCTGACTGCTGTGTGTTACTGTATAAGTTTTAGTGTAGGTTATATATTGTATTGTAATTGCATTATAGAGCTCTTATTACTCCTGACTATGCACAGTTGGGTTTTTACTCTGGGCAGCACACACTGCTCGAAATCCCGGGTTATTGTTTTTTTGTTGGTAGTTATTGGTGGTTATTGGGATCAACCTTATGCTATACATGAAGAGTTCCCTGCCTTTACTCCAGTTTCTATGTGGTAGATTACAATAGTAAGGATTAAGACAAACATGCAAGTGATTTATAATAGGCTTTACTTCGAGAGCAGAGGCATGCAAAGAATGGAAAGGAAGGAGATAGTCCTTTGAAAGAAATTGGGGAATCAAAATGTTCGAAATGTGAAGGTATTACTTCGGCACACAACTGTGATGTGGACTATGTGGAAATGTCTGCTCTTCTGTTGGCTCAGCCTCCCCACTCTTTGGCGAATAACGTGTGGCACCCCAGCAAAGCTGATTGCATTTCCATTTGCAGAATTACATGTTTAAAAGCAGGTGCATATGAAGAACTACTCAGTGAAACGTTGGGAGATCATTGTATCCAGCAACCATACTGCATCAAGTGCTTTGAAAAGAATTGTTATGTATCTGTCTCATTACAATATTAACAGGATAATCTGACTTTTCGGAGCTGTGCTTTACCAAGGTGTGGATCTGACATTGACATTCCTGAATAATGCGTTTCTCAAAAATAATGGAACCGTCGTAAAATCACTGATCCCTGAAAGGCCTGTGTGAGTAATTCATGCACTCAAGCAAGACGCACATAACTTTTAAGTAACTGCAGCTACAGTGACTTTAGTGCCTGATATGTGAGTGGCCTGTACTGGCTGACAATAGAAATATGAGCTTTGAGCCACTGTTCCACTGTGAACGCATTCAAACATTAAGGAGAGATTACATATAATGAAATTTATGGGTGGTACTATCGAGCACATTATATTACTTATTAAAAATTATTGTGCGGTTTTGTGCTTTTTTATAGCAGAAAACCATTGGAATTGCACTATGGGGCATATTTACTAGAAAATGGCGCAGCACGCCTCTGCAAGCCATCTTGCGGTGCCGAGCTGCATCATTAGGAAAGTGCTGGAATGCGTCGTATTTACAGCAATACAACACATCCCTGTGCTTTCCTCTCCAATCTTGCACAATTGGCTGCTTAGCGCCAACAAAGGCATCCTTGCACCATGATGCAAGGGTGCCTGCTTTAGAGGGTTGATTGGTTTTGTGCAGTAAGGAACACCTTCCTGCACAAAAATAATAATTGATGGCGATTTCCTCCTTATATATGTGCAGCAGAATGCATGAAGAGCAATTTGTGAAAGGGGGCTATATTTACAAGGCCATGAAAAACCACACAAGGTGGGTTTATGTGCCCGTGTAAAAATGGCTCATCATTGTGCGTCAAAAAGTGCTGTTTCGGTGGAGCAGGGGCCTTGTAAATATGCCCCTGAATCTACAAACAAAAGTGGGGCAAAGTAGCATGCTGCTCACAATCACACCCAGGTGCTAATGAGCACCACAAGGCAGTGGTATTTAAATCTGAGGCCTCCTCTACGCCGTAGGTCCTAGAAGTGAGCAGTTTGGTTCGGTTGAAGCATGTGTGCTCATTCTACTTCTGGAACCTGCTGGGCATTCGGCTTCAGTAGGCTTCTTGCCAACTGCTGGTTTAGTCTGAGTTACACTACCTGCAGTCTATATATAATCTGCACTATAGTTAGAAACAGACTGTACAGTCTTATTTTTATCAATTCCTAGTAAATTTGGCACACGTCTGGCTTCAAAAGCAAACCTTTATTCTTATTTTGTTTACAACATGTTCCATTCCTCACAACTACAATGGGGAAAACATCAGTAACTGGAAAGATTAGATCCACTTGTGGCGCTTCTGTGCAAGGGCAATGTCTTAGAGACTAGGATCTGGAGCCAGGAGTTATGGGATCATACATAGCTGACACTGTCAGGAACACCACAGCTTGTATAGCATAAAGTGAGCACTGCAAGAGCTAATTTAAAATGAAAGGCTGGGTCACAAAACATTTTTGACTGTTGCTATTTCATGTCCTTGTTAATAATGAGCCAAGTCTTGTGCTGCATTATTGCAGTGTGATGTTGTGCTCTACAATGATTGCTCTATTATGTTTCAATGTTGTTGTTGTGATGCTGCTTTGTGTATATCGTTGATATACTCTGTTTTTACTTTAGAGATCCCCACAAATGTTTCTCAATTTCAAAGTTAATGCAGCTCATGTGTTTATATTTCTCAAGACAAGCAACCATTTACAGCTGTCTAAGGTGGTAAAATAGCACTGCTTCAGCTCTTCTGCTATTTAAGACACACTTCAGCCTAAAATGATGCCAAAGACCTGGCTTACATCATAACTTCCAGCGCTCACTTTATGTGACACAGCTCACAGTCTTTGCCACCTTTTTGGCCTAATGGTGTCTTCAGTAGTTGAAGAGCTAGAGCACAGTAATTTACTACATTGGTCAATAGTTGCTTGTCTTGGAATTTTAAAGGCATGTGCTGCTTTTGAATGGAAATGTAGTGGAATTTTTGTATTGTATTGCACCGTACTGCAGCATTTACATTGCAAACATACTATCCCTATGTGGGATGCTGAAGTACTTGCTTACAAGGGTAGCATGCTACACTGTGTAGTGTGTGTTGGTGGAAGAGGTTTTCTTTGCTTTGATGATATGTGGTAAGGGTATTCATGTCATGCATGATTGTTACCGAGGTGTGGTTATCATGTTATGGGACACAGCATATACCAGTGTGGTGGGTGATGAATTGTGAGAAACAGACACACAGTTTCATGGGCTTAGGATGCTGGTAGATTTGAACAGCTCTGCAGGTCCCTTTATCGCATTTCTTATGATATAGTCTGCTTAGATGGTTGCTGCACTAGGTTGCCCAATCAGATATAGTGTGTATAGTTGTGGTGTTGAGCTAACATGGTTAGATGGAGAGAGAAATGGAGAGATCTGTTGGGAGGGACATTTTTATCATCAAATATCTGGGTGTCTTTGTGCAATGTAAATAAGCGGTCAGATCGTATAGATATTTGCGATCTGCAGTGATGGAGTATTTTAAAGTCCTCTGAATTGTCCAGCAATTTCTGAGTGATTTCTTCAGTTATTCTATGCCTGTTTTTTGCGGGATGGCTGTGTTTCTGGTTGTACAGTCCTGGTGATGTACAATCCCCATAGCAGATATATGTAAATTTAAGAGGAATAAGTTACAGTTTACTGGTGATCACTGCTGACCACTGCTAATTAAGGTCTTAGTATTATTGTCAGCCATAATTGTTATGTATGCAGATACATAACATTAAAATGCCATGACAAGCCATAGGTCAGCCCTTCTTAGCCTACCTGCATATCAAAAGCTGGATGCGTTGATTCCAGTTCGTGGTTTGCAAGCTAAGGATTCCACTTGAGGGTATGATTGTTTACTGGGCTCCACTGAAGCTGTGTGGCTGGTGCAGTTATCTAGGAAATAGCCATGTTTTCTGGCCCGTTATGTACTTTCCAGTTTCTCTTCAAGAGCTTCAGGTAATGGCCACTTTAAACCACTGTGACTAAACAATATTTCATGCACTTCCAAAGACTGCTCTTTCCCCCAAAAAATAAGTTGCTAAACCCCCTGCCAAACACAAATTTACCCAGAGAGAGATTAAAACACTCTATACACACTCAAGGTAGGGTTTGTAGTGAGTTAATGTGTCCTTATTTCTTACTTTGTTGACACCAATAGTAAACAACAGTACATAACACAGTAACAAACACTGAGCAGCATGACAACCCAATTAAAGTATAATAGGACATAATAACACAACACTTCAGTCACATTTGACAACATAACCACAGTAAACACGTCACATTGCAGTAATACAGGACAAAAACACAGCAGCACAACAAATAGACCCACAACAAATAGCCATCATCATTATTGTCACACATTTCCACCTTTGCAACAAGCACTGCCTTAATTTACTGACAAGGACATGAAATAACACGCCTAAAATGCATTGTGATCCAGCTCTGCATCTTCTTGGTCACCTATCTCGAATGCAGTAGTTTTGCAATGCATTGATTTGCTAAAACATCACTATTGATGTGTAGCAATCTAGACTGTGTGTACACATTAGACAATGGACAAATGCCATACTGACATACTGCCTAAATCGCAATGGCACTGATGACTGTGAGACCCTTTGGCCTACCTCTAACAGTAGTTCAACTCCTTAAGAAATATGAAATGGAATGTGCTCAGTTGCTAAGATATGTTCAAGCTTTCGCTCCATCACTTTTAAATGTTACCAAAACAAGTCTATCAACACGTTTGTAAGTTCTCTTGACGTGATAGGACATCTCTCAAATATATGTCATGAATTTAAACCAAAGACGGGGAGTCCAGAATGCTGACTTAATATTAGGAAATTGCTCTGCTACTAGAAAATTGGCACCCTCACCAGGCTTTGGGAGGGAGTTGGAGAGAGGTCAATGGCACCCAATTCATAAATCTGATCTCTGTGTAAAAAATCATTTGGACAGGTATCAGGAACTTTTCAGCTCAATTGGTATTGCTGCCCAAAAGTCTTGACTGTGGAAATATGCGTTGGACACTTAGGACTTTATAACAAGTCCAGTGGTCCATGGACAGCCAGACTCAAGGGGTTGGGGGGGGGCAGTGGTGGCATTGTTCCTCACACCCCATCGCGACCAGGGCAGACGCACCACCCTAGGACAGCGGAAACGGCCATGAAAGTGTGGCGGTAAGGAAGCAAAGGGAGCCCTGTGGTCCCCTTGTGCCTCACGCCATGTATGGCGGCACAACATGTTCACCTGTGTGGATGCACACCAGTAACTGCCTTTGACGTTCCCATTGCAGTGCTTATTTTATATTATATTATATATTTTTATTTTATAGGCAACGCCCTTGGAACAACAAAAAACCACCTGCCAGACATGACAATACACCCGATCTGGTGGGCGGTTTGTATATTGGTTTGGCAGTGCAGGAGCAGGGCTGTCTTGCTCCCGCACCACCAAACTCATAATGAGGCCTTTAGAAGTTACATGGAAAAACAAAGATGAACTTTGTGTTACAATTCCTAATCCATTCTTATATATAAGACTGTTTTCATCTAAATTATTGGAATAGAAGAGCCATACTGGTCACATGTTTTTTGTTTCTGAGAGGCACCGCTGGCTAGTTGAAGTTTTTTTCCTGCAATATTTACATTGGTCTATTAGAAAATGGCACAACTTAGTGTTTTTTGTTAGGCTTTTCTCTATGGGACAAATGGGTAAACATTGTGACGTTTGAAACCATATACTCTTATTTATCTTTAAATTGAAATTTCTACAGAAGACATACTTTGCAACAAACAATGTTCTTCTCTGGAGCAAAGTCAATGTGTGTAGACATGTTCAGCTAAATGTAAACTAGGGATGGAACTTTGAGGCAGAATTCTCCTTAACCCCTTCGACGCTGATGACGAGCTGGGCTCGTCATGAGGTAGCCTCCTCGCACGCTCATGACGAGCCCAGCTCGTCACGTAACATGCGAATCCGTAAAACCCAGCGTACGGGCGGAAATCCTACCGCACGCATGCGGTTAAAACGTTAGCAAAAAATTGAAGAAATGTAACTATGATGTTGGAAAGTGTTAGACCTTTACAAAACATCATAGGTGAATTAATATTTTTACACAACCCTTTTTTTATCTCAAGCTTATTGTTAGCGCTATCACTGTGCTATAATATCATAGTTCAAATCCTGTCCTCCTACTCAGCAGAGACATCACCATATTCCAATGCTACATTGACGCCAGTGCTCGAGTTATAGTTTATTTTTATTTTTAAATAAGCTGCTAACACTTTTTAGGAGCATCTGATATGCCTATCTCCAATAAAAGAATCCTGGAGTGATATCTCTAAATGAATTTCTTTGACAGTCATACAATACATTAATTCATCATTTACGTTCTCAGATAACATAACATCGGCTCTCTTATTAGTTCCCCTTAAACATTTGGGTGTTATTGCCTCTCACCAGACTCTTAGGGGCAGATTTATGAGGCCCTTGCGCCACGTTTACGCCGCTGTTGCGTCACGCAAGGCGGCGTAAACGTGGCGCATCCCTAAGACCGATTTACAACGTGACGCATCTAGGCAGATGCGTCCCGTTGTAAAGCCCTGCGCCGCTTGTGGGCGTTCCGGGGCAGGTGCGCCTCGCAAAAGTGGCTGAGTGAAATCTATAAGATTTCACTCAGTCACTTTCAGGCCAATGCTGCGTCAAAACCCTGCGCCTGCTTGAAGCAGGCGTAGGTCTTGACGCAGCATTGCAAAGATGGGGCACCCCCGAGCCTTGCTGGAGCTGCGTCGCACTTGCGACGCAACTCCAGCAATGCGCCACCTTAACGGCACAGATGCGTCACGCATCTGTGCCGTTTTTGCCCCATGGTGCGCCGCATTGTAAATGCGGCGCACCATGGGTGGCGGAGCAGCGGCGCAAGATAACTGGCGCATCCCTGGGGATGCGCCAGTTATCATAAATCTGCCCCTTAATCCTTTGGGGACTACGTTTTACATTATACGAAAGAGCTATACTTATAACATGTTTTTTTTCTGATAGCAAAGATGTGTTCTCAAATTCCTCCTTAAAGCTTTCCTTGAGGCAGCGACTGAACAATTTGCAAAAGGAGCATTTTATTATATAAACAGCCTATTTTGATTGCACATTATCTCAGTATTTGTTCGTTTTAATAAGTATTCTCAAATGAATAGCTTTGTTTTCCCAAATATACATGCTACATCTTTAGTAAATTCGAAATACACCTTTAGTTTAATGAGCGCAAGGTGTTTCGTATTTGTCACCTTTGGCTGTTCAATACACTTAGGGCCAAATTTGCGAATTTTTTATGCAGCGTAGTGCAGCAGCCTCAAATACTGCCAGTGTGAGAAGGAGAGAGCAGGAGAGCAACAGGTTTGCTGAAATATGGCACTCCCCTCCCCTCTCCTTAGCGCAGCGCAGATAGTAGCTGATGTGCGCCACGGAGATACCTTTGTGCCATAGTGCAAGGGGGTCTCTGTGAATCAAACATAGGTTTTATACTGGAAGGATACCCTTCCAGTGCAAAATACTATGAATAGGCTAATTTTAAACATTTTGCCACTTTGTATGAGTGCTGTACAGTGCAGCACACATGCAAAGTTAAATAAAGGGTCCAAAAAGCATTTCTTCTTCATAGCGCCTGGTTGAAGGGTGCACTATTTACTGATGCTAAACCCTGTCTTTTATTTAGAAAATTAGGTTTAGGTTCAAAAACCTTGGGTCGTTGCATGGGAATGCCCATGAACCACCCATAGTGCCCCCCTTGGCGCCAAGAAATGCAAAGAAGCACTATGCGCTGATTCGCATTACTTTCACATTATTTCAAGCGCTAACCACGTTTAGAGTTGGAAAGAAAAATCAGACAAAAACATTTTGGACTATTTTGTGTCACTTTAGTGATGCAAAAGTGCTGTAGAATATTAGTAAATCTGCCCGTGAGGGCCTCATTTATGAGGGAGGAATTGGCATAGGGCAGCACCCAAGTCTTCTTGCAGCATTGCCCTATGCCAATGTGAAAGGGCAGGAATGCACCAAATTCATGAAATATGGTGCATTCCTGTCTTTTCCCCCTGTGCTATTGCACATTTTGCTGCGTATCTCCAACATAGCCACCCTTGAACCATGGTTCAAGGGTGCCTCCGTTGCAAGCAGGATTGTTTTTGTGCAGGAAGGGGCCCCTTCCTGCACAAAAACAATCCCAAGAGGAGGTTTCCTTTTTAGGTTTTGCCTAGCAAATGCGTACGAAGTGCGTATGCGCTAGGAAAACCTTATGTTTTTCTCTGTGGGGTCGGGTATCCGCCCCCTCCTCTCATTGGCTAGCTCCATAAATGGAGGCTAGCCATTGGGAGAGGGCTCTGTCCGTCAATCCCGGACCAGATTCGGGGGCGTTCCGAGAATTTTTCGCTTTTGGCTACGTCAGCCGAAAGCCTGTTCTCGGGAACGCCCCCGAATCTGGGTCTGCATTGAGCCGACACCCGCCTACCTGCCGAAGGAAGCAGCCGTCGGTCTACAGCCAGGGCCGCGCTGGGATTGGCCCAGCTGGCCGAGCCTCCGCCGTGTCATCGGGAGGAGGAGGAGTGGAGAGCAGGAAGCAGCCTGCGTCGTCTGTCCCGAGGCTCCCGAGCGAAGGAGGAGCCCTGGGGAAAGAGCAAGTCCCGCCTCGGCCCCGGAACGAAGTCCAGGTGAGTGCTTTGTTTGTTTACCCTCCGTGCTGGGGCTAGGGGAGGCTCCCTCCCGCTACCCGTGTGTCCGTTCCCGCCCCCGCAGCCCCCCTCCCGCTCTCCGTGAGCGACCCTGCCTAGCTGCCCCCCCACGCCAGCGTACGCCACCTCCCGGACTGAATGAGCAGGCTGCCCATGCCTACACTCGCTACCCTGCGACTTTCGCTACCCTGCACGACTACTCGTCGCCCCAGGGAGCAAAGGACCGAGTCCGCTGCCTGTGGGAACAACGCCCGCACAAGGAATCACCCCATAAGCCCTGGAAGTACCCTCAGGAAGGAACAGCGTTAAATAGGTCAGCGGGAGGCCCCGAGCAACGCTGCCAACGTGGGTGGGCCTGAAGGCGCAGCAGAACAGAGCAAAAGGCCCATGCCCCCAACCTGCTCAGGTGCGAGGAAGACCCATGCCCACTGCCAGCTGGTCCAGCCACGAGGGAAGCCCTGCCGGTAGGGAGAGCCCAGCAATGGCTCTGACGTCATCCAAGCAGCGCACATCGGAGAACATTAAAGCGTTGCACACACACCCTGTCAGTAAGCCTTTCCAAGAAAGGAATCCCAGCCACATGTCTGGAGGATGCACTTGCCCAGCCGACCAATCGCATCTTTGGAGCATGGCTTACTCCACACCCGCAGCACCAGCAAGTTGCCCTGGCCCCTAGACTTGCATGGTCCACGCGGCAACACCCGGTGGCATCGACCGGGTGAACAGTCGATGTTAGGAAAGCCACCCTGCTGCCCAGCATGGTCAGGAAATAGATCAGGTGCCCTCACCTACCTCCACAAAACGGCAGCAGCAGCTCTCTGCTCTGTAGGTACACGGTGCACGGCAGCAGCACAGGATAGACTGCCGGAAACTGAAAGTGCTCCTCTCCGGGTTTTGTTGATCCCATACATTTTACACTCTGGGACACAGAAGGCCTCTCCTCTGACCTGCCCCTCAGGTAAGGTGTATGTGCACAGAGTTTAAGATGACTGCCGAGTGTCGGATGTGTTCTAGAAATAAACTGCCCTCACACTACTTCTGTGCCAGCAGGCTGACCTAAGGGAGAGCTGTGCAGGTCGGCCGTTCTAATGATTTTGGGGAGCAGGAGAAGTCACGCGCCACAAAGGCAGCTGCGTGGCTAAGTCGGACACCAGTCAGCCGTACCCTGCCTTGCAAAGACGACAATGCAAAGACCTCCGAGGCCTACATCTGCACCCACCCAACACTGAAGCACCTCGAGCGGCGGCACGTGTTAAATCTGAGCCGGTGCCTTAGCCCATTGGAAAGCGGGGAGCTTCGGAGATAATTGAGGGGAGCAGGAGAAGTCACGCGCCACAAAGGCAGCTGCGTGGCTAAGTCGGACACCAGTCAGCCGTACCCTGCCTTGCGATGAGTACTTACTCACCAGCACTAGTCCCATTCAAGGGAGACGCCGGTGTCTTCAGGCCTGGGCTCTGGCACTTGTACGGGCAGGCTGGGCCCCGGGCCGCAGGTTTCTACACAGAATAGTCAGTCACTCAGCTTCTCTGCATTCCCGTCGCTGGAGCCCGCCCACTGACGGAAGGCGGGCAGAGTAGCCAGGCCTGAAATCCAAGACAAGCACGATTCACATTGGAAAGACGCCCAAACATGCGCTAGTTCTACCACAACAAGCCCAACGATAGGTACGAGGGAAGCCAAGGACAGTATTAAAACGACTTTACTTTCCGGCTAAAATACTAACAAAGATACTCACCATGCAGGCCCTCTCCCAGCCTGTCCTCTCGCAGCCTGTCCTCTCTCAGCCTGCCCTCTCCCAGCCTGCCCTCTCCCAGCCTGCCCACTCCCAGCCTGCCCTCTCCCAGCCTGCCCTCTCCCAGCCTGCCCTCTCCCAGCCTGTCCTCTCGCAGCCTGTCCTCTCGCAGCCTGCCCTCTCCCAGCTTGCCCTCTCCCAGCCTGCCCACTCCCAGCCTGCCCTCTCCCAGCCTGCCCTCTCCCAGCCTGCCCTCTCCCAGCCTGCCCTCTCCCAGCCTGCCCTCTCCCAGCCTGTCCTCTCCCAGTCTGTCCTCTCCCAGTCTGTCCTCTCGCAGTCTGTCCTCTCCCAGCCTGCCCTCTCGCAGCCTGCCCTCTCGCAGCCTGCCCTCTCGCAGCCTGCCCTCTCGCAGCCTGTCCTCTCGCAGCCTGTCCTCTCGCGGCCTGCCCACTCCCAGCCTGTTCTCTCCCAGCCTGTTCTCTCCCAGCCTGCCTTCTCCCAGCCTGTCCCCTCCCTGCCCTTTCCCAGCCTGTCCTCTCCCAGCCTGTCCACTTCCAGCCTGTTCACTTCCAGCCTGCCCTTTCCCAGCCTGTCCTCTCCCAGCCTGTCCACTTCCAGCCTGCCCTCTCCCAACGTGCCCTCTCCCAGCCTGTCCTCTCCCTGCCCTCTCCCAGCCTGCCCTCTCCCAGCCTGTCCCCTCCCTGCCCTCTCCCAGCCTGTTGTCGTGTCCCGGCGGCAGCAGGCAGGAGCGTGCACTGCGTCCCCGAAGTAACAGCCCTAGAGCAAGCAAGAAGTACGCCCCCCTCCCACCAATCCCTGTTAGGTAGTGGAAACTGTCCAAACTGGGGTGCAGACAGCCCCTCTCACCTTTCGGCCTGGTACCACTGCACCAGCCGCACTACTTCCCTACTGACCGTTCTCCACTTCAGCCCGTCAAAATTACAATTCATGCTTGTGACCCTTTTGCCTGCTTGTGCTTGTTTTCATGACCCTGTTGCCTGCTTGTGCTTGTTTTCATGACCCTGTTGCCTCCTTGTGCCTCCGTGTGCCCCTGTTGCCTGCTTGTGCCTCCGTGTGCCCCTGTTGCCTGCTTGTGTCTCAGTTTTCGTGCCCCTGTTGCCTGCTTGTGCCTCCGTATTCGTGCCCCTGTTGCCTGCTTGTGCCTCAGTTTTCGTGCCCCTGTTGCCTGCTTGTGCCTCAGTTTTCGTGCCCCTGTTGCCTGCTTGTGCATCCGTTTTCGTGCCCCTGTTGCCTGCTTGTGCCTCCGTGTGCCCCAGTTGCCTGCTTGTACCTCCGTGTGCCCCTGTTGCCTGCTTGTGCCTCCGTGTGCCCCTGTTGCCTGCTTGTGCCTCCGTGTGCCCCTGTTGCCTGCTTGTGCCTCCGTGTGCCCCTGTTGCCTGCTTGTGCTGTGTGGGTGTGTGTGGAGGGCTCTGTGTAGCTGTGTATGTGGGAAGCTTTGTGTGGCTGTGTGTGTGGGAGGCTGTGTGGGTGTGTGTGTGGGGGGCTCTGTGTGGGTGTGTGTGTGGGGGGGGCTCTGCGTGTGTCATTTGCGAGAGATAAAGCTAGTGGCATTGTAAATGACAATGCCATTTATTTATGTTAAAAAAACATAAATAAAAATAATGTCAAGAGCAATGCCAATAGCTCTAACTTTAACAAAGGCAAAACCATTGCATTGTAAATACGTGTTCTATGTGTGCTGAATAATTCAGCACAGATGGAAATAGGAAGAAACGAGGAGAAATAAAATATATTTTTCCTCCTTACGCATACTTTGGGGAGGTGTAATGCCTTGGTGCTGCCCCAGGTTTATGTGATTATAAAAATCTGGGGCAGCATCAAAATCTATGGGTGTTGCGCCAGAAAACTCACCGCAATGCCCATGGACTGCCTCCGTGGTGCAGAGTAAGGCAAGGCAGTGACTTGCGCTGCTTTATCTTACTTCATGTCTTTGAAGCCATGCACAGCAACGCAGAGTGGCTTTGCGTGGCCTCATAGATATGATTGAGAGGCTTGCGCTTCTGGAGCGTCAAAAAAGGTGACGCTCCAGCGGCAAAAGGTTCTCATAAATAAGCCCCTTAAGTTTTACATGACTAACAAGTCCTGTATCAGAATCACTGGCTCAGCAGAAAAGTCATGATTAATAATTTTGCGAAGGCTTTGAAAAAAGCTGTGGGTTTTCCTTGAGAAACACTCTCGATTTGTAATGAATAATGTGAAATGTTCTACATATAGACTCATTAAACACTTGGAGGCTACAATCCCCTTTGGGAATATTGTGATTCATCAAATCACTGACTCACTGACTCATTGACTAATAAATGACTCACGATTACTCACATACGTGCATCTATCCGTTTTTAATTTCCTTTATTCACACAATTCTAGATTTACTGTGCATTTTATCATATTGTGGCGTTCTACAAATAAATCAATGAGGGTTATATATTGAATATATTGAAAACATAAAAAAAATGTTTTTCATATTCAAATATGAAAAAGGTTTCACTCAATTGTACTTCACTACACCCACCTCTGAAGGATGAAAGGCTGAGGGACCGATTTACATGCCCCTTGCGCCACTAGTGCATCGGCGGCGCATTTCACTGCCCCATATTTACTGGGACAGGAAAAGCCACCCTGCGTGACTTTTCTTGTCCTTGTAAATACGACCCCTTTACACGCAACACTTTGTGTGAAAGGGGTGTTCCATGGGTGTTGCTGTGATGGTTCCCATGCAACACCCATGGAACCAGACACATTTCCAGATTTACAATCGTAAACCTGGAAATGCGTCAGAATGCTATGGCACCCTAGGGGTGGCATAGCGAGGCGCAACGAGGAGAAATGTTTTAATTTCTCCTCGTTTTTTCCTCTTTCCATGGGTGCTGCATTCTACAGCATGCATTGAAAGAGGAAAATGCCTGTAGTGATTGTTTTTCTGCAGGAAGGCACCCCTTCCTGCAGAAAAACAATCTCACCATGGCGGAGGCATCCTTGCACCATGGTGCAAGGATGCCTGTGCCGGCGCATGGCAGATGTTTGGGCACCAGCGCAGGGGAGGGATCAGGAATCCAACATATTATTGTAAATATGTCGCATTCCTGTGCTTTGAAAGTGCTGCAGTGTGGCAGAGCCAAAGGCTTTGCATTGCCGCACTGCAGCACTTTCTTGTAAATCTGCCCCAGAGATTCTAATCCGGGGTTTTGAACTTGCATCATGCAGTTTAGAGCAGAGCTCAGCTAAAAGTATTCAACTCAGTGAAACATTTTGTCACTAATGGTTGTAAATGTTAAAGTGTGTACTGAGTCACAGAAGTGTAGTTTTGCAAACTTAACCCATGGCAGCAGGAAGGATGCCCCCTTAAACAAAATATTTGCTGCTGATATCTGTTCTGGTCAGTAAGTCACGATTCCATTTGCAGTGGAAGCCTGGATGAGCAATACCGGATGAGATGAATATAAGCATTCACACTCATTCTCAATTCTAATCGGAGTCTTCCTTAAATTTGATGATGCAGAAAGATTATAAAAATGTTCCCTTTATCACCAACATCTTTTACTCACATTAGGCCCATTTTAAGCAACACTTTACACCCTAATCATCATCCTGATTACTGTTATTCATGGTCCTCCGATAGATCTTTTTGTTGAGCTAAAGGGGGGGGGGGGGAACAGCCATTACATTCTGACTGTTACTGTGCATGACCATCACAGCGCAATTTTTAACAACGCATAGGCCTTTGCAACACATTTCATTGTAAAAACATGAATGGTAAAGGGATATGCATTTCAAATGTAAGTTTTAGGTAAGGATGGGTTTTGGGGTGGTATGGGTAATTTTAGGGTTTAGGGTGAGTATGGGTTTTGGGGTAGCATGGGTAATTTTAGGGTGTAGGGTGGGTATGGGTTTTGGGGTGGCATGGGTAATTTTAGGGTTTAGGGTGGGTATGGGTTTTGGGGTGGCATGGGTAATTTTAGGCTATAGGGTGGCTATGTGTTTTGGGCTGGCAATAGCCATTTCAGAGTTTAGGGTGGGTATAGGTTTTGGGGTGGCATGGGTAATTTTAGGGTTTAGGGTGGGTATGGGTTTTGGGGTGGCATGGGTAATTTTAGGCTAAAGGGTGGCTATGTGTTTTGGGCTGGCAATAGCCATTTCAGAGTTTAGGGTGGATATGGGTTTTGGTGTGGCAGATTTTAGGGTTTATGGGGCGTATAGGTTTTGGGGTGGCAAGGGTAATTTTAGAGATTAGGGTGGCTATGGGTTTTGGGGTGGCAAGGGTAATTTTAGAGTTTAGAGTGGATATGGGTTTTGGTGTGGCAGATTTTAGGGTTTAGAGTGGGTATACGTTTTGGGGTGGCAAGGGTAATTTGAGAGTTTAGGGTGGCTATGGGTTTTGGGGTAGCAGGGAAATTTCAGGGTTTAGGGTGGGTATTGGTGTTGGGGTAGAATTAATAAGTTAATGGTTTAGGGTGGGTATGGGTTTTGGGGTGTCATGGGTGATTTTAGGGCTTAGGGTAGATATGAGGTTTGGGATGGCAAGGGTAATTTTAGGGTTTAGGGTGGGTATGGGTTTTGGGGTGGCAAGGGCACTTTTAGGGTTTAGGGTGGGCATGGGTTTGAGGTGGCATGGGTAATTTTAGGGAAGGTATGGGTTTTGGGGTGGCAAGGGTCATTTTGAGGTTTATGGTGGGTATGGGTTTTTGGGCGGCTAGGGTAATTTTAGGGTTATGGGTGGGTATGGGTTTTGGGTGGCATGGGTAATTTTAGGGTTTAGGGTGGTTATGAGTTTTGGGGTGGCAAGGGTAATTCTAGGATTAAGGGCAGGTAGGGTGTTTGGGGTGGCAAGGGTAGTTTTAGGGTTTAGGCTAGTTAGGGGTTTGGGGGTGGCAAAGGTAGTTTAAGGGTTTAGGGTGGGTAGGGGTTTCGGGGTGGCAAGGGTATTTTTAGGGTTGGTAGAGTTTTTTGAGTGGCAAGGATACTTTTAGGGTTTAGTTTGCGTAGGGGTTTTGGGGTGGCAAGTATCATTTTAGGGTGGGTAGGGGTTGAGGGGTTGTTTGATTTGTATATATGGTTTTATATATTTCAACAGACATCATTAAGTGTGGAATATATTAAACCATAGATAAAAGTAGGTACATTAGTTTTGTTTTACATATATTTTTTATGTATTACCATGCATGCCATTACTAAAAAATTATAAGTATTTTACCGGGAAATATAAAGCTATATTGTATACATATATAGCATTTATATTTGCCTGTAAAATGCTTATATTTTTAATCACAACTTTAACCACGCATATGCTTTTACAACAAAATGCGTTGTAAAGGCATGCATTGTAAACGTATGTGCTTGGCTAAAGTTTGCGTTGTAATGGTAACGCGTTGTTACAACTGCATTGTAAAGGCATGCGACGTAATGGCATGCATTGTGGAATCGAAATTTGCCTAGCAGTGTAACGGTAAGTTTCAATTCTATTAAGGACACGGAGGCGAGGATTATGCTTTTGTACCTTCTTCGCTGTATTTATTACAAAAGTCACAGCAGCCAAAAAACAATCAAATAACAACAGCCCTACCTTAGAACAAAGGATATGGGCAAACAGAAACAAAGTCCATAAACCACAACTCCCATGAGTATTAGTAGGCAGTCCATAACATAGTCCTTTCTCAGTCTCCAGTGTAGCTATACAGGACGTCCCCTTCATGACCACTTCCTCTTTCTTCGCGCGAGGCACGCAAACTCATCACTGATCCTGCTTGGCACCATCATTTCCTATCAAGAAAAGTACCACAGCGTCAGCAGTGAAAGGGCATCCAAAGTACAAACAAAGCAACACAGTCAAGTCCCAACAGCATAAGACTGGAAAACCTGAGTACTTACTGCAGTACGGGTGGGAATCACCGCAGGAGACCGGGCGGGATAATCCTCGCCTCCGTGTCCTTAATAGAATTGAAACTTACCGTTACACTGCTAGGCAAATTTCGATTCTATGTCAGGACCGGAGGCTTCAGATTATGCTAGTTTAAAGCTTACTCACCACCAAATGAGCAATGTCAACCACCGGTTTAAAGTAAAACCTCTTAAACGTGGAGTCCGAGGACCAATCCGCAGCTCGCATCAAATCTTCCAAGCGAGCTCCTAACGAGAACGCCTTCGAAGCCATGGCTCCTCTAGCTGAATGAGCACCAAACTGCTGAGTGTCAATGCCTGCTTCCTGCATTACCCACCGCACCCATCTGGCGATGGTGGGAGAAGAGACAGCCTTGTGCGGCTTTCGCAGCGCGATTAGCAACTGTCTTTCGCCCGGAGGACGAAGTTCCAAGGTCAGATCCTCATAGGCCTTCAAACACTGGACCACACACAACTTGGGAGCATCCACGAAGCATGGGTAGGAAATCGTGCGCGAGCCACACTTCGTGCGACGTCCCAGCGTGAAGACCACCCCATCAGGGGAAAAAACTCTCGCCGTGACATCCAGGGCGCGAACATCGGACACCCGTCTGCACGACACCAGACATAGAAGCATCGCCAACTTCGCTGAAAGCTCCTTCAATGACAGATACCTATTCTGAGACCATGACAAAAAAAGGTTCAGAACGAGATTAACATCCCAAAGAACCGAATAACGCGGTTCTGGGGGCAGGGAAAGGCGAATTCCCCGTAAGAGGCGACACACGAAAGGATGTTCACCCAGCGGCACACCAGCAATCGGTTGGTGGCCCGCCGAAATCGCCGACCTCATCGCATTGATAGTACGATAAGCTAACCCGGCCGAAGCCGATTCTGCCAAGTAGTTCAGCACTGGAACAACACCCGCGACCACGGGATCCAAGTCCCGTCGAAGACACCAACGTGACCATTTATTCCAGGCAGACCGATAACGTTTCGTGGTGCTGCCCGCCTAGGCCTTTGAGAGGAAACTCTCAGCCGGTCTCGAAAGGCCCGGGAGCGACCAACGTCGCCCGAAAGCCTCCACGCCATGAGGTGAAGGGAGCTCTGAGTGAGCAGATGATGGGGATCCCCGTCCGCGTTGAGAAGAAGCCGCGGAAACCGGGGGAGTAGGATTGGAAAATCCCAAGAAAGTTCCAGTAGAACCGGAAACCAAACTTGAGACCTCCACCACGGAGTCACCAGGACTACGTCCGCCCGTTGGCGGCAAAGGTGGGCCGCCGCCCTCAGTATCATTGAGAACGGAGGGAAACCGTAAGACTTCTCCACGCTCCAGTTCTGGAGGAAAGCATCCGTGGCCTCCGCAAGAGGATCCGGCCTCCAACTGAAGAAGCGCGGGAGCTGGAAATCCAGACGAGATGCAAAGAGGTCCACCGAGAACGGGCCCCAGGCGGCATTCAGGCAGCCGAACACCCGATGATCCAGTTTCCACTGACTGGAGTCCCGCAGGTAACGGGAATGCCAATCCGCAACCTAATTGTCCCGACCCGGCAAGTATTCGGCCGTCACTGACACCTGATGTGCCAGGCAGTAATTCCAAAAGTCCTTCGCCAAGTCCGAAAGGGCCTTGGAACGAGGACCCCCCAGGCGATTGACGTAGCGCACCGCCGAGACATTGTCCATGCGCAACAAGACGCAGGAACGGACCGTGTCCTTGGTCCAGCAACGAACCGCAAAGGACCCGGCCAGCAGTTCCAGGCAATTGATATGGAGCTCCTGCTCCTCGAAAGACCAGGCGCCGCCTGTGGAAAACTCCCCACAACAGGCGCCCCAACCGTCCCGGCTGGCGTCGGACTCTATCACCAAGTCGGGGACAGGTCCGAAAATTGCCCGGCCATTCCAGGCCTCCATGTGAGCAAGCCACCAGCGCATCTCCTCCTTCACTTCGTCCGACAGGAGAACCACCTGATCGTACGTCAGACCTCTCCTGAGATGATGCGCCTTGAGGCGCTGAAGGGCGCGATAATGCAGGGGCCCCGGAAAGATTGCCTGGATGGAGGACGATAGTAGGCCCACCACCCGGGCAATCTGACGGAGAGAGGTGTGCGATCGCAAGATCGTCTGGCGGAGGATGTGCCGGATTTTTCCCAACTTCGTGGGCGGGAGGCTCAAGGTACACCGCACGGAATCCACAGTAAACCCGAGGAATACCACCGTCTGGGACGGCACCAGAACAGACTTCTCGCTGTTGATAACAAACCCCAGATTCTGGAGTAGGGACACCGTCCGGCGGAGCTGAAGGTCTAACTGTACCGGGCACTGCGCCATCAACAGGATGTCGTCCAAATAGACTATCATCCGGACACCTTGGCTTCGCAAAAACTCCACCGCCGGCCGAAGGAGCTAGGTGAAACACCAAGGCGCTGAAGAAAGTCCGAAAGGAAGGGCGGTAAACTCGAACACCTGACTTCCCCACCGGAACTGCAGAAAGCGCCGGTGCGGGGGATGAATGGGCACCACCAGGTACGCATCCTTGAGATCTAACCGCACCATCCAATCGTTGGGAAGCAAGACGTCCCTCAGAAGATGGATACCCTCCATCTTGAAATGCCGGTAGATCAACCAACCGTTGAACTCTTTGAGGTTGATCACCGGACGCTTCCCCCCGTCCGGTTTGTCCACAAAGAACAAATTGCTCAAGAAACCTGCCGGGTGTCGAACCGAAGGGCAAATGGCGCCCTTGCGTAACAGATCCGACACCTCCTCGTCTACCAGAAGTGCGTCCGCACGAGAGAAAACGATAGGGAGGGGAGGCCTGTCTTGGCGGGGTTGGTCGTAGAATTCCACATGGAAACCCCGTATTGTTTGCAAGACCCAAGCATCCGTTGTGAGAGCGGCCCAAGCGTCTGGAAACAAAGCCAACCGTCCCCCCACGCGGACCTCGTCCGCCGAAATGAGACCTACCTTTAGAGGTGTTGCCGGCACCATTGTTGAATCCACCATGGCCACGGAAGCGCTGTCCTCTGGTGGGATAGAAGGTGTTGTAGTTCTGAGAGGAGTTAAACTGCCCTCGTCCGGAGCCTTGATTCCTGTTGGTCGCTTGCGGACCACCACGGCCGGTCGCGCGGCCCCCTCCGCGACCGGCCCCTCTAGAGAAACGTTGGTGGAACACCTTCTTGATACTGGACTGGGCCCTATCCAGGGACGTGAAAGTATTAACAAACTTCCCCAGTTCTTTAATAAACGGTTCCCCAAAGAGACCACCCTGGGCGACAGCTCCGGCTTCCGAAGAGGCTAAATCGCCCAGCTTAGGGTCCAACTTGATTAGGAGGGACTGTCTACGCTCGGTAGACAACGCGCAATTCGCGTTTCCTAGGAAAACTACCACCCTCTGCGCCCAGTTAGAGAGGACTTCAGGGGAGATGGCCGCCCCGGACTCCTTGGCCTCCTCCGCCATGTCCAAAATCTTAGTAATGGGACCAATGGCATCCAAGAGCTTGTCTTGGCAAGCACGCCAGGAGCGGTCAATACCTTTGCGGGGATCCTTAACGAATTTAGCCAAAAATGTGGCCATCTTCGGGTCCAACTCCGGGGTCAAGGCTACCTTACCCTCCAATGTAGGCCTAGGGCACTCCCCGCGCAAACAGCTCCTCGCCTCCTTCTCCAGGGGCTTGCGGAGGCGACCAGCAACGAACTTCGCCACTTTCTCCCCGGGAGCCCAGGCAGCGGATGCATAATTTTATCCGGGTCCAACATCCCAGAGGTATCCCGAGGGAGCTCGGCGGCAGAGCCCGAAGGGCGCCAAGAACGCTCCGACCCATCCTCATCATCAGTGTCCACCGGGGAGGTAGGCGCAGGAGACAGAGGAGCAGTGCCAGCGGAGCCCGAAGGGCCCGGGGCCGGTGAAGGCGCAGACGCGGGATCCAGTGCCTTAGCTAGGAATGCGTCACGCAACCTCTCAAAGGCGTCCTTGTCCACACCATGCGAACCGCCCGGCACCGCCTCCCGACAGGGTTTCTTAGGGGCCGGGGGAGTAGACCCCGACGGGGCGGAAGACCCAGCAGGCACCCCAAGGTGCGCCTGAGCGACCCTCTCACATTCCTGGGTAATACGGGCAGAGAGGCGGTCTTCCATAGGCCCCACAATTTCAGTGACACACCTATAAATCGAGCTGTCTACAGCTTGGTAGAATTCATCGTCGTTGAGGTAGCCCTGCGACTCCTCCTCCTCGTAATATTCATCACCCATCACCCCTAGCTGACCAGTACCCCTAAGGACTGAATGGAGAAAGAATGAGCCGGGGCAATCTGGGGAATCACTGGTTAAAACCAGGAGAATTACAGGGGCAGAGCACTGCTGCCAAAATCAGTGGCCCAGTGGAACCGGGGAATCAGGGGGGCACCCACCCCACTAGCGCGCAGGCCCTCCTGACAGGACCGGGCCACAGTCACCTCCCAGCGCGCTAGACTCACTCAGGAAGCAGAGGACACAGAGTGCCTTAAAACGCCCGCAGGCGGCAACGCGGTCACGCCGCAATACAGACCCCCGCCGGGGCGTAAGAAATGACAAGAAATGCGGGGCAATACAGGCTCAATTCGAGCGTCAAGGTGAGGTGACAGGGAGCACCGCGCCAGAAACGTTCTCCTCAGCGCGATTCCACCAGCGGAAACCGCGCCGAGGAGAACGAGACGGAACAGCACCCTCTAGCGGCCGGAGACGGCCGAGACAAAGGCAAAGTCGCGTAGGAGCAGAAAAGGCTCCCGCGACCTAAGGGGCTCTGTAAAGAAAAACGGAGCGCACCGCAAAGCCCCGCACATATGAACAAATCAAAATGAAGCAAAAGCGAGCCCAGCAAACCCCAACATAACCAAATGTGAGGAGAGAGGGCAAAAACCACTTAACTGGCTGCGAAGCAGCGAAGAAAGAGGGAGTGGTCATGAAGGGGACGTCCTGTATAGCTACACTGGAGACTGAGAAAGGACTGTTATGGACTGCCTACTAATACTCATGGGAGTTGTGGTTTATGGACTTTGTTTCTGTTTGCCCATATCCTTTGTTCTAAGGTAGGGCTGTTGTTATTTGATTGTTTTTTGGCTGCTGTGACTTTTGTAATAAATACAGCGAAGAAGGTACAAAAGCATAATCTGAAGCCTCCGGTCCTGACATAGAATTATACTAACAGGGACTAGAATACTTGGAGAACGTGAAGCAATTTCTTTATGAGGACCTCGAATAAAGAATTGCCTAACACAAGCCTATTTCATTACTTTTCTCAGATGCTGAAACACAAACCTTGAGACAAGAGAAATGACTAACCGAATGAGACAAAAGTGATATAGCTAACTCAGGAAAAACATTTATCTAAAGCCTCTTTTGAATAGACTGATTCATGAAATCACATTTCATATCAGATTTCATAACAAGTTATTAGTAGAAATAGCCTCACAATAGAGTACAGGAAATAAACATTTACAGCTGGTCTGGGGAGAGAGATTGAGAAACAAAAGGCAAATCAAGACTCGGTTATCAAATCATACAAACCAAAGCAAGGCATAGAGATTTTGTCAGTCTTCAATATAGATCTTGCGAAGTCTGAACTGTTGCTCCAGGTGCCACAGAAGGAGTCAGTTAACCCTTCAGCCGAAAGGTTATTTCCTGCTCATCATTACCAGCTGGTAAAGTGCAGGTTCCAGAATCGCAGTTCGGAAAGTTCCATTCAAAGATTTGGCATTGAGGGAAATCAAGAGTCAGTCCATCAGCATGCCAGGTAGGGAAAAAAAGAATGACAGCCAGAAGCCCCCACTCCTCCATGGAGGCAATTACACTTCCATAATTTCACGGTTTACACCCACAAAGTATCCTTTTCATCAGCCCATATGGTTTCCATTAGTCAGTCACAGTGGGCTGCTCATGGCTTGATCAATACATCACCAAAATATCTGGAAGAGTTAAGTAATCCTTTTGCAAGTTCATTAGTTTTATTAAGTTACATTTGTTTTACATTTCCATCCCTTCAACGGAAGAAGGTGGAACTTCACTTTGCTCACAGTCAGTCCATTCCCAAGCGGTTTTCCTAGGTTTGCAATAATGTTGTTTCATTTCTATCAAAAGTGTTTCCGAACAAGAAGTGTGTCCATTGTTTACCATGACAGAAAAAAAAGTCATGAACATTTCTCACAGTGGCTAAAGTGACTACTTCATATGATTTTACACTTGCACAGAAAGAAAAACATTTGAGGCCTACATGAAAATTAGTTGGATCACTGTTGTGTTATTATTATTGTAAAACACACATTAATAAATGCATTTCGACATCTCTTGATTAACTAAATTATCATTCTTCTTTAGATGTTACATGTCAATAATAAGTAGTACAAAGAAAAATCTTTTTAGATCATCATTTGCACGTTATCGTTTTCAAAGCATATTATTAATGTGCCATTCTGAAATACACATTTCCTCTATAAACGTTACAGAAAGCTGCAGGTCTGCATAATAGCAATTATTACTAGAAAAGCATTTTAGCACTTCAGATGCCTCTTTATGTAGACATTTATTTAATTTCTAATGCCTATTTGAATTTTTTTGTCACAACACTCTCTATGTTAGCTATATTTTGTTTCTCACAACTTGTAAATACGTACATGTGTAATTATCATTGTTTCTCTCTTTGTTTACGTTTTCATATTAGCATTTTTGACCATTTTGCATGCTTTTCCAATGCAGTATAAGGTCTCACATTTTTCAACTTAGCCAGTTAACATGTCTTCATCAAAAATAATTGTCGTAAAAATCAATTAATAGTGAGAGTTGATAGAGGCAACTGTCATTTAACATTTACGTCCCATCACATCTGACCTCTGTAAATGACAATTTAAGCCATCATTTTTTATAGAGAGGAACACGCCTTCTAATGAATTAAGTACACTCTGTTGTGGGACTGAAAGAAGGTCACCCATGCCTTTCCTTGATTCCAGGTTGCTCTATACCCAGTCCTGATGCATAAAAGGAGCAAGTTTCTTAAAAGGGTTGAAACATCAACGGTTCATATATTGCCTGTACCGAAACCCCAACTTTTCAGCACTTACGGATGGATTATCATTAGCTCATCTATGAGAGACTGAACATTTTGAAATAGCGGGCTGGCCTCAAAAGCTTGTGAATTGTTATTTTCTATGTATGTACAGTTAGTTCTTCCTTTTGATTTGATGCACTGCACAAGCACTTCTTCACTTACCACATATAGAGCACCTTATTGTTGTATGTGGTATTGTTATTCATTGACTATGAAATACATGCCATGTTTCCAATAACTGTGTTGCTTGGGGCTACATGTTTTGTGATGTGATTTCACATATACATTAAATTCATGAGCATTTGTGCAACTAATTATTTGATAATTGATGACAACTTTTATATGATAGAACCATCTTTATCTATGTACTACATTAGTCTCTAGTTCTGAGGAACACATCATTAACCCAATGAAGGCTAATGGTTACAATGTTGGACCTGGACCTTTCTGTAGGGTTATCACAAAACATGTTGCCTTCACTCCTCCTATTTTTTTGTTGAATTTGTTTTTGTTGGCCTTACGACCCTGTGTACTTTATCACTGCTAACCACTGCTAAAGGGCTTGTACTCGCTCCTTAAAACATGGTAGAATTGACTTATACTTACTTGGCATATTTAATTTAACCAAGAGGTCTGGGTTCAATCCGTCATTCTTTTTCTCACCATGCTACCCCAGTTTAGACCCAGCCATATACAGATGAGTCTTGACCCTGTTCCTCATGGGAACAGTCCAGCCCGAACTGCCAAGTCAGATCCTCACTGGACCGGAAACAAGCATCCTGGGACCATTTTCAGGGTATCACCTCTCATCAACCAGGCTATCCTGAATCCAGTGGTACAGAGTGCAAGACATTTGGGCACAGCCATCCCACCTAGGGCAAAAAACATTCACCCCCAGTCTTCCTAAAAGTGGAATTTTTATAATTGTAATGATAAATTTGACTTTACTATTAGAAAGTATTTATCATTACAATTCAATAGGAGCTAAACATGACAGCTCTACCTCCTTCGAATTGGAAATTACATTTATTAGTTGTAAGAAGGAATCCCCAATATGAACTATAGGAGGTTTTGGCCTCACAGTAGTGAAAAGCATTTTTTTTCACTGCCTGGACATCTAAAACTTAAAAGCACAAGTCCTACCCTTTAATTGCATAGCACCTTGCCCTATAGGCTACATAGGGTACACCTTAGGCCTTAGACCTTTATGTAAGAAAAGGGGAGTTTAAGATTCGGCAAGGGGTTTTAAATGCCAAGTCGAATGGCAGTGTAAACTTTATACACAGGCCCTGCAGTGGCAGGCCTGAGACATGTTTAAAAGACAACTTAAGTGGGTGGCACAATCAGTACTGAGGCCCACTAATAGCAGTTTATTTACAGGCTCTGGGCACATGTAGTGCACTTTACTAGGGACTTTTAGATAAATTAAATATGTCAATTGGGTATAAGCCAATTGTACCATTTTTTAGGGAGAGTGCCCAAGGAAGTTAACACTGGTTTGCAGGGGTAAAGTGCACAGAGTCTTAAGGTCAACAACAACGAATTCAGCAAAAAGGATAGGAGGAAGGCAAAATGTTTGGGGTGCCCTTTCCAACGGCTCCAAATCCAAAGTTATAACATATTAAATGTAATAAGGCAACCCAGTGTTGGTCAATGTAAGATATAGGCCTTACAACTGTGAAAAATGACATTAGAAGTTTTTACTGCCAGCAGGACATGTAATACATTATCACACATCCCCTACTTTTTAAATGCAATGCAATAAACCATAAGAACCTTGAAGGCATACCTTTAGGTTGGGTCGTATGCATTGAAAATTAAGGTTTAGCCCTTGGCAAAAGTCGAATTGTTGTTTTAAAGCTGCATGACAGGCTGCAGTGATAGGCATGTTATATGCTTTAAAAGTATAATTTAGTGGGTGCCACAATGAGTGCCGGAGCCCGCTAGTATCATTTAATTTACAGGCCCTGGGTTCATGCAGGGCCGTTTACTGGGAGCTTACAAGTAAACTTGTGCCAAATAGGTGTAGTCCAGTTTTACCATGTTTGATGGGGAGACCACAAGTACATTAGAACTGGGTAGCAGTGGTAGAGTGTGCAGAGTATTAAAGCCAGCAAAAACGAATTCAGCAAAACAGGAGGGGTGAAGACAAAAAGTTTGTTAGACCTGCCAAGGATGTCAGGTCTAACAACCATGATAAAAATGCATTCAATTCAATACAATCTCACAGTGAAAGCATATATGTTTTAAAAACCAACATATCAAAAACCTTCAGTACTTCACATTTTATTGTATTAATGATGTGCTGAATCGTGCACACTCTTCACTGATGCTTAATCTTAGTATTTCATTTGAAACTTTTTCCCAATCTGTACCATGTATGCCACTCAAAGTTTGCCGTGCAGTTTCTGTGAAGCCATGGAACTGTTTGTTAGTCTACTCGATTATGGGAATTTATATTTTCCAGAAGTTCAATTTTTAATTGTTAAAGTGTTTTGTTTTAGCCTAACCTACCCTCAACAAAGGAATTAACAGGCATCTGAGAAACATTAGCACTTGTATTTCTGTGGATGTTTACCTCCACTTCAGCAAATTTTACATCGACATTACCCTACACCAATGTGAACATAGACAAAAACTTTACTCTTACATGATCTTTACCTCAATCTACTGTGACCTGCACCTGGCAAAGTTACTAAAACTTGAGTTCAAGAATTTTAGGACTAGAGCCTTGTCGATGTCATGTCAGTAGTTTCAGGCGTCATGTCAATATAATGCTTTTATTGATGAGCAAATGTGTCATTATAAAGGTTGTTGATAGGTGTTCCTGAAAAACTGTAAACAACTGGGTTGCAATGAGTTAATGAATAGAAAGAAAAAACACAGGTAGTCTGCATCACGGCTTTTGGAATAGAAATATCTGTGGCACGTTTTCAATTAAAATAGAGTAGTGTAACAGGTTTTGGGCCCTGAAACTACAGTGAACATTTGCAAATAGTTTCAGGCGTACATATAAAGTTACCACCTGCCACATTTTTCTCAGCAGGTATACCAAGGGTTTTGCATAGAACAACTGACATAAATAGTAAAATGAAAAGACTATGGACATTGTACACGGGATTCAGATAGTTTACATACAACCTCTGAAACCAAACTCTTACAGTATCCAAATCCTGTCACAGGAAGATTGCTCAAAAAGAAGTATATTTGCGATAGCAACATGTCCTATAACATGCTTAATGTAGCAACCCCAGTATGTACTGATGTAACAGTGTGTGGAAGAGGTGCATCAGAAGCGGGAATGCAAATTGTTTTTAGGCTTGCACCCATTTTTGGGCAGTGTTGCACTGATATTTGCACCACCGTGAAATACAGAAGTGACATTTTGTAACAGTCAGTGAGTTTAAATGTCGGTTTAGGGCGAGAGATAAATTAATTGTCCAGTATCAGTGTAAAAACGCTCCACCAGTGTGAAAAACTGCTTCTTGATCTGTCTTAAACCAAACAAAGTGACACTTTGGAAGAGAGAGAACACACTTTTAAGAATAACCATTATCAATGACAATAAGTCTACCTTTAAACTGGATATATGTATTAATGTAATTGTAATAAATGATCATCTTTTACATGGTAAACCCCGAGAGTTTTCCCTATTTGTTTTTACTGCTTGTAGAACTGCATTATACACCTGTTAACCAGAAGTAAAGTACTATTAATCCCCTTTTAAAATTGTAATTCTCATTATCAGTATATTGATCATATCTTTAAGTATATGGCGTACCACAGCCTGTAAATTAAAGCCCACTAGTGGACTTCAAAACCTATGGTGCCATTCACTACTGAGGCAGAGTAAGCATAGCAACAGGTCTACCAATGTAGCTTGACTGTAACAGTTTAAAAACTGCAATTCGACTTGCTAAAATAAACCCTTTTGACAAGTCAAAACCTTGCTTTTAAATATAATTAGAACATTGGAATGTTGAGAGCTCCATTGACTAATAATAGCTAGGATAAACCTTTTGCTCCAACAATTCAATGTTTGTCTTTCTGTTTCTCCTTTTTTTTTTACGTAGATTTATATAGCGTGAACTTGACCCGAAGGTTTCGGGTACGAGAGTGCTTTTCACGCCCACCCATTGCATTACATGAGGACAAATTAATTTTTTTTAGGCAAGGGGAGATTAAGTGATTTGCCCAGAATCACATGGTGTTGTGCGTTCTTGCCGAGACTCAAATCCGGTTCCCCCGATTTGAGGTTGACCGCCGTAGCCGTTAGGCCAACTCCTCTAGAACATTCTACACTTAGCCAGTAGAATGTTCTAATAGCCTTTTAGCCCTTCTTCCCTGGGGTATACCTGTTGGCAAATTAGGCCCTCACCTTCGTTATGGGTCTGAACCTGTGGCCCAGGCCTATAACTTGGGTTCAGGGTCTTTAACTACTGTTATATCCCTTGGCAACAAGCTATAATTCTATAATAAGTCATACTTTGTAGGCCATATTGCCAGTAAGGCCGGCAGCATAGTATATAAAAATAGTTTATTTGGAGTGACCTAGCCGGCAACCAAGATAGCCACCAATTGAAGTAGCTCTGGCGACTGAAGTCCATACTAGAAGCAAGAATGAGTCCCAACTCACATAGATGGCCATCGGGAGTAGTGATGGCGAACAGTGATGGCGAGAGGTTGGAGTGGAGCAACTTTCTGCAGCGGTGGGGCGTGAGCGCAAAATTGTGAGGCTGGCCTCGGCTATCGAGCCCAGCTTGTTTATTTATTTTTATTTTTAAGGTTTTATATAGCGCTAGCTTGACCCATAGGTATCAGAGCACTTTACATACACACTGTAAAAAACAGAAGGACATTGCATTACATAGTAGGCAGGCAGTAGGGAAGCAAACCAGAGGTAAAAAAAATACAGCATGAAAAATAAGTAAATAGTGCAGCGGAAGTGGAGAGAACAAAAAAAAAAGGTGGTTAACACAGCCTGGTCACCAACTATCCTTGAATGTCAAGAGAGAGAGGAGTCAACTCGGATATTGAAGTCCAGGTTAGTTGACGTTGGTCAGGAAAGTATTTGTTAAGGAGATGGAGTTTCAGGTCCCTTTTGAAACAGGAGAAGGAGGGGTTGCATCTGAGGACTCTAGGGAGAGCATTCCACATCCTGGGAGCGTTGCCAGAAAACGATCGGTATTTGGTGGTTTTCATTTTCAGTTTCGGAGGAATAAGAAAAAGTGAGTTGGAGCTTCTCAGTGTTCTGGATTGACCTGCTCTAACCAGTTTGTTGTTCAGGTAGTTGGGAGCCGGAGAGTGAAGGGTTTTGTGTGTGATGCAGGCAAGCTTGTAAATACACCTCCCTTCCATGGGAAGCCAATTGAGGGAGTTGAGAGCTGGAGTGATGTGTTCAAATCTTTTTACTCCAGATATGAGTCGAGTGGCCATGTTCAGCACTGTTGTAAAAAAATGATGGGAGGCCCCCTCTTACTGGTTATGTGGGACCAGGGGGAAATTGCGAAAAATATATGGGGTGTCCCTTACTCATGCAGGACCAAAATGGCCTGCACCTCAATATGGGTGACCTGTATATCTCCAAGTACTCAAAGTTTGGGACCAAACCCTATGGTTTTAAGCAACATCCAATCTTCAATATATGATACGTTGACAGACTGTATATATTATATTGTTTTCTGGGTTACACGTGTGTGCAGTTGCAAATTACGAGTTCCAATTATACCAACAAATTCGTCTGATATCAGGTACATAAATTTATTATTCCTTAATACAAAAATATATTTCATAACAAATTTTGCAGAAAATTTTGGGACATGTCACATCTTTAAAAATACATATCTATGTGGTCAACACAATTTTATACATGAATCATGATTTAAAAACACATTTTCATACACAGTAAAAAACGTTTACAATACACAATTTAAAAAAAGTCAATACAAAAGAATCACAGTTTTTGGTCGACGCAGCGTTTCGGTTTTTCTTATCTCACACCTTCTTCAGGACTGATTCTAGAAAGATTTTTATTAAAAACAATAAGATTACTGTTTGTTGACCGATGTCATATTTTTAAGTTACATCATTCATTTTGTCCCTAATTTTAACTCGCCCACACTCTTTCAAAACGTATCACATTATGTAGAAATTTATCCAAAATACAGGTCTGTTCTATTTTTCTACCCTTCTGTATTCACTGTTAATTCAACTTACAATTTTTACATAAACAAGATTTCATACATGGTTATCAACCCCTATTACGGTACTTCGGAGATATATAGGTATTTCTGTGACTTAGGGTTCACGGGTGCTTGTAGGACACATATCCTATCTATTGACATATGTCTATTTGGGTGTTTTATCCCACCATGGAGGTATATTTCTCTCCGATAAGGGCCCAATGCAATCACCTTACCTTTGAAGCTAGTCTTTTTAATTAGTTCCACCTAAATTATGGTGCCGTTTTTGTGCCACAGTCTTATCAGAGCTGGTGCCGGTAGTCATACATAGTACCGTTTCCGAATATCTCCTATGGTGAAAAGAAGGCGTAGATGTACTACTATAGATTTTGCAACCTTCTTGTGACATACTGTGCAAACATGTGTTTCCTTATATATATACCTGATCTGGTTCAGGATCTTTTCTTCCACACTGTGCGAGGAAGCCACCGTTAGATTGCAGGACGTAAAGAGTCCTTAAAGTATAAACATAGTGTCATTATTTAAATGGACTCTTAGTCAGGCTTTTAATTAAGACAGTTCTTACTCCGTGGTACTCACCTAATTATTAGTGGTTCAGACTGAATGTCGCGATTTTCACTCAATTATCGTCGACTGCAGGAAGCTTTGGATTTTAATTGTCCTTCTTGCTCCTCTAAGCCCACTGTATTCTATAAAATTAATTAGCAAAGAATTTTAGTCTAAAATATTACATTCTTTCATCTATAGTTCTGTCTTACTAGTTCGCTTTATTTATTATACGTCCTCCTGGGACTAGAACAGTTCTTGTTTCTAAACCTTAATTTTTATTTTTGGTTTCCAAATTTCAGACTCGTTTTTATCACTTGCTCTGTTCAATTAGCATCTGTTGGCATGTCATTGCGCAATTCTTGTTACTATATTTCGCTACCACACTATTCTATTCTCCTACTGGTAGTCTGTTCCTATTATGCCATCTACTGCTACAAGGACTTACTTTTTCAATTGTATTCGGCCTCCCTGCTCCTCGTCACAGCGGCGTCCGCTCCGTCTCTAGCTTCAGTTTCTTTGCGGGTTCTTGCTATTTTCACAGTGATTAGTGGCCTCTTTTTAAGCTCCATTGCCTCATTGGTTGTTTCTTTGCCGTGATCTGATTGGGTAATTTCTATCCTCCCATTGCCCGGATGCAGAGTGTTGTTCACGCTGTCACCATGGTGTCGCGTTGCTCTAAATACGATCTTCTGATTGGTGATACTCTAGCCTATCCCTGCTCGAGCACTCCACAGAAGACGCCATTGCTATGGTTACGTTTTTCTTCCCGTACTTACGATTTGCATCGGGGCTTCCCGCACCTAATTGGTCGATTGGAAGCCTGTTTGGTGTTTGCAAAACCCTCACGTTCTCACTCCCTATTTATGATTCGAACGCTTCTCCGTTGGGCCGCAATATGTTCCAAAAAGGTTCTAAATTATTTTTGGATGTTATAGTTTATTTTATATTCTATAAAAAGCGTCTGTTTGGAATGGACCGGTATCTTCATGATCATCCATTGACTATTCTCTTTAGGATCATACCGGCAATTTCGTGACGTTTTGTTTTTTAAGACTTCCCACGCCTTATTGGTCCATTGGGAAACCTTGAAGATATTTTTAGAAGGCTCGCGTTCGCACGCACTGTTTATGTTTCCAGTGATTCTCCATATTCCCGTGATGCATTCTATAGCGGTTTTAAGTCATATGTTCAGGGGTTACTTATTAAAAATACATAAAATGGTAGTTACCATACCCTTGGTTATCTATTCTCATTAAATTAAAATTCTGCCGGGAATTGCCATAACCATGATCTTGACATTTTAGTTTTGTTATTGGATAATTCTTTCCCAGTCCTCCTTACTGTTTAGTCCACATCTCACACTGTTGAATTTGGACATGTAAAATTGTTCCCTCTTTTTTCTCTTAGTATTGCTGTCGCCTCCTCTTAGATTTAAATTTACAGTTTCGAGGCCGCACCAGCTAAGGTCTTCTACCTTATGACCTGCTGCTACCCAGTGTTCTACTAGGGGTGCACCTTTCTTGTGATTTCTTATTGCAGATTTGTGCTCATTGAGACGAGTCCGTATTTCTCTAGATGTTTCACCTATATAGCATAGTTTGCATGGACATTGTATTAAGTATATAAGGTTCTTCGTACGACAATTAGTGAAGCTTTTGATCGTTACTGTTGTATTTTTAGTCTTAATGGAATTCCCTTTAATAATATTTCCACAGTTTACACATCCCTGGCACGGGAAAGTACCGCTGGGCAGGGGTGCGTTATTAATGCATGGTTGTGATTGGTTGGTGCAATCTCTGTAGGTGTGCACCAACCTATTACGGATAGTTCTGTTTCTCCGAAAGGAGAACATGGGTTTTGGTATTCTCTCGGATGTTTTGTTAGAAATAAGATGCCAATTTCTGTTTATTATATTCTTCACCTTATTGCTGACTTGACTGAAGTTGGTAACAAATATCAGGGGTTGTACTTTGTCTCCTACTGATATTTTTTCTTCAAAGAAACTGTCACGGTTGTAGTACTTTGCTCTCTTATAAGCTTGTCGTACCAACCTTCTTGGGTATCCTCTTTCTAAAAATTTGGTTTTGAGTACTTCGGCATGTTTCTCATAATCTTTAAAGGCGGTGCAGTTTCTTTTTAACCTCAGGAACTGACCGAATGGAATATTGTTTTTCTGGCATGGGGGGTGGTTACTGTTGTAATGTAACATAGTGTTTCTATCTGTTGTTTTCGTGAATAGTTCAACACTGAGTTTACCATTTGTGTGTTTAATGATGATATCCAAGAATTCACACTGTTCCCGATCTATGTGTGACGTGAATCTTAGATCAGTGTCTCCCAAATTAAGCCATTCCAAAAATTCAAGTAGCATGGTCATTTCCCCGGTCCAGATAAAGAAAATATCATCTATATATCTGGACCATTCACTAATGTTTTCAAAGAAGGGCGCTGCCTGGTTGAAGATATGTTGTTCCTCGAACCTGGAGACATACAAGCAGGCCAGGCTCGGCGCACAGGTAGCCCCCATGCTCGTGCCCTTGACCTGCTTGTAGAGGTCTTTCCCAAATAGAAATATATTGTTCTTGAGGACTATTCTGATACAGTCTACAATGAACTGATGATGTGTCGTCAAATCCTGTCCCTCTTGGCTCAACATGTCTATTATCATATTGATTGTTTTATCTTGCGGGATGTTTGTATACAGCGCCTCTATATCAAGAGTCACTAGGATTTGATTTTCCGGATTAAAATGAAGGCACTCTACTTTCTTAATCATTGAGGTGGTATCTTTAATGTAAGCTTTTTGTTCAACCACTAAAGGTTGGAGAAATATATCCACGTACTTACTGAGTGGTTCAGTGAGGGATCCTATGCTCGATACTATAGGCCTCATTGGGGGGTTCTCTAAGTCTTTGTGAACCTTAGGAAGGCCGTAGAGAGCTGGAATAATGGGTTTGTTGTTCATTAGAAAGGCAAATTCTTCCTCGCATATGACATCATCGTCTTTGGCGTGTTGCAGTAATCTTAAGATATTATCTTGTAAGTTGGACCACTCATTTCTATTAGTTTTACTATAGTGGTCCGTTTTGTTCAATAGTTTGTTCATTCTATTCTGATAGTCTGTAGTTGCCATTATTACGATACTACCGCCTTTGTCGGCGGGCTTAATCGTTAGGTCCTCTCTTTGCTCGAGCGTTTTTAATGCATCATTTTCAGCTTTATTGAGATTGAAGTTGGTCCAGTTCTTTTGGTTCAGGAGAGAGTCTATGCTTTTATCCACTACTCTTTCGAATGTTTCTATGTCTTGCACTATGTTCAGCACTGCCCTTAGTGGGGCTAGGTAAGCTTTTGTAGTCCCTGTTAGGATGGTGTTCCCGTAGTCGATTTTAGAGAGAACTAGGGATTGGACTGCTGTCTTGAGGTCATCATGGGGAAGAAAAGGCAGCCAATGCAGCCCCCCACATCTCCTGTTATGCGCACCCCCGTTGGGGTGCACAAAATGTATCAGCAGCGACCTCTCCTCGCGATGCCAGCCTGGTGCCGTGGCCCAGCATCTGAGGCCTCAGTGAGGTTCAGTGCAGGCCCTGGGAGTGTTTCAGGGGCGGGCTGAAGACTTGTGTCGCTGCAGCAGAAAGATTCCTGCGCATCTCTCCATTGGACTCAACCAATGAGTGCTGGTGCCCGACTCCAGTCTCATTCCTGGCATCCCCTTAGTATTATTCCGGTAACGCCAAATACTGCGGGGGCAGACCCCGGCTCACCCGATCTACGGGAGGCAGTCAGCATGCTTGGGGACATCATAGATGGCTGGGCTTGGGGAGATTAGTGGGATCGGTCAGGGTGACCTGACCTTGCTCAGCCTACTTTTTCCACACCTGCACACCCGCTCAGCCCTGGTCATCCTGCCACCTTCCTCACCGCCCACCGCTGGGCCTGACCAAGGACCCCATGACTAAAATTGGGGGTAGCCATTGCTTGAGGCCGGTAGGGAAATCCTGACTCACCATACCTTGCTTCCTGCTCCGGAGGACGATGGGCCCGGTGGAGCTGTATGGCAATGCTGCTGCCTGACCCCATGGTTGGTGCTTGTCCGGTGTCTGCGTACTGCGCTTGGCTGCTGCCCTCCATACTCGCTGAGGATTGTGCAGGACACTCCTGCTAACACTTCGACCTGTTGCTACTGACCCAGCTGGGCATGCCTGCTTCACAGGTGGGAACCATGCTGTCCACACAAGAAAAGGACTGCACCCGGAGCAACCCTTCGCCATGGGGTGAGGTGACCCTAAACAATGAAAGTTCCCATTTGAGCGCACCAGGGAGACAGATAGTCCTAGGGCCATGGACGATATGGATGGGGTGTGTAGGGCCAGTGGATTAGTAACACTTGTCAGGAACTGCTGCCATCATTGCAGAGTTATATGCAAGGTTCCACTCTATAGACGCCCAATTCAATACCTACACAAACATACTCGGCGTTATGGGGGAGCGCCAAGACTGCCAAAATGTCTGGTTTGACTTAGCCATGGAGAGCAACCTGACCCAGGAGGATGGGGCTGGAACTGTTACCAAGCGGCTGGAGGAACTGGAGAGCCTTCTTAAGATGGTGGCTGCTAAGAATGAGGATCTAGAGGCCCAATCTTGCCGCAACAATCTGTGCATCCTGAGAGTGACAGATTACATGGACCCTAGATGCATGGATGTATTCGGTGAGAACCTCCTCGTTCACTAACACTTCACACCAACCTTCATGGTCGAGTGTACCCTCATATCACTAGGTCTGCAGATTTCTCCTGGAGCACCCTCAAGCCCTATTATCACCAGGCTACTGAATGTTTGTGATCGTGACACCGCACTCTGCCCGGCACATGAGATCGGTCAGGTGAAATCACAGGGCTCCAAACTCTCCTTCTTCCCTGATTTCACCATGGCGGCACAGGACGCATGTCATAAATATGCAGATGCCAAAAACATGGTTAAGAAACTGGGACTGACATACAACATGTTATACATGGCCCAGCTGTGGATGGTCATTAATGGCATGGCCAGTTTCTTCAACTCAGCAGCAGAGGTTCTAGCCTTCTGCAAACAGTACGGGAAAGGGGCGTCCCCCCTCGCCATGAAGCACTATGCCGCTCCTCCCCAGATCTAACACCTCATCCAGCCCAGATCTCACACCAACTGGCTATCTCCCATCGTGCAGCACATCAGATGGTCCGCCTGATAACTTCCCATGGCTGCCCCAGCAGTGACTCTGTGACTATGTATTGGTTTTCTCCTGTTGGCTACCTAAATGGCCCCTACTCTTTCTACACCACTTTTCCCCGTCTCAGTCCCTATTGCTTCAACCTTGAACTGTAAATGTGGCTCAGCCATGGCACAATTGTTTACCCCCGAGGTGTACACCACTTCTTTGACTGTTGATTATTTGCTTTTTCTTGGTTATTGATTATGGATGTAGGGATTCGCTGGACATCCTTGTGTCTGGTGTGGGATGGGGAGGGGAAATCTGTTGTTTGGGGTTTTGTTAATGTCTGATAGCTTGCATTATAGGAAGGTACCATTCTTAGGGTAATACATCACTGCACCATTCCAAACCCTATTGCATGGCACCACAGAGTAACAGCCGGGGCAATGAATTTGAGCTCTCCAGGAACATTAGAGGCATCAATGATCCACTTTAGGGCAAGCATGTACTCCAATACCTCACACGTCAGGGCACAAAAATTGCATTCCTATTAGAGACCCACCTCCCTCCCATGCCAGCACATCTCTTCTTGGGGTCCACACCACTATTTCTCAAACTATAACACCTACTCGTGAGCGGTTTGTATCCTAACAGACAGTTCCATCCCCTTCCACTCCACTGCCCACTATTCCGATGTCGAGAGTAGAAACATCGCGGTGGCAAGTGTCCTGGCAGGCCACAGTGTGTTACATCTTAACGTCTATGCCCTGAACACAAACTGCAGAATTTTTTCAAGACCTATTGTTTCTGTTGGGCTGTGTGAAGGTAGACCCTATCATACTTGGAGGCGACCTCAAGCTTATATTAGATCCTTGACTCGTTGACCATAGCCCCAAGTGGCAAACCGCATTCCTGCCAGACCCTTCACAAACTCTTTGACTTTTACATCCTTAAGGATGCCTGGAGTCTGAGTCATGCACCACCACACCAGGTTACACATTCTACTCTGCCCCTCACAATGCATGGACCCGTATAGACTACTGGTTGCTTTCTGCCTCAGTCACTGTGTCCAACTTGACCCAATTCCTGTGCACGTTTTCTGATCATGCTCCAATACAGATGATCCTGAGGTCGCCATTTAGGAGGGCACGGAGCACCCATGATGCTTCCCGTGCAATGCCTTGTTGGACGAGGTATTCAGTTCCGAGCTCAGTGCATCTATTATGGAATACTTTGAACTGAACAAGGGTTCGGTTTCCTCAAAGCCCCATCTTTGAAGACTTTAAGGCATACATCAGGGGTGTATACATATCCAAACACTCTGGGGTACTGCATGACATACGTAGTGCTCTGGCTCGTATAGAGGTTGAGCTGCAAGACATCAACAATGTAGATGCACAGCAATGGCATGGACTGCAACTGCTGCACAACACAATATTATTGGGCGAGTTCCAGGAGCTGACCAAGAGGGAAGTGGCCTTTCTGGGTAAACACGCTAGAGCCCGTCGGTACAATGATGGTCCGGGTCGTACACGAATGCATCTGCTACAGCCACCCATGGCAGTGCATTTATCTCTGAATTGCAGCACCCAACACATCTAGAGTGACTGACAATGCTGAAATCCTGGCTGAGCTCCTCAACTACTATACACACCTGTAGACCTCCCACTCTCCTCATGACGACGCAGCTAGATTGGGCTATTTCTCAGAAATCAGTGAGATGATCTCTAGTGACGAGATCATACAGGCGATCGACTCAACTGATCTAAGGCCCACAAACTCAACTGCCTCACAGGGGTTTTTATAAGACTTATAAACACCTGTTTTTGTCCCATTTGCTTGAAACGTATACTGAATACCTGAATGCTGGTGTTCATTAACAACACTGTGTGAAGCTGTAATCACACTATTGGTGAAACCTGGTAAGGAACCTCTATATTGTACCTCATACCATCCCCTAACACTACTAAATTTTGTGAAGAAATTATTGTTGAAAGTCATAGCGTCCTGTTAGATCAGATCATCTCACCCTAGCAGTTGAAATTCATCCCCCGTTGCTACACCTCTTTGACAATGCATACGTTTTTCTCAATGCTGAATAGAATCTCCCCTGCAGTCCCAACAGCAGTGATCCTGCTGGATGTGGAAAAAGCATATGGGCTAGTTAGAATGTCCCTTCCTGCAGGCCACGTTGCTCAAACTCGGAATGCCCAGTGGGTGTACATTGCGCTCATCATGCTATTGTACTCCCAGCCCGTTGCAGGTATACGGGCCAATGGCTCACTCACAACTGCCTTTGACATCACCAGAGGGACCAGGCAGGGATACCCCCTGTACCCGCTGCTCTCCATAGTAGCTAGAAAAAACAATTGTAGGAGCCAGTGTTAGGTGGACGCCATCAGCGTAATTGCACCGCTGAGCGGTTTGTTTAATCAGAAGACAAATTGAACGTGGCTGGATTCCACACTGCGTCTGTTGACTTTACAGCCAGGAACGCCGCTGGGATCCCGTGGTATTCGGAGGGATTAGATCAACAGCAGCTGCTGCTAACATGTCACGACGATGGGACCACCAAAATTACACCAAAGAATTCAGTTTGTGTGAAACCTTGAGCTTCTGGTTATACTAGAATAGTGTTGTTCGGTCCTGATGAGAACACTAGGAACAAGGGGGTTCGAAACGCGTAGACCCTGGTTGATGTCTTGTTGCCAAACATTTGTTTGTTAAACTTTTTTGGTTGCATTGTGCACATTTATAAAATCATTTTATAAAATTGTGAATATTTTAGGAGGGTACAGCGTGCACAATGAACTAGGTTGTCAACCATTGCTTTGTTTGGTTTGGGGCCCTATCACGAGTTATGAGACTGAAGTATATTGGCCTCTAGGATGGTTACAGCGTTAGGTGTATGTTGAATGTGTAGGTTGAATGAGAAGTTTGGATTGAATGAAAGGGTTTGAGTGAGAGTGGAATGTAGTATGATGGGGTAAAAATTTCCTGTTTGTGTTTCTGATATAAGTTCTAAGTCGTGGAATTTATTTATGAACTGTTTGGTCCACAATATGTTCTTTTTGAAATAAGAAAACATAAAATATGTGCTATTGAAATAAAAGCTACTGTTGAGCGTATGGCCGCATTGCTTCATTGATCTTGCGCCATTTTTTCAAATTGGTTGAAATTGTCGATCAGTATTGGCATTTGGTTTGTTGTTTCTGCTCTCCATAATAGGCATGGACCCCGTGGTCCAGCATCTCCAGGAAAGACATCTCCATTGAGGATTGCAACTTAAGCCCGGCCCGGGATTCTTCAGCATTGCAATAAACAGGAACAAAACCAGATCTGCAAGTTCCCTTTGAGGTGGTGCAATGACCCAGTCAAATACCTAGGCATTCAGCTCCATCAGGATACAGAACAAGTCATTTGTGTGAACTATGGCCCAGCCATAGATACATTGACAAAGCAGATTGAAGGATGGATTCAGCCTCCGCTGTCTATGGTGGGCTGGCGAGCTATCATCAAAATGGTAGTGCGCCCTGCATCACAAAATGAGAAGCAGCGCGCGCTATGAAATTCATTTTATTAATTAAATTGTTTACTTATCTCCAATTACCCATATTCCGGTTTTTAGCATCCCCCCACCCTGCCCCTCCCCCGCCCCACCTTTCTGCCTCACCGGAACTCCCTCCACGGGCCGCGGCTGCATGTGAGTCTCTAAGTGGTTCCCCTGGAGTCCTGGGTGCGCTTTAAAAGAGTTGTCCTGTTGTGGTAAATAAATAATTAATTACCGGTACTATTTTTGAATACATTGAATAAAACAGATAGCTCAATAAATAAGAGACAGGATTCGAGGTATCGGAGTCTAACAGGCTTTAATCAGGCATAAGGGAAGGGACAGGAACGGGATAGCCTGCACGGAAATAGAATGGATGGCAGCTGCTCTGCCTCATCGACAGTGCAGCATATATATAGTATAATACATTACATTACATTGCATACAGTAGGCGTAGCAGTAGGCGTAACTCGTAGCAGTCGCGAAAGATAAGACAAAATGGGTGTAACAAGAAGGCGTGTACAGGGCGTGCACTGAGACATGTGATGTGAAACGTCATAGAGATGTCATAAATGGGCGGAAACATGGAGGGGGCTACCTGAGAGCAGCTGGGACCTTTAACCTAGTGGTGCGCGCAAACGGGCAATGACGTGTTACCAGGGAGAACTGGGGGCTATGACTTCTGCGCTAGAAGAGGAGACTAAAGTCTGCGGTGTCAGGACGACATGTACCTATAGCATATCTGGTATCTTGTGTTTGGAGTACATGTTGATAGAATCCAAAAGTTATCAGGGCAAAGGCTACTTGACACTAAGACTGGTGCATGCATTATTCTACATGTATTGCGTGTGCGAGGAATATTCTATGAATATTAATACAGTATTTCTCTTGCTTGGAGACAGAAAGGCTAGACCCTGGCTGAAACTATTGATGCGATTCAGTAGCTTAGGAATGCAGAGAAGGAGGGCTGAACTGATAACTAGAAGCATAACATACTCTTGGCAGACAGGCAGGCAGAGCCAGGCCGGGCCGGGCACTGTGCGTCAGGAAGTAAGCGAAGGGTCAGGGATGCAGGTGGGGGCTGCATCGCTCTTCGGAGAGGGTTCAGGAGACTGGAGCTTGAATCTGGTGGCCGGGCCCTTTTGAGGCCTAGGAACGGGGACAATGCGGTGAATTAACGTGCACACTGTGAAACATGGCAACATAGGCCTAATACTCGTTGCTTTCACGAGAACTGGAAACTGGCATACTAGAGTTGGACACAACTATGATTGCGTCTTTAATCGATCATGAGGGAATACATGCATATCGATCATGCACATATAACATAGAGTGGGGAACACGTAGGCACATACAACATGGCAAAATTTACCTTTCCACATTCCCTCCTTGTGCCCTACGTTTCCATCAGAACACATCAATATTCATGATACCATCTATCTGTTCATATAGCATCATTTGCTCGTCTCGAATTGTCTTGGAACGGGATTTAGGACTAGGAATACAGGAGGTAGCGCACATGCCGCAAATCGCAGGGCCACATTGTAAACAGAGGCAGCAACTGAATATGATCATTACTGCTATACCTAGGAATGACAATACTTTCCATCCCCAGGCAGATATGATACTCCAGAGCCAACCGGACCATGTCCAGGTGCCTGGATCTTGGTGTAACTGATGGGCAATTTTATGAAGTCTGGTTATAGCTGAATAAACAGACGGCGCGTTATTAGGAATGAAAATGCAGCAACTAGATCCGATGACTCTACAAGCTCCTCCTCTATCGGCCAGTATGACGTCAAGAACGAGACGATTTTGGAGCACGACAAATCTAATGGCAGATTGCTCTTCGGTTAAGTTACCTAGAGCGGAAGTAGTCTCATTCACTACTGCTTCAAGGGTTCTGGTTAACCTACGTATTAACTTACTATTCTGGACAGGGCCTATAAAGAAAAAGAAACCTTTATTGAAGTCTTGATATTGTTCTAGAGTAGTTTCAGTTTGATCGACAATTGGGGACTCAGTCTCCCTTCTATGTCTAACGTGTACTAGATGTGTGTTTCTGTGATAATCAGATGGGGCTAGAAAAACTGGTGGCAGTAGGAAGGCAATGTAACAGGTTCCATCCCAATCGAAGGGCAGACGAACATATGCGGTCTGACCACAAACAAAATAAGAATGACGTGAGTCTTTGAAAATAGATTTCCCACTGTCACTATACTTGACCATAGTAGTACAATCACTATGTCCTACATGTGCGGAACCATTCTTTCTGACACATAATTCGCCTTTGACTGGTAGGACTGAAATAGCAGGCAAATCTGGAGTAGTATCGGACTGAACATTCAAAACCATGAAATTCGAGGAATAATTACCTAAATCATATACTTCATTTTCTAGATCTAACCCTGTTCTATGGGAAAGACCTTGCTTGTCTGGGAAACATGTTCGATTCAGAAGGGACATATCAGTTGAGGATGACGTTAACGTGGACCATGCTCCACACGAACCATTGTGTGAAAATGGATAAGGAAAAAGTGGCAGAACTCCCTTCGGTGTCTGGAAAGGGGGAAGTCGACCAGACACCCAACAATTAGTGGCATTGCTGGTCTGGTGCGAATAGTGTAACATTCTGATAAATGTGTTATTACGCATAGCAAGACGATAGGATAACTCGTGAGGAGGTAGGTCACTAAATGTGTGCTCTACTGTAACATTAGAAAACATATGTACATGTGAAATAGGAAAACATAAATGTAACGCATAACTTATGCATGTAACCATAAGACTTAAGAACAATAAAAAGAATAGAACGATAATACATCTTTTAGAGTTTTGGCTAACTCTCTCACTGTGTGGGTCTATCTCATACATGTCAGGAACCTGTCTAACCGTTTCACCCGAGAGGGACTTAGACAATTAAACTGGCTGACTTATTTTACTAGACCGGAGTTTTGCTTTATACTCCTGCTGCGGAGTTTTCTCTAACAGGGGAAGTTTAGAGTCTGTGTCTGGACAGTCTTTAAGAACGGGGCAGTCTTTGATAAATGTCTTTGGCCGTAATCCATGGAATTTCTTGATGTGGCTGGTATGCACCCAGCCTTTACGTCCTTCGAGCTTGACGGCGGTCCTTGTTGTTAATAACACCAGCTGGGGCTCCTCCCAACGGGGCTCCAACGGACTTGAACGATCAAAATTGCGCACCAGGACGAAATCCCCTGGAACGACTTCATGTAGTTTCACCTCAGTGTTGTCTGGAAATGCAGCGGCAACCTGTGAACGACAAGAGTGTAGGGCAGACATCAAGGAAGCTAGGTAATCTGTCAACATATTACTGGAAACGTCTGTAATCTTTCGGGGCATAGGTGTACCCCACATATTAGGAGGACGGCCGAATACGACCTCGTACGGGGACAGACCTGATCTGGAATGTGCAACCATTCTCATATAAAAAAGAGCAACTGGCAGGGCTATCAACCAATCTACACCTTTCTCTGCGCATACTTTTGCAATGCGGATTTTCAATGTCTGATTATGTCTCTCTACGAGACCGGCTGCTTCAGGATGGCGTACACAATGGAACTTCCACTGGTACCCTAACAGAAGGGAAACTTGTTTCATGAGCTCGGATGAGAATGGCTGGCCGTTATCTGAATACACGACCCTTGGTAAACCATAGCGGGGGAAAAACTCACGAACCAACTGCCTGGCAGTGGTCGCGGCAGTGTAATCTGGAACAGGATATGCTTCTGTCCATCTGGACAAAGCACATACAACTACGAGGACATACTTGAAACCTCGACATCTCTCCATCTGAATATAATCCATCTGGAGGACTTCAAAAGGGTGGTCAGGAGGATGGAATCCACCTTGTTCCACCGGGACACTTTTACCTGGATTGAACTGACAACATATCATGCAGGTACGCACTTTCTGTTTGGCTGCTGCTCGTAAATGCTTGTTGAACCATATGTTCTGGATACTGTCTAACATGGCCTTTTCTCCTAGGTGTACTGGACTATGTGCGGTATTAATAATGACTTGAACCATTGAGTCGGGGAGGAACCATGTGGCTTTTCCCTTCGTCAACCATCCCTGATCTGTCTGGACCCCTCCTTGTTCAGACCATTTCTTGATTTCATCGGGAGTAGCATGTAACTGTATGTCTATGACATCCTGTGTAGGGTCCTTAACTGTCATACAAGTAGTCTGATCTGGAATGAGTGTCTGTGTCGTGTTAACTGGAATGTCTGAAGTCTGAGCTGTGAGCTTGGCTGTTCGATCTGCTAGATCGTTACCTTGGGAAATGATATCAGTGACTTTCGTATGTGCCTTGCACTTCATAATGGCAATAGCTGTCGGTAAATGTATTGCATCTAACAGGGCTTGAATGAGGAAACCATGCTGAATTTTGGTTCGATGAGAAGTCATGAAACCTCTTTCTTGCCAGAGCACTCCAAAGTCGTGTACGACTCCGAATGCATAACGTGAATCTGTGTATATGTTTACTTTCAGGTTCTTAGCTCGTATGCAGGCTTGGGTCAGAGCGACTAGCTCTGCTGCTTGAGCAGACAGGGTGTCAATACGATGTGTTTCTATAACTTCAGTGTCCGTAGTCACTGCATACGCGGCTACTAGTTCTCCTGTACTTGTTCTCATACATGAACCATCCACATAAAGTGTCAGGTCAGGATCAGGTAATGCAATATCTGTCAAGTCTTGTCTTGGCTTTGTCATGGTGTTAACGACTTCCACACAGTCATGTGTGGCAGGATTTGAAGTAACTGACGGTAACAGTGTAGCGGGATTTAAAACGTTGCAGCGTCTGATTTCTATGTGTGGCTGAAACAATGTCAGTTCATAACCTGTTAAACGTGCAATTGTCAACTGCTGAGTCTGAGTTCGGTTTAAAAGAACTTCCACGGAGTGAGGAACTTGTACTGTCAGGGAGTGTCCTAACACTATGGAATCACTTTGTCTGATAGCTAGAGCTGTGGCTGCAACTGACTTGAGGCACGCAGGCAGAGCCTGGGCCACTGGATCTAATGTGCTAGAAAAATAAGCACAAGGCTTGTACTGTCCTGCTTGATCTTGTGTGAGTACAGATAATGCAGTACCTTCGCGTTCTGTGACAAAAAGTGTAAAAGGCTTACTATAGTTTGGTGTTGCTAGAACAGGAGCTTGGCATAAAGCTTTCTTTAACTCATTGAAAACAAGTGTATGTTCCTGGGTCCAAGGGAGGACAGTCGATGTGGCTGCCTCCTGTGTCGTTAACTGTATCAGTGGCTTGGCTAGAAATGCATACTGAGGAATCCATTGTCTACAGTAAGAAGTGAGGCCGATAAAAGCTCGTACCTCCTTCTGAGTCTTGGGCTGTGGAAGATGCGCTATTAACTGGATACGGTCAGGTGTCAACTGCCTACCCCTCTTGGACAGTAAGTGTCCTAAGTAGACCACTTGCTGGACACAGAATTGCAATTTGGAAGGGGACACCTTGTGTCCCATCTCGGCCAGGAAATACAGAACTGTAAGTGACGCACGCTCGCAGTCACGTTCAGAACGGGCTGTGATCAGTAGATCATCGACATACTGGAGCAGGGCAGTGTCAGTTGGCATGTGAATGTTGTCTAATTGTCTCTTAAGTGCTTGACTGTAAATGCTAGGACTTTCTGTGAAACCTTGAGGTGCTCGTGTAAATTTATAGCATCTTCCATTTAAACAGAATCCGAAAAGGAACTGGCTGTCTGGATGAATGGGGACACTGAAAAATGCGTTCTTGAGATCGATAACTGTAAAGAATGTTGCTTCAGAATCAATGGCTGTCAATAGGGAAGAAATATCTGGGACTACTGGGTACTGGGGTATGATACACTTATTAAGTTCTCGAAGATCAATCACTAATCGATAAACTGGAGGTGCATTTGGGTCAGTACGTTTCAGGACTGGAATGATAGGAGAATTACATACATTGGAGTCAGTTTCTACAACCACTCCTTGAACAATAAGCTCGTCAATAATTTTGGATAAGGCCGCTACAGCCTCAGGTGGCAATTTGTACTGTCTGATTCGTGGTAATACAACACCTTGCTTCAGAGTCACACGATGGGGTGTGATATGCATACAACCTACATCAGTTGGACCTTGCGCCCATAAATGCTGTGGTACATTCAATAATCTTGGATCAAAATCACGTAATACATAATGACCTTTGAAATCTCGGAGGAACAGGCGGACCTCTTCTGGGGAGCAGCATATAACTGCTCCTAATTCTTTTAACGTCTTAATGCCTAACAAATTTTCTGGACAAGACTTTGTAAGTAACAAATCTGTAGTTCGGGACAATGGACCAACTTCTAGAGTAACTGGTTTCGATATTTCATTAACAATAGGCTTTCCTGAAAATCCAAGGGAAACATTTCTTGAGCCTGAGAGTGGAGCCCCTGGAACCTCGTCATGACTGATGGTAGTCCTACTTGCCCCTGTATCAATCAGAAACTTTCTGTCTTTCCCTAATACTTGACTATGTACATAGGGACCCTCTTTATCTACAGGAATCTCGATGAGAGGCAAGCCTACCTCCCTCTCTAGGCTGTTTCATGAATACGGCTGATAATCTGGATACTCTGACTGTGCGTACTGGTACATCTGCTGTGTAACGTGTTGCGTTGCAGCTATAGGCTGCGGTACTGTAACTGTCTGTTGTGCGTTCTGCGGTGGCTGGGAAGTCTGTAAAACTTGTTCTTGTCTAGGCGGACGCGGTCTCTCTTTAGTCTTACCAGTAGCTATGTTATGTTTCAGAACTGCACATTCGTTTATAAAATGACCTGGCTGTTTACAATAATTGCATGTCCCTTTAACGGGAGCTGCAGGATGACTGGCTTGATTCGGACCCCTCTTCTGACTGTCTTGTGGAACAGATTGTGCAACTAATACTTTCATTTTCGTGTCTTTCATACGTCTTCTTTCATGTTCCTGCTCTTCCCTGATTCTGTTCTGGTGATACTGGAGCATCTGGAGCATCTGTGACGGAGTATTAGCTTGCCAGGTGCTTTCGACTTTCAGTACTCGATTTTTAACTTGTGGGCTTGAATTCTCGACTAGTTTGGTAACAAAAAGATGAGGGTACGATTCACTACTTGTTTTCAGACCACTATTAATAATAAAACATTTCTCGAATCTAGAATAAAAGTCACTAGTATCTTCATCTTGTTTCTGTTTACAGGCTGAGATGGCATCCCAGTCTTCCTTTTTCGTGGCTAGTAATCTTGGCAAGACTTGTATTAATAACTCGGGCAAAGCTTTAGCTTTATCCCCAAGACCGGTACCTGGTACTCGTGAATTATCTTCAGCTTCTAGAGCTGTCCAATCTATCTTTTTCTCTCCCACCTCCCATTCTTTTTCTTTTAGTTTTTCATATATGCCCGCAGGCAACAGGACATTTAACATTTTAATGATATCAGGGTACGTGTATTCTCCCATACGGAGCATGTCCTTTAATTCACGGTGGAACCCTGCTGGATCTTTATCGTGACAGGGTATTAATTTCTTCATTTCTAAGAGTTCTATTTTCGTGATGGGGGTGTAAACAAATACTCGTTCTAGACCACCACCCTCTTTCTTGACTGGATGTACTTCTCGTAACGGATTCTGTCTGTCAATGTAGAATGATTTACTTACTGGGGGTGGAACGGGAACAAAATGCGGATTCAGAAACGTTCGGTATTTGTGGCGCTGTTCTAGAATGATGCTAATTAAATCGGTACCTAGACCTTTCCATCTGTATTGGAGTAACTCGTTCAATACATCATGTAGAGGACCTGGATCAGAATGCTGAACCTCATACAGTGTAATGAGATGCTGGATCATATACATGCCCACCAGTCGTTGCTCGGCTGGGGGCAATTTCAGGAACATTTGTGCCACGATTTTGTCTGGAAACGTGGTAGAATCACTAATCCATCGGACTGCTGATCGGGCTAGTTCTTGTTCATGCATTGTACTAAGCTCGCTATAACCTATTCGCGATTTCAGAATATGATCGGTAGCTTGGAATACTTGCTCAAGAGAACACTGCTCTGGCACTGGAGGAGAAAAACTTTTCTCGTAATTTGGACGTGGATGTCGGTTGGAAAGTCTAGTTCTACCTACATACGCTATTCTGGAGGGATTCTCGTCGTCTACCTCTTCAGTAGAAGAGTCGTCTTCTTTCTCGGTTGCTTGTTTTGCTTCTCGTTTCTCGTGTATCTTTATAATTTCCCTACGAATTTTCTTGTACATACTCTCTATACAATTTTGTGTCTTGTGTCTTCCCTCGGCTATATTGTCACTCCACCTGGTCAGGACTTTCATTTCTTCTTGATCTTTTTCTGGACAATCCTGCTCTCGTATTAAACAGTTAATCAAAAACTTTAAAAGCATGAGCTGAGTCTCGACTTTTCTCTGAACCATGGCTTCGTGAACACTTTCTGGATTAACTCCGGTACGGATAAAACGATATATTCTGTCTAGATGTTCTCTCATATCGGGCAGGGTGTCCAAATAGTCGGTCACCCGTCTTAAACGTAATGAATATATGACCATGTTACCATCGCCTGGAACTGGATCATAACGACATTCGGTAAGTACTCGCTTGATATCGACGTATGTATTCACTTTTGGCGTACGCTGTAACGCTAGTTCATGTAGCGTCAGACGTCTGGGTTGAGGCGGGGTACGAGGAGAATCTCCCCCCGCGGCTCCTAAACTAGAGTCGTCGGTATATACTGTACGTGCTGGTAAAGTGACTGGTAAAGCGGGTGCATTTACTGTAGACTGGGCCGGGGGTGCTGTAACAGGTGCTGTAACATTAACGGGACCCACGGGACCAGTGGCTGGAGGAGCAGGAATTACATTATTAACGGGAGCAGGCAGAATAGGATTTGTATATTCTGGGACTGTATCATCCAAATAGGACGAGAGAAAAATATCAGCTGCGGTCGGTTTGTGACGTAGCTTAATCGGGACCAATGGCGGCGGAAAATTACTGGATGCTTCCGGGGTTGCTTTTGGCAAGCCCTCGGCAAGAAGAGGATACATACCCTTAATAAGGGCATTCCTCTGTCTGTCGGACTGTTCTGCTTTAACTCGTTCACCTTCTTCTAGAAGTTCCTTTTCTTGGGCTCTCTCTGAGGATTCCCTACTTAACTCTGTTTTTCTGATTTCTTTTTCGGTTCTTCTATGAGATTCTTTGCGCCATAACTCGATGGCATCTTTCTGGGACTGTCTGGCTTTCTTTTTCCATAATGCCTCTTCTACTCGCATGATGCACTCGGCATCCCATGTACCTGATACAGGCCATCTATATTTCTCTTCTAGATCCTTGGTATAGTCGACCCATAAATCTAAATACAATATGGCACTTAAGCCATGCTTATGATACATAAAATGTCCTGGACTGTCCCTAGGCGGGACAGGAACTGATTCTTCGAGTAACCCTTTCCGGGTCTTTAACTGACGTAACTTGGAAAACAGAGGCATTCTAGACTTGAATCCGAACACAATACAATACACGATAAACACAATAATGAATAGAAAAACAAATCACTCATACCACGACATTGAAAACACATTAAATAACATTAGAATAACAGTTCGGACAGAATATTACCTGATATACTGGGAACAGAACACATGAATTTCTCGAGAACGAAACTTACTAGAATTACTAGATGCACTGCTAAAACAGTACGAAACATACCGGTCCCATAAAGAGACACGTCAGGACCCGTATCCACCTAGGTGAACACTTCGGACTGGATCTGTGTACCCAAACCCACTGGACCAGAGACAAATTAATTGACCCTGTCTAGATACTACCCCAGCAACGGTACTCACCGGGCAGCAAGAACGGAAGGCCTCGGACTGGACTGGACTGCTACGACGTCGGACTACGAACTTCGGACTTCAGTTACAGGTGGGCCTCCGGATACCTCGGACCTTGTACTCTCGGCTTGGGCTCTGGTCGGGACTCGCCGCGTTCCTCACCGCCTCGTCTGGATGCTGGACCGCAACCTCCGTCTCCTCCGTGGGCCTGAGGGATACTTGAAGCAGAAATATCTGCACGTGCACGGTATGGTTCCGTCACGGCTGCAGAGGGTCAGGGGGCCTGCGTGGCGTCGCCGGCGCGTGGGGAAAGGGCAAGTCCCTGTTCGGGCGCCATTATGTGGTAAATAAATAATTAATTACCGGTACTATTTTTGAATACATTGAATAAAACAGATAGCTCAATAAATAAGAGACAGGATTCGAGGTATCGGAGTCTAACAGGCTTTAATCAGGCATAAGGGAAGGGACAGGAACGGGATAGCCTGCACGGAAATAGAATGGATGGCAGCTGCTCTGCCTCATCGACAGTGCAGCATATATATAGTATAATACATTACATTACATTGCATACAGTAGGCGTAGCAGTAGGCGTAACTCGTAGCAGTCGCGAAAGATAAGACAAAATGGGTGTAACAAGAAGGCGTGTACAGGGCGTGCACTGAGACATGTGATGTGAAACGTCATAGAGATGTCATAAATGGGCGGAAACATGGAGGGGGCTACCTGAGAGCAGCTGGGACCTTTAACCTAGTGGTGCGCGCAAACGGGCAATGACGTGTTACCAGGGAGAACTGGGGGCTATGACTTCTGCGCTAGAAGAGGAGACTAAAGTCTGCGGTGTCAGGACGACATGTACCTATAGCATATCTGGTATCTTGTGTTTGGAGTACATGTTGATAGAATCCAAAAGTTATCAGGGCAAAGGCTACTTGACACTAAGACTGGTGCATGCATTATTCTACATGTATTGCGTGTGCGAGGAATATTCTATGAATATTAATACAGTATTTCTCTTGCATGGAGACAGAAAGGCTAGACCCTGGCTGAAACTATTGATGCGATTCAGTAGCTTAGGAATGCAGAGAAGGAGGGCTGAACTGATAACTAGAAGCATAACATACTCTTGGCAGACAGGCAGGCAGAGCCAGGCCGGGCCGGGCACTGTGCGGCAGGAAGTAAGTGAAGGGTCAGGGATGCAGGTGGGGGCTGCATCGCTCCTCGGAGAGGGTTCAGGAGACTGGAGCTTGAATCTGGTGGCCGGGCCCTTTTGAGGCCTAGGAACGGGGACAATGCGGTGAATTAACGTGCACACTGTGAAACATGGCAACATAGGCCTAATACTCGTTGCTTTCACGAGAACTGGAAACTGGCATACTAGAGTTGGACACAACTATGATTGCGTCTTTAATCGATCATGAGGGAATACATGCATATCGATCATGCACATATAACAGAGTGGGGAACACGTAGGCACATACAACATGGCAAAATTTACTTTTCCACACTGTGGTGGATTGGGACTTAAAGGATTTAGTCAAAAGGTAAAATCATTGACCAGGATTTACCTGGTTGGTGCTTCCTACTCTTGTTCCATTGTAGTCAGCCTCAACATGTGCCTAGGTCCCATCTACTGAGACCATTGATTATCTTTGACGCTTTGTGCCTTTTGTGCTATTTTTACTTAAAAAAATAAAATTCATATCTGTGGTCCCTGTTTTGGGATTTTTGCTATTTTGGCCGGATTGTGTTTATTACATTGTACTCTATTTGTCTAATTTAGCTTTTGATTTTTAATGTTTTGCATTGTGACTTTATTTCTGGCTTGTTATTGCATTAATACTTTTCACATTGCCCTATGTTAAGCCTGTCTGTTCTGTGTCATAGCCAGCCGCGGTCGGTAGGGGAGTACCTGCCGGGGTGGTGACGTGGGAAGAGGGAGGGGCAGGGTGGGGGTTAGTAATGTATGGATAATGGAGTTTTGCAGGTAAGTAAACATTTAAATAAATCAAATGAATTTCGTTGCGTGCACTGCATCCCCAAATACAATGCAGTGCACGCAACGAAATTCGTTTGATTTATTTAAATGTTTACTTACATGCAAACCTCCATTATCCATACATTACTAACCACCAACCTGCCCCTCCCCCTCCCCACGCCACCGACCCGGCAGGTACTCCCCTACCGACTGCGGCTGGTCATAGCTACCAGGGATTTAACTCAGGTTACTTTAGTGACTTTGAGGGTTTACCCTGACAGGAATTGTGTTTATTCATCGTGGTGAGTAGCCACCCATCCCAAATAATAATCCAATTTCTTACAGTAATATCTTACCATCAAACAGTAACTCAGGACAATTGAGAATACATTGGGGTTTCCAAACAACTTAGGGCCTGATTACAATGAGGTTCAGAAAGCGCTAGGAGGCATTCCAAGCCACATCGCGGTTTCAGTTTCGACCGCCACATTATAATGCAGGCGGTCGAAACTGGAACCTACCGGTCATTCTGGCTGGATTCCGACAGGCACAAGGAGCCCATTGGCCAGTTGGAGACCCACAAGTAATCCCAATGGATGGCTTTTCTGCCGTTGGGATTGCAATGCCGGTTTCCAACTCGCTTTCAGTGTTGGACTTTTCGGCATGGAAATCCTGTTGGAAAGTGATATTGGGGGACCCTAGCAGGGTTTTCTTCACCATGCGGCCTCCCATTGGGGCTGAGGGTGCACCTATGGTGCACCCCTGTGAATCCCCACACTGTGTGGTAGACACTGTGAGGTGCCTGGCACACAGTGCAGGGGTCCACACAAACTCCCATTTCTCTATGGGAGCTTGTGCCACAGCCGGTTTACGGGCGCAGCACAAGCTCCCATAGAAAAATGAGAGATTGCGACCGAACCATGTGCAATCAAATTGTAATAAGGTATGTGGAACCGCCGACCAATGGTCGGGCTTTCCATACTAATACGGTGTTGGGTGGACTTCATAGTAATGCCTGTGGTGCTTTACATCCTGATTTTTACCACAACTACCATTACATCGTGACGTAAAGTAGTCCAATGCATTTTAACAGTACTATACAACATGTCTTTACATTCCATTAAACTATTTACATCACAGTATGCAAATTAAGCTTCAAAAAGATCAAATATAATGTCAATTATCATCTTGCAGTGCAACATATTTTTGGGGGAAGAAATAAACTATATTAACATTAAAATGAATGTGGTCACTTATTCGAACTCTCATTGCTCTAATAAGAGAGAGTCGTCTATGTGCAAGTGTGCCAGCTTTTAATGTGTCAAATTACAGTACTCAACAATCAAAACTGTTTGAATCAATATTTGATACAGAAACCATGACCATTATTTTTTTTTTATTATGAATTACCTAGCACCAGCATAGTTTGTGGGCATTTATGAGAAGGACATTTTCAGTTAGTAGTACTGGAGCGATGTGGAAACCTTTAGCACAAAAGTGCCACCTAACGTTGAAAACTAGTAAATGAGCATAATTAAGTATGTCATCATCTTTCTCTTTTTAAAAAAATATTAAGTGAAAATAGCAAAAATTACTTAGTTTTCCAAAATCTTTATTCAAAGGATTTTTAAAGTCCACTTATCATTCTAGAATATTACACCTTAGCTTCTAATCTTCATCGAGATACAAATGTAAACAGAATTACTTTTGGAAATTCACCTTACTCTCAATAAAAAAAATGGTAAATAATTACAGGGATACCCTAGTAAATTGCTTAAACCTCTATACTTTTGCAGCTGAATATTTTTTCCATCACTGCCAAATAATGAATTGTTTAAATCCTACTAAGATTTCATTTCTAAACATTTTCTCATTAAAATCAATTCTTTCCAGGGAAATGTTTGACATTTGAATAAGCTGAAGAACAGTTTTTCAGAAAGGAGTTCACCTAAAAAAATTGAACTAAGAAAAAAATAATTGCAACTATTTCAAAGTGCGCTACTTACTAGAAGCAATAATACAAATAATCAATTTAAAATATAAATATAAAAAGAAAACATAATATAAATAAATGACGCATTTCTTTAGGCATAAAGTCCTTTTTTTCTCCTTTTTACAGAAAAAAGTGAGCAAGATAGGGACGTTACCACCATACCAATGCATACTCTCAAAAAGAGGTATCAGGGTGCTAAGTCTCATGGGGAACATTTATCATAGGATAATATATACCAGAGATCATTGGAAGGGTGCAACTCTGCCTTTGTTATTGATTGCACAGTCAGAGAAAAAGTTTTTTAAACAACAACAGTATATTCACCAATACTTATAGTGAGTCATCTGGTGCAGTACTAAAAGAGGTGGCCCAAAATATTTTTGTGTATGATACCTGCGATCTAAAATTTAAAAAACGATAATTAGCAGGACAAGATAAGCAAATCGGAAATTCCCCCATAACTAAAACCTTTTGCACATAGTAACATTCCTGAACAACTAAAATTAACGGTCACTAATAACCCTTTTCTTTTTCATGACGACTAGGAGCCTCAGAAACATATGCTATGTTTGCAACACATCAGAGCCTGCTATCACTAGAGAGGAGTGACATTTGGATGATGAATTTTATGTTCAAACCCACTCCCCTTGCAGTCACACAAATTTACACACTTCATGCAAAAATGCACAATGCTAGCATGCAAATAGAATAGGAAATACTGCTAACAGAAAGTCTTCCACCTCTAATGATGTTGTATCAGCGGTGCAAAATAAAACTAACAAGAAAGTACCTGGGAAATTTATAATTAAGCTTGAAATGCCTTGAAAATTATTGCACAAAACATTATACCCAGTCACACAAATCCAGGACTGTTTTTCACTTTTTCCCAGGCGATCTGTCATAAGAATCCAGAAAAATCTCTAGTTGTAGACTACATGTAAGACAGCAAACTTCAATTTGAGAGAAAAAAGAACATTCAGCATTAACTTTTGTACCTCATTAACTAGTAAATAAACATTTCACGGCAATTAGCCCTTTCGCTGCGGGGGCTATTCCGCTGCAGCGCTAAGGGGGAGGCGGGGCCGCGCAGCGCTCCCGTGCTCGTGACGGAACCGCTCCGTCACGAGCCTCGGGTGCGCTGTGCTTATGACGGAACGGTTCCGTCACGGCCCCGCCCGCCTAATAGAACTCTCAGCGCAGGCGCAGAATTCGCGTCGCGCAGGCGCGGCGAGCGGGCCGTGACGGAACCGTTCCGTCACCAGCACAGCCCACCCGAGGCTCGTGACGGAACGGTTCCGTCACGAGCATGGGAGGGGTTAAACAGAATGAATAATTTGGTAATAATGAAGACAAATTAGCATCATTACTAAATTATTTTGAAGATACTGAGATTCACTTTCTAAGCATATTTGTTGCAGTAGACATCAATGTTTTAATACTGTTGCAGGACCTACCATGACAGAGGTGCAAAGACCAACAATGTAATACAGGGTTTGAATAACCTTTTTTCTACCTCAGTGGAATTCTTTTAAATTACTTTGCTTTTTACAAACAGCACTTTGTGGTAGGTTTGGTAGTATTTAATAGTACTACTCACAAACTACAAAATGTTATTCACAAACCTAATTGTGGAGACATCCGTCTCTATTTCTCCAATCTTTTTTTCTCTGCAGTAATCTCCAACCTATTTGTGGAGACCTGTGGACATGTAAGTTTGTATATGAGTAGTAAATGTGAAAGGAACACAGGGAGTGGCTGGAAAATAGGGAATGCTTACTACTAAATGGGAGGGGGTTAAAGAGGCTTACAGGTGGGTTTAGAGAGGGAAATACTTCAATCCACAAAAGCCCATCGATATTCACGAACTGCACTTCTAAAACAACTACAGCCAAAAAAGCCCCAAAACAGTCATAACTGTACTGCAGCTCAGACCTGGAGTAAGTCCAGCATCACACATGGCCAACCACTGCAAATGCAACAACCTTCCATAAAAATTTGTCGAGACAGAGACTTAAAATAAAATACTATAGGAAATAATGTTAAAATAAGTAACTACTCTTACGAATTTTTCAAAAAATACATTTATTATAAAAATATATATTTGATTCAAAATAAATGGTATTTTATGACAATCTTACTAAACGTTTTAAAACTTAAACATATAAGGAACTTTTAATTTGTTTTAGAATATCACTCAATTCTAAAAAATTCTAAAAAATTCTATGCATAACATACAGTAATTTTTTATACATATGAAGTCAAAATAAACATTATATTGAAGGTGGGGTTATAAAAAAAAAAATACGTAAGCCTACATTAATTAAACCATTAAAATATGTTTACTAATTTATTTTTAAGTTTAACAAACCTTTTTTACTTTTCCCTATACTTTACTATAAGGAGATCTCTGCCCCAGTGGCAGAGATCTCTGGCAACATATTAAAAGTAACTAATAGAATCTTTACTCATATATTTCGCATTACCCTTGGTTTTAGGGGCGAAGACCTGTATGTCTTTGGAGGGATTTTCCATTGGGAAATTGTGAATAACTAAAAGTAGTAAAGTTACTACAAGGTGTAAAAGAAAATGTACTCTACAAATGTAAAGTTACCTTTGTAAATGGGTCCAAACTTTCTAAATAGTGGGAAAACTGGACATTTTAAAATATATATATATATATATATATATATATATATATATATATATATATATATATATATAAACCTCCGAAAGGGGAGCCTCCGACCCTTCAGGGCACAGCAAATTCCACACACAGAAGCACCAAAAAGAGGCACACTTCAGCAAACAGGAAGCTTTTAATGGAGCTTGTAGCACAGCTTTAGTAATGTCCCAACTAGTTTCGGCACCCTTTGGCCTTGATCACGGGTACATTTTGCACCAATAGCGTCTGTGCCTTCAAATTTAAAGTGATTCCGGTCACCTGTCCGATATTTGCACACATCTTCCAGAATGCACCTTGTCATGCGGGTAATTATTGGCAAATCCTTCATATTATTTTTCTCAGCAGAGTGCGCTGTATTTTCACCCTTGTTCATTCGCAATCATGAAGTTAAGTAATATCCCAGTGGTAATCAAGCAGGGTTCCTTGTTACAGCATATTGCTTGAGTAAACACCTTGCTCGCACTTCAAGTTTCTGTGCGCTGAACGATTGGCAGAGGAGTCATACCCGGTCAAATCCCTTCCAGCACTGCCGGCATTTTTTACCACATTGGCATTTCCTCGGTAGGACTGGGGCAGCGTGTGGGTCATGCTCCCTCTTGTAATATCCAAGAAAAAACCTCCAAAAGGGGAGCCCCCGACCCTTCAGGGCAGCCTCTTCAAACCGGGCACGGAGAAGCCCAGCAAATTCCACACACAGAAGCACCAAAAAGAGGCACACTTCAGTGAACAGGAAGCTTTTATATATGTATTAGAAAACGAGGGTGCCTCAGAGGAGTCTTCACGCCAAAGAGGGTATACGCACACGACAGCCGGTAGCTGCACACACGGCTTCTCATCACTCCCCCAAAACATGTGAACTGCCAGAAGCATTTCGAGCATAATGGTTGCTCTTCCTCAGTGGCATAAACTAAAGTGCAGAAACAGCGGTGTTTAACAGATCGCCATATTCATTTAATCAAAAGGTCCCGCCTATGTAGGCGCTAGGCATCTTGGTACAAGTAGTCCCACCAATAGATGCCCCAGGACTTTCGATCTTCTACAACCCCAGTGGGTCCCGCATGTTGCTGTGAATCAATCCAAGTGGAAAAAATACATGAAAGTCTTTCCCAAGTGGGTGAGGGGGAAAATGAGATTGCCGTCATGTAGCAAATGTCACCCCGGCAGCGAGGCCCCCCTTAGTCCAAATGGTGCCCGTGTTTGCGAGCACACAGGATCCGCCTTTCCAGCTGCGGGATTTCTCTGCGGCCCGGCTAGCCGCTTAACAGTAGACAAGCATTTGCAATGCAATAGGTCTCTCAGCATTAAAGTTTGAGTTACTGGCATTGTAAATGACAATGCTTTGCATTAATATTTTTTCTTTAATTTGCAATTGGTATATAAACATTGTTTTTGAATGGTTAGCTGTTGCTTATGCTAAGCAAAGGTGGCAGTAATATAGAGTGCTAGTCTTGCTTGTTATAAGCATGCTGATTTAAAGCACTCTGATGCCTGCGGGTGAAGTTTGCGCCATATAAAAGTGAAAACTAATAAATAAATAAAAAAAGCCTACCAGTACCACGTCTACCAGACCATAAATAACGTGCAAAAAGAAAAGACCATTCACCATCTCCTTCTAGGAATGGGGCTGCCAGGCAATAGACAATAAAATCCATTAACACCCAGCCACAAACGCAATTAACTGTAATTGTTTTATTCGTGGTGTCCCAGAGTGATGTGGTGGTGTCCCAGAGTGATGTGATGGTGTCCCCGAGTGATGTGGTGGTGTCCCTGAGTGATGTGGAGGTGTCCCTGAGTGATGTGGTGGTACCCCCGAGTGGTGCCCCTGAGTGATGTGGTGGTGATGTGGTGGTGGACCTGAGTGATGTGGTGGTGTCCCCGAGTGATGTGGTGGTGTCCCCGAGTGATGTGGTGGTGTCCCCGAGTGATGTGGAGGTGTCCCCGAGTGATGTGGAGGTGTCCCCGACTGATGTGGTGGTGTTCCTGAGTGATGTGGTGGTGTCCCCGACTGATGAGTGGTGGTGTCCCCGAGTGATGTGGTGGTGTCCCTGAGTGAAGTGGTGGTGTCCCTGAGTGATGTATTGGTGTCCCTGAGTGATGTGGTGGTGTCCCCGAGTGATGTGGTGGTGTCCCCGAGTGATGTGGTGGTGTCCCTGAGTGATGTGGTGGTGCCCAGGAGTGGTGCCCCTGAGTGATGTGGTGGTGTACCTGAGTGATGTGGTGGTGCCCCTGAGTGATGTGGTGGTGCTCCTGAGTGATGTGGTGGTGCCCCTGAGTGATGTGGTGGTGTCCCCGAGTGATGAGTGGTGGTGTCCGCGAGTGATGTGGTGGTGCCCCTGAGTGATGTGGGGGTGTTCCTGAGTGATGTGGTGGTGTCCCCAAGTGATGCTGTGGTGACCCCGAGTGATGTGGTGGTGACCCCGAGTGATGTGTAAAGAAAAAAAAGTATGAATGTACAAGATGCATTGTTGTAAACGGGTGTAGATGGTGACGGGCAGCACGAGTACGCAGAATCAGTGTAGCTAACACCAAAGGAAGACGGGGCGGAAGGAGGCTGTAGATTGCAGTTCACTAATGTAAACAAAAAAAAGAAAAAGAACTATGCTCCTTGCCAATGCGTGGTAGCAGTATCATATAAAGGAGTAATAACAGAAAAAAAGCTGTGAGTAACTAGAATGGTAAATATTTAAATGATAAAACTGTGAACTCAACCTATAGAAGGGGCAGTGGCCTTCGGAATGCTTGGTCCTTCCCATAATCCTCTTTCTTTCACCACTTTCTTCTGCAGTCTCTTGGTTAGAAACATGCCCTTTTCCTCCCAATATCATTGTAAAACTCTCCATATGCATATCTCCAACCTCAAGTCCTTCCTCTTTATCACCCTCATTTCACTCTCTCTTCACCTACTTCCTTCACCTTACCAACCCCACCCACAACACACCCTGTCAGTACTTTAACAGCTGTGTCTCCTTCACACATTTTCACATACAATCACAATTTAAGTTAGCGCACACCATTGATATGTGCGCTCTGCAGAGAGGCCATGGTTTGGGTGAGCATGTATTCATAACCCTCTTTATGATCCACTGACGGGCACTGTGAAAAACTCCTTCCGCCTTTGGCCGGAACTCCAAAACTGTCAGTCTTGGCCCCGGTACACCTACTCACAACCTGAACTCACGGACACCTAGAGGCGGCTTTTTTCACGGGACGCACTATTTAAAACTATTAATGCTCTCAGCCCGCATCTGCAGAGGGGGGGAGGGGTGGCGGGGGCCTCCTGAGCCTCGTCGGCACAGGTCTGCTTACGGAGGAGGTGTCTGCAGGTGCGGAGGGCGGGCTGTGGCCACTGCCAGTGCTCCTCATCAGTCGCGCGCCGCTCCCACACGCGGAGGACCGGAGCCTTCCACTGGCGAGGTAACAAGGTAAAGGGAGACAACTCTGAGAGGGAAGGGAAGTTGTCCATGAAGAGAGTTGGATGGAGAGCGAGGGGGACTATGGGAGTTCCACGGGGAGAGCAGTTGTAAATCAAAACGGGGGAAAGGGCAGCCGGGTGTCATTGCAAAGGGAATAGAAAGGGAGGAGGTTAGGAGTGAACAGAATTCCATAGGTGCACGGGAGTTAGGGGCGCGGGGATTGCCTGTTGAAGGACGGGCGTGTAATGTATTAAGGCTGAGAGGACGATAGTCGTGTAAGTCTGAAAAAATAATCCGGGTGTAATTTGTTAATAAAATATCTATAGGCGAACGGTGCTGTCCAAACGCCAGTGTCGTTAAAATTATATACAAAACAGATGCGGCAAACCAAGCGATAGAACTAGTTAGTACAAGCTAGAGGCAGGGGGACGCTGGGTCAATATTAAAGGACAACGGAGCAGAGTCAAAAATAGGAGGTAAAATTGCGTAGAGTAACTAAAGGTGTAGCGGGAAAAAGCCTCAGAGATGCGCAAAGAAACTAATGCAATAAGGAAGGGAGACCGTGGGATAACAATGGAGAAGAAATAAAGAGGACTAGAAAAGTAACGATGTTAATAGCTTTACCGGAATAATGAAAGGGGGAGAAATTATAAAAGTGAAAATGAAAGGAGCACCAGGGTTTCACTGCCGGCAAACAAACTGCCGCCACTTCTGCTGCACAGTACGGAGGTATGGCAGACCCCCCTGTGGGTTACAGCTGGGCTTTAAATCGCTTTTCGCATTTTTCCATCGGGCGAATAGAGTCTGGTGGAAAGCAGTGCTCTCCGATGGGCTGCTGAGAACGGCACCACGCACCACAGAGCAAAACAAGAAAAAACAAGCTCACGCGCGGCGCGCCTCTCTACAGACTCCCCCTGCATTCCAGAGAGGCGCGCGTCGTGATCCGGTCTGCCATGCAATGCTGTGTAGACAAGACCTGGCCGCGCGCACAACGTTATCCTATGGGGAAACGCTGCGGGCGGCCAGGTCTTGTCTCACTTCGGCGTTCTCAGACTGCTGAGACGCCGACTATAGTTCTCTGGCGAGAACGCGCTCTCAGCACGTTACTAGCCGAGACCTAAAAAACGAGGGTGCCTCAGAGGAGTCATCACGCCAAAGGGGGTATACACACACCACAGCCGGTAGCTGCACATATGGCTTCTCACCACTCCCCCAAAACATGTGAACTGCCAGACGCGTTTCGAGGGTAATGGTTGCTCTTCCTCAGTGGCATAAAGTAAAGTGCAGAAACAGCGATGTTTAACAGATCGCCATATTTATTTAATCAAAAGGTCCCGCCTATGTAGGCGCTAGGCATCTTGGTACAAGTAGTTCCACCAATAAATGCCCCAGGACTCTCGATCTTCTACAACCCCAGTGGCTCCCGCATGTTGCTGTGAATCAATCCAAGTGGAAAAAATACATGAAAGTCTTTCCCAAGTGGGTGAGGGGGATAATGAGATTGCCGTCATGTGGCCAATGTCACCCTGGCAGCGAGGCCCCCCTTAGTCCAAATGGTGCCCGCGGTTGCGAGCACACAGGATCCGCCTTTCCAGCGGCGGGATTTCTCCGCGGCCAGGGTAGGCGTGTAACAGTAGAAAAACAAGGGTGCCTCAGAGGAGTCATCTCGCCAAAGGGGGTATACGCACACCACAGCCGGTAGCTGCACACATGGCTTCTCATCACTCCCCCAAAACATGTGAACTGCCAGACGCGTTTCGAGCGTAATGGTTGCTCTTCCTCACTGGCATAAAGTAAAGTGCAGAAACAGCGGTGTTTAACAGATCGCCATATTTATTTAATCAAAAGGTCCCGCCTATGTGGGCGCTAGGCATCTTGGTACAAGTAGTTGCACCAAAAGATGCCCCAGGACTCTCGATCTTCTAGCCGAAACGTTAGATGACGGAAGGAGGCGCTGCTTGAACTTGAGAATAAACATTGTTTTCAACATTGGGCCTCACTCCTTGTGTGTTTCATGAAATTGATGGGCTGCTCCGTGCCCATTTCGTGAGGCCGCCCTGTAGGGTCCTGGGCTCCGGAACGAGGAACTGTTGTTTGGAGTTTAATGGAGGGGCCTGACCCACTCGCGCACCAAACCTACTGAGCAAGTGCCACTGTGTGAAAGGACAGCGCGAGGAAGGGATTCGGGCAGGATGACAGCCTGCCATGATCGTGGTGTAAAACGAAGTCTGTTTTCAAGTCCTTGATAACAAGAACATTGTGGGAATGTACCCATACTCACCTGACTTTTCTAAAAGTATTCCGCAAATTACATCGGTGCTTGTGCCTTAATGAATCTGCCACCAAGGCAATAATATTCGAGGACTTCCAGTTTTTTTTTTAATGAACAAGCACAATGCACCGTGGGACTTGAAGTATGTAGAATTAAGTCACGTGATTAAACTCTTTTATAAGCACGCCCAAGTGCACGTGAGTGTTTACACTTCCAATCTGTGAACAAGGCTTGTAGCCAAAACGTTAGATGACGGAAGGAGGCGCTGCTTGAACTTGAGAATAAACATAGTTTTCAACATTGGACCTCACTCCTTGTGTGTTTCTATATATATATATATATATATATATTTTCACTATTTCAGGCATGTTATAGTTAGAAATTTGCATTTAAAAAACATTAGAAATTCACTAAAAAAACATAGGTTTAAAGGAAAGTTATAGTTAGTTGACCTTTCACTCGTACAAAACCAGAGAAATTCCCCCGTTATAGTTAGTTCAGGTAACTATAACTCGTGCCCCCGCACTGCTGATGACGTCACATATGACGTATGAGTAACTGTACGGGTGAGTGAGTGTTTGTGTAAACCTAAGAATCTGTGAGTGGGTATGTAGTTATTGGTGTTGTACTGTCTATAGTTTTCAGAATGGCAGTCTGTAATTTAGAGTGGGTGTATCAAATGTTATACTAGGGTTATGAGAAGATGCATCAAATTATCACCTGGATGATGTCATCAGTGATATCATCAGCAGTGCATTGCGAGTCATAGTTAGCTGAACTAACTATAATGTGGGAATTTCTCTTGTTTTGTACAAGTGAAATGTCCAACTAACTATAACTTTCCCTAAAACCTATGGTTTTTTCCGTGAATTTCTAAGGCTTTTTAAATGCTAATTTCTAACTATAATGTGCCTGAAACCTATATTTTTTTCAGTGAATTTTTAAATGATAATGTCTAACTATGCCTACAAATGTAGAGTGTGTGAAGAAAGAGGAACAAAGGCACAGAAAGAAGAAAGAGAAATTCAGAAAGAGGCCACATAAGTGCAGAAAGACGAAGATAAGTGCCTGAAGAAACAAGAGATATGCAGAAAGAACCAACAGAGGAGAAAGAGGCCTTATTGCAAAGTCATCCTGTGCCCCCAACTTTTCGCTGACTGGTACTGGAGGTAAGTGTCTCTGACTAACCACTGAACCCTGATTGTTTTCTTCCTTGCACTAGGTCTCAAGACATACATTCTGCGCCACACAAGATGTACAAGTTGAACAAATAGAGAAGGACGGGATAAAGAGTAAATGGAGGTGGGAAAAAAGACAGTGATATGGAAGGACATGGCCCAGGGTGAGAGAGGAAAGAAACAAAACAAAGGGAGAACAGGGTAAGGAGGAATAGAGAGGGGAGTAGGGAAGAGACAGAACACTTTAGAAAAGAAGAGAAAAAGAGAGGTGAAGAGAAAGAAGGTGAAACAGGGTGAAGAGAGATAACATTTCAAAAGAAGGGGGAAATGGCATAAAGGAGGAAAAGGTAAGATAAAGGGAGAAATGAGGTACACTTAGAAAGCGGAAACAAACTAGGGAAAAAGGAAGAGGGGAGAGCAGCATAGAACCAGAAGAGAAATAAAGATACTAGGTAAAGACACGAAAAAGAGCTGGGAGAAGCATGGTAAATGGTGAAGCAGATAAGAAGTTAGTGAAGGAAGATCCAAGGTAAAGGTGAGAGAGCACGTATGGGAAATAAAGGGAGGATCATTACAAAAAGAGTGTGAGAATGGGATAAGAGAAAGGGAGAGCCAGAATAAACATGGCTAGAACAAGGACTGGAGGAAAGGAGAAAAGTGGTAGAGTAAGCAAAAAGACCACCAACAGAGTAAAACATGGTCCATGAAGAGGGAGAATAAAAGGGAAAAAATTATAGAGTGGGAACAAAATGGGAGAGCCACAGAAAAAAGAGGGGACTGAGGAGAGGACGAGTGAAAATAGGGTCACTGAGAAGGCATGGGATTGGGAATGGGAGAGGTGAAAGGAGAGCTTGTGAGAATAGGGGAGTAAAAATAGAATAAAGTGAGAGAAAAGGTGTAATACACAGGAAGAAAAATAGGGTGTGGAAAAAAAGAGGGCAAGAGATGGGAGAGTGGTAGAGAAAGTTAGCAAGAGAAAGGTGGAGAGGGGGAGAAACAAATAAGGAGCAAGAGCTGGGGGGACAGGGAAACAAGAGTGATAGGGTTGTTGTGGGGTGAAAGTGGCACAGGATAAAGATGAAATGAGAAATCTGGGGAGGGGGTAACTGGGTAACAGAAAGAGAAATGGGGCGGAATAAAACCTGATCGCAAGATGGAGGAAATAAGCGGAAAACAGCGGCAGAGAGAAGACAGACAAAGGACGAGAAACAATGTCCTTGACTGTGATGGGTGGCAGAACAAACCAGGTATGTGTCGAAAATATAGAGAGTTGGAGAAACTGGAGAAAAAAGATCATGCAGATTAGGACAGATGACAAAGCATGAGAGTAGACAGAGAGTGAAACGTGGAGACAGAACTGCAATGCTGTGAGGCAATAGTGAACTGAGGGGGGACCTGGAAAGGGAATCATTGTGAAGTGCGATGAATTGAACGGGAAGAGAGAACCCATCAGGTGCCGCAGTGCTCACTGTCCAGGCTGCAGCGATCTCACTGCTCGGCTCCCGTGTGCATCCCCCCCCCACCCCCCTTTCTTTCAAGTGTCTCCTCCAGCACAGCTCTGGCTCACACAGACACTGAAGCAGCAGTCTCTCACATGTGTCTCTTCATCCGCTGGTTCCCACTCCTCAGACAGACTCCAGGAAGCTCCATCTACAGCTTAGTGCCCGGTCCACAGGCCTCTCTGCTGAGAGCTCTTGCAGAAGGTGGCCGAGCCAGGTTCCCTCTCAGGAGCACTTTCGAGACAGATAACCCTGCATCATATTTGGGGCTCTGAAACTTGCTGAGTAGTTTATTTGACTTTATCGCCCCTTCCCAAAACGCACTGTATACTATGCTCGGCTATTTCGTAAATGGCCTTGAGATAGGCATTTTGTATAACAATCTTTATGCCAAGGACATTAACTCATTGAGGGCTTTTATGTGCTCGGAACCTGTGACCAGAGGGTTAAATACATATGTTAGGAGCAGGCTCACTGACCGTATGAGCTACCTTCCTGTGTCGGGAAGCGTTGACCAGATTGTTACATACACAAATACATACATCTCAGTAGTAGGCACTCCAATCCCTTGTGCTATCTCCCAGTGATTGGAACTTGTGTCCCAAGGGCTGCACATACATCTGGTTAATAAGCATTCTAACTACTTCAGCTGTGTTGTCATTGTACGTGTGACCAAGACCTAGACACATACCTCAGCAGTAGGCACATGGACCCCCTGAGCTTTCATGCTGGCAGAAAGTCTGGGGGTCCATAATGGACGACCGACAACGACACCCGAGGCCCTACAGCTCAACAGTCTCTTATTTGGAGGGGCAAACCCTGAATTTCACTCGGATGTCCCCTGCTCATTAGTAACAACGTTTTAGTTGTGACCTTTAGGTGTACTCAAGCAGAGGTCAGCCAGTGTTAACATGTTTATGTCCAAGAATACCTCAGCATGGATGGAGACTCCATAGCTCTAGACTAACGTGAATGCAGAGAGTGACAGGGGAGGTGATCTGGCCTAACTGCTAAAGCGACCCACATTAGAACTGCTCCAATCTCAGCGCCGCACTTGGAGCTAAAACTATGTGATTTGTGGTGAAAAATGGTTAATGTGATGAAGCTCCGCATATTAAGTGTGATTCTCTAATTAAAATGAGATGATGGACACGGCCCTGTATGTCCCCCGAACTCCTTAATATTACAGGCAGACAATGAGCCAGAGCTCTAATCCTGACTTTCAACACTTGCTAAAACTGTGTGCTCCTGAGCAAATGACTTCATCTCCTTGTTCCCAGCTCCATCCTCTCGCAAACGCTGTGAGACTGTACACCACCATTAAGTGATGAGTACAAGTTCATGGGGGCTAAAATAGAGTGGCGTCGGCTCACCCGAGCAGGACCAACCGTGGATTTGGGAGAGGATGTGCGTAATGTAATGACCGACTTTGGAACTGGGGAACCTGGCTCTAGCCACAGCATCAGTTTAACATCCTCCGATTATGGGCAAATCGCGTAATCTCCCCGTGCCTAGAAAAAATAATGTGTCCTTGTGTTACGTCACTGGTGCTCATGTAAAGTGCTTCAGGCTCCAATACCGGGGTTTGGGTCAAGTCTGCGCTATATAAAAACAGCAACAACAACAAAAAAACACTTTGGGGCAGATTTATGTCGGACTTGCGGTACTTTTGCGCCGCCGTTGCGTCACTTCTGTGACGCAGCGGCGGCGTAAACCCTGCGCCACGTTGCGACATACTTACATTGTGACGCATCTATGGAGATGCGTCACGGTGCAAGGCCCTGCGCCACATGAAACCTGCGTCAGGTTTCATGTGGGCGTTTCCACGCAGGGGGGGGGCGTTCCGTCGCAGGAACGCCCCTTAAAAGTGACTCCGTGAAAGCTACAAGATTTCACTAAGTCACTTTCCCAACACTGATGCGTCAAAACCCTGCGCCTGCTTGAAGCAGGCGTAAGGCTTGACGCACCACGTTAGAGATAGGGCAAGTTGGAATAGTGCTGGAGTTGCGTGACGCACGCAACACAACTTCAGCACTGCGCCAACTTCATGCCCTAGATGCGACACGCATCTGTTCATTCCTGCACCATGGTGCGCCGCATTGTAAATGCGGCGCATCATGGGTGGCGCAAGGATGAACTTGCGTGCCGTATCTTTCCTGGCGCATCTCTGCCGATTTGCAGAGATGCGTCAGGCAACGTAAATCTGCCCCTTTGTTTTTGGTGCCTCCTTGACCGTGAGGCTGCACTGTACCTCGTTCTCTCACACTGTATTGTAGTGTATTTATCTAGTGCCTCGTGGCCTGTTATGAGGTGCTGAATCGCATTTTTTTCTCATGTGTAGCACCCACAGTAGCAGGAGTGCGTGGTTGGCAAAGTATTATATTTGGTGCTAGCCTTAGTAGGCACTGTTTTGGGTGTCATGTTGAGGGACCAGAGAGGTGTTTTATCGTATCTTGGGGCATAGCGCCTAGCACAGCAATAGAGAAGGATGTGAGAGAGGCGTGCAAATTCGAATTGTAATTAATTGACGGATAATTTACTATCCAGATCCTATGTTATGTTTCATCGACTTTAGGGTGCTGCACCGCAGGCAGAAATTAAGGACGCCCCTCCCTCCCTACCAGTGCCCCCGCAGCCCAGTGAAGACAGCCAGTGTGGGATTCCCAGCTCCCTCTATTGTTGACACTGATTGGCTGCCCCGGGACACCAAAGGTGGCCACCTACGAGGGCGGCCACCCTTAGTGCCATAGGATGGCACAGACCCTGAGCGGTCTAGTGGTTGGGGGGACCAGTGGTCCCCCTGTGATGTCACTTCCGGTCATGGGGGGAGGGGTTGTAGGGCTATATAGCCCAGGGGGTGAGGGTCAAGCGCCCTCTTTGTCCCTGGCCGCTGCTCGCGTGATCCTCGCCCTCCCCTGCCCTGACCCCGAGCGGGTGCTGCCTGTTGCCTTGATGTTGTTGCCTAGGATGTTCAGTTCAAAGGTGAGAGGTCCTTTCCACTTGAGATGGGCCGGGCGGCCTGCTTATTAGCGGCCGCGGAAGCTGGGACATTTAATTGTCAAGACTATGTGCAGTATATTATATGGTGTAGTTTTGTTCGGGGGGGCTGGGTACTGAGCTATCTATATGATGTGTAGCAGCCGAGGTCTTATTTTAAGTGCATTTCGTAGATACCATCCTGCGTGGCGGGTCTATGTAATACATTCTCTTTTGTGGGCAGTGGTTTTGGCTCATGTACTTGCGCGCTCGCATCCGGCCCCGGGGACCTGGGTTCCATTCCGGCAGTTTTGATATCTTGGCATTAATTACTTGGTGCTCCGGGCCACTCGGTGTTATCGGCCCGGTGGTGGTATGAGTGCAATCAGTAGTTTATCAAGGGTCGGGAAAGTCCTTTGTCATGGAGAAGTTGCTATGTCTCGCTCCCGAGTGGGGGGTCTCCTCGTGCTTCAGCAGCGTCTCGCTTCCTGTCAAGCGAGGCAGCGGGTCGCGGCAGCCCCCTCCCTTCCCAGTGTTTTTCTGCCAGCCAGCGGGCATGCAAGAGGAGCGGCAATCTGCCGCACTCTTCCCCAGGTGGTCCTCCGACCCCCGGGGCCCGCAGTCCATCCCCCCACATGTAGTCTAGCTGTCCCTCGGTCAGAGGCCATTTTCAGAGGCGCCATTGTCCGGCCGCATGGGTCAGGGCGCCCAAGCGGCCATTTCCTTGGGCAGTCCGTCCCTTCGGATCCACGGGGGAGGGGCGTGGGTGTGTGGCCATTTTGGGGCAGCTTTCGACCAGGCCACCTCGTTATGCATGGGCCGGAGTGTTACGGGGCTACACTGCTTTCTTCTTAGTTTGGGCACTCGACCTTCGACATGACACGATTGTCACTTTTGTAATGCACCGTTTGCTCCTCTTGTATTTTGTTGGCCCACGATTGTCTATTTTGCTTCATTTTATGCAACGTTGGCTTTTGTGTTTTGTTCACTTGTAATGTTCTCGTGTGTTAGTTCTGTTCTTGTTGTGAGGCGCTCTGACACCTTCGGGTAAAGGCCGCGCTATATAGAAACGCACAAATAAATAAAAAATAAATAAATAAAATAAAACATGGATTTCCTTCCTGCACCTCTTAGGGTATTCGGTGTCCAGCCTATGCTCAGTGGTGGAGCGCAGGCCTGCAGGTTCGTTGCCTTTTATTTTCACCCCGCTTTCCTCAGCCTTTCCTCATCCCATCCATCATCCGATCTCGCCGTCCCGACGGAGAGAGATGAGTTGTGCTCAAGTTTAGAATTCCTCTGGTCATCGCCTCTATCCCTTCCCCCCCCATCGGGGCTCAAGCGCGTGTTCGATGTGAGCGTTCGCGAGGCGCTCGCACTGGCTGCTATTTGGGAGGCTTTGCAGCGTCGGTCCGCCTTCTCCCTCCTCTCCCGGGGTTCTCCTTAGAGCAATGCCATTAGCACAATGGTTAGTGCTGGTATCTACCAATTGTATGCGGTCATAGGTTCGATTCCCGCCATCGCTCAGGCGGGATTTTTTAAAACAATTTAAAATTGTTGAGGATAATTTTATATCGTTTAATTTTCTTAGCACAATGTGAGTCTGTGGGAAAAGAAAAGAAAAAAAAAAAGGCTTTCTTAGTTTTGTGCGGGAGTGCCGGACGGGCATCACATGCCATCTGCTCGCTATGGCGTGCCTTGTCCGATATTGGCGCACTTTCCCCTTTCCCTGCGGAGCCGGCCGTCCACTGGCTCTCCACGGGGGTCCGGGTCCCCTCTCCTGCATCTTTCCATCTGCCTGTGGCCAGCAGTGTCACGTTAGTCGTGCTTTGTATGGGGTACCTGGTTTGCTTTACTACGGGCAGGCCTACGTCTCCCGGTCGAGGAGTTGGCCTATCAGCTAGGGCGCCCGACCACGGACCTGGGGGCGCTGGGTTTGAGTCTCGGTTACGCCGCCTGTTCCCAGGCGTTTCTGGGCAAATCACTTAGTCTCACCTGCGGGGCTTGCTTCGGCTTCGCCGCCTCTCTTCAGGTGACCCTGGGCATCTCACTCCACCCCCCCCTGCCTACCTTGGGTATGTCTTCTTTGACCTACGCATCTGGTGCTCCCCCAGGCGCCCGTAGAGTAGACCCGTTTTCGGTCTGGGTCTGGCGCGCGACGTTTTTACCCCAAAAAAAAAAAAATGCATAGGATGGCTGCTGATTTTCATATGCTTGGACTGAATATGTTGAGAGATGTACCTTTTATGTGGATGCCTGATGAGAGATGGTAATAGCCTTATATACACCGATTAAGGCACTTTGAATCGGAATGTAGAGGCGGGCAGGGCTGAGATGTTGTTGTACCGGCATTAACATTATGTGTACTTTCAGGAAACGGTAAGTGTACGATGGCCGATGACTTGATGGATTGAAGCTGGGCTATGGTGCCACAGCACCGGAAACGGAAGGAGCAATGCAGATGGAAATGCTCAGCTGAAGGAATGAGGGGAACGTTATGATCATGTCTTTTATCTTTCAGGATCAAAAACAAAATAGCAGCGCAAAGGATGAGGAATTGGTCCAGGGGACAATTGGCAGGCCAGATACAGGTATAGGGTTAAGACCAGTCCTTGGTGGGGACATAGAGGGAGGGTGCGAGCACACGGAAAGGGAGAACAAACACGTCAGAGTGTCGTCAGAAAGATTGTCACTCACAGGGCGCCAACTAACGTTACCTATTTTCCCTCCATAGCCCCTTTTCGCTCTCTCTCGCTGAGCTCACTCCAAACCGATCGCAAAATTTTCGCTTACAACTGATCGCACCGTTGGGATGTAAATATCAAGGGGTCTGGGACACGCACCAGTTATCATCTGTGTCTGATCCTAATTTTTATTCCCAGATTTCGTGTGGGCGAACAGAAGCGAGAATGGACAGCAAGGGCCCATTTGGTTGAGGGGGAGGGGTCGGGCTTGGTTGACGTTTTGCTTTACTTCCATGCAGGCGATCGGTCAGAGGAGGACGTTGTGGCGCACTTCATGGCTGGTCACCGAAGTGACCCGTGTTGGGTATGGGATGCGTCCCAGTGGTAAATTGATGGTGGTGCATGATTTGTTATGCAATTAATTTAGCGTGAAGGTTCTTCATGGGCTCTTTACACCGGAGCAACACTGGAGCGAGGGTATCCATGCTAGCAATGAATCAAAGTTTAACAAGAACATTGCGGGCCCACTAGGGGGAATTGGGCCCTGCATGAGGATATTATTGCAGGAACTCCTAACAACTTGAAGCCGAACTCTGGGGGAGCGAGAATAGATTTAATCACCCAGTTAAACGTGGAGTGACTGACCCAAGCTGCTATCTAGAGGTCTGCTACAGAGTAGACTGTAGTTTTAGAGTGAAAGGAACCTTGTTGCAGGTCTCTGCAAGTCTATGCGCCTGGCGTGGGAGCACAGACTTTGCCCGATGGGGGTCAGAACGCTTCTCAAAGGGGACAGAACTAATACTCCCATAGGTGTTCTCGTATTTAGCTACGCGAAGTTACAAGAAGCAAGTTTCAACACGAGCGGATAGTAGAAGATGTTTGCACTTGGCATTACAGTAGGAGAATATGTCTTGGGTATTAATTACATTAGCTATATAGTACGAGTGAGGTACATTCAAGGCGGTCAGTCTAACCATAATTTTACGTTAATTAAGCATTGGGGCAGCTCGTGCAAACCTCGGATCTTTACAGACTGTTAGAGGTAGCAAGCTGTGCTTTACCAGAGGTTGGTGACGGGCGCATGCGACAACAGAGGATTTACTCAGAGGGATATTACTGCAAGAATGGGCAGACGCTCGAGGCATCAGAACACTTGGGTAGACACCTTCAGTGCCAATGAGGGAAGTGTTTTGTTTATGAATGGACTTCCTTCAATTATTAAGGGAGGACAACTTTTATTGTGGATGGGTGCAGGTAATGCGGACTAATTAACGCTAGTAACTCCTACTGGCCTGGGTAGCTTGTGGGGGCATTGAGGGCCATGTCTCATTGCAGAGATTGCGAAGCGTGGATCGGGGGGGGGCATTTTAATCAATGTTTTCTGTCTCTAATGCAGGAACCGCGCACGAGAGCCGCCCAACCCACATGGGGGCCACCTGAATGATCAACAGGTATAAGGGTCATAGCACACTGGGGACTATTAGGCAGCCCTGTGCAGAATTGGATGTTCTCTCTTAATTGAGTCTGGGCAATGTGTTTTTACAGTACAATAATTGGGGTGTTCGCGCTGGATGCAGTGGCAGAACAGGGGCTAATCATGCATTTAATGCGAAAGCAAATGGGAAATGTGTTTTCAGCTCAACAACAGGTTGATTTGGGCATATATTGCTTCTCCTGTGCATTAATGGATTGTTGTGCCGTTTGTTCTCTATTAATTTAGTAGTAGTTTGAACATCTGAGGCCCCATTCACTGAGGGACGGGAGGGGGCTCTGATACCTGTAGCACATTGATAAAACCCTTGTTGGGACCATCTCCCTTGGCACAGGCGGATCAGTCAGGATGGTGGAATTTTGTTTTCTTCCCCGATACCCACAGTTATTGTTTAACAACTTTAGGCAATGACCAAACAGCAACAAAGTCTTATTTTCCTGTCAGGCTACAGCTCCTAGGTAATTGGACAAGTGACCTCATAGGTAGAATGGTAGACGACTGGGCGGGTCCGCATTGTGGGGTACATGGAGGACTTCCCTTAAAATCTCCGGTCTCACGGGGCCAGGCAGTCTGACTGACTGTGTAATTTTGTGATACTCTGTTCCATCTGCACTACGCAGTCTCATTCAAGACCAGGCACTTTCACTCCCTAGGTTTCGTGCATAGGTCACTGCCTCACAGTTGCACACTCCAAGCTATGGAATGTCTGACAAAAGCAGCCTGATATCCTTGGTCTGCTTAGAAGGCTTGCGGGTCTGATGGGCGTAATTCTGACATTGGGTCTCCCTCATCTTCAATGATGTGTACTAGCAAGAAAGTGTCTTTCTTAGTCCTTCAATGTCGCTCATCGTGCACTGTAATATGGAAATGTCACACATAGCAGTTTTACACGTGTAGCTCTGAAGGGGGGTGGCTAGTTCGTGGTTGGCTATGCAAGAAAGTTTTAACTGTGGCTTCTTCATCTTGGGCAACTAAGCAACATCGACTGTGGTAGTGAAGTGCTCCTTTTGTAAATTACAGGGAGGCAATTGGCATAGCGGCTATATGCCAGGCAATATTCAGCACTTTACCTGAACAAGCTGGATAGCCCTGCAGATTAGTGGGCTGGCATAAGCCACACATTAACTGCTGCATCCTGGCCCACGCGGAGACAATCACTAGTTGTACCACAGCATTGCCAGTTTCCTTCACTCTGGCCCATTGGCACTATGGGGATGCATTAGCAGGTTGCACAGATTTTTGGGCCTGCATTAGCCACTCACATACCTCCTACAGTCTGATCCCATTAGGACCTCTCAGCTCTGCATCCACTTTGGATCAGGCTGATACAGTATGCCTCTAACTTGTAATTCATGGGACACATGTTGGCACTCAGTTGCCCATGTAAGCGTTTGGTTTGGCTGGTTCTACGTGAAGGGTTCGGTAGGGGCCAGGCAATTTTAACAGCTAAAAAGCAACAACAGGGGTTGTCACACAGTGGAGGGCCCGTGGCTAAGTGTTCGGGTAAGCTTTCACCTAGATAGTATCTACTTAGTTGTTTTCAGGTAATAAAGTAAGGATTCCTTTGGCAATGTGCACATGCCAGGAAGTAAGAGCGAGGAAGGATTAGTTCTCTTAGTTGCACAACTTACATATACAGTTGTATAGGCGGCTTGGTACAAGCTTCATAGGGTCCATTGAAGGCCAGGCACAGGGGGACGTCTTGTACAAGTGTCAAACATGAGGAGATCCTCTACACAGTGTTTTAAGCCGACACCAGAACGCAGTTGGCAGGCAAAATTGAGAGGTGATGGTCTCACAATTAGGTTCCCATGGGTTTGGAAGTTACCTGTCTTTCCAGTGAGGCTAAACATGCGAGGAATTGGTTAGCCTACAGTAGGGTCGGCGGCAGGGGAATGAGCCGCCTGGCGTGACCTGGAGGGTGAATAGGTACCCAGTAGGTCTAAGTAAGGTTGTAAGGCCACATGCTAGACAAGAAACAGTCTGGGGGGTGGCACACTTGATGGACACCTGCAAAGCTCAGCTGGCAATTATTTGTGAAGTTCATGGACATCACTGGCTCAGTTCCCTGTCCGGAGGGCGGCAAAAGAGAGAAGGAAGTTTGATTGCGTGCCAGCTTGGCGGGGCTGAGGAAGAGAGCAGACTTGTCCTCGCATGAACTAAAGGAGGCCGGTGATTGCAATTGTAGTGCAATAGGTCCTTGGCGCCAATGAGAGGTGGATAGTGTTGCCCGACAACTTGGGAGTAGCCTGAAGCATAGGAGAACTTGTTTCATCAGGCTCGGCTGCTACTTGCCAAATGCACTGTGTGCTGTGATGTAGACGGGGTTCATTTAACCGAAGTTGATATGACGATCTTGGGTTGATATAGCGGAAAGCACTAGGAGCAGCAGGTTGTAAAAATAGGAAGCTAGTAGGTGGGGGACTCTGGGGCGGCGGCGGCCACACCCAGAGCCATGGCGGAGTTACAGGGTGATCCAATGCAGAAAGGTACAGAGGGGTACCCTCTACAGGAGCACAGGTGAGTGCGAGAGCAGAATTATCCCCCAGGGAGATCCACGCTGTGATGGATCCTGGAGGACCGATGGCGCCCCGTTAGTCCTTCGGGCGGTTGTAGACCTGAGCAACCGGGGGTTGCCAACGCTCCGCCCCCCCGAGGGGGGAGGGGCGTGAGTAAAGGGCAGACGAGAGGTTCGCCGGGGGAGGGGTTAGACCTTCCCCCCCAAAACTGACAACGCCCCCGCGGTTAACACCCCGGGGGGTTATGGCTCATCAGGTGGGCGGGTCGCGAGAGGCGGCCTGCTCTGGATCGACCCGTAAGATAACCCAACATGGTGGCATAATGTATATGCTAATAAAACTGCAACAACTTTCTCCATCAAACTTGTGTTGTGTCGGTTATTGGTGGAGTGGTGTGTTGTTTGAAGAAAGGTCTGGGGTTGGGCCGATATTGGCACTATGATTGGCTGCCCCGGGACACCAAAGGTGGCCACCTACGAGGGCGGCCACCCTTAGTGCCATAGGATGGCACAGACCCTGAGCGGTCTAGTGGTTGGGGGGACCAGTGGTCCCCCTGTGATGTCACTTCCGGTCATGGGGGGAGGGGTTGTAGGGCTATATAGCCCAGGGGGCGACGGTCAAGCGCCCTCTTTGTCCCTGGCCACTGCTCGCGTGATACTCGCCCTCCCCTGCCCTGACCCCGAGCGGGTGCTGCCCGTTGCTGTTTTTCCCTCCCATCCGCTTACCCTGCTTTGGGGCAGTAAGTGGGGGGGGGTTTGTTATTAATATTACTGTCTTTTGTGTTGCAGGCGGAGTTACAGGGCGATCCAATGCAGAAAGGTACAGAGGGGTACCCTCTACAGGAGCACCGGTGGGTGCGAGAGCAGAATTATCCCCCAGGGAGATCCACGCTGTGATGGATCCTGGAGGACCGACGGCGCCCCGTTAGTCCTTCGGGCGGTTGTAGACCTGAGCAACCGGGGGTTGCCAACGCTCCGCCCCCCCCGAGGGGAGAGGGGCGTGAGTAAAGGGCGGACAAGAGGTTCGCCGGGGGAGGGGTTAGACCTTCCCCCCCAAAACTGACAACGCCCCCGCGGTTAACACCCCGGGGGGTTATGGCTCAATAGGTGGGCGGGTCGCGAGAGGCGGCCTGCTCTGGATCGACCCGTAAGATAACCCAACATGGTGGCATAATGTATATGCTAATAAAACTGCAACAACTTTCTCCATCAAACTTGTGTTGTGTCGGTTATTGGTGGAGTGGTGTGTTGTTTGAAGAAAGGTCTGGGGTTGGGCCGATATTGGCACTATGGGCAACTTCCGTTCAAGTCAAGTCAGATCACGAAATGGATGCTTCCAGGCTTAACGGAGAGCGCTGCATTATCATTCTGATTTGTATAGCGCTGAATGTTAGGCACTCAGTCCATTTCCAAGGGCTCCTTATGTTAACAGCTGGAGGAACCTAAGAAGCACAAAAATATACAACGATTTTGCCCAGGACCACACGCATATAAGGAGGGCCGTTACTTAGCTAGGATGAACGTTTACATTGTCAGGCCGTTATTTACCAGGGGGATTAACTGATCATTGACTTGGGAAATTGATTTTTTCACCTCCATTTTTTTAATTTCTAAGAAACTACGGAACGGATTTACACCATTTAAAAATAATGGCTCTTTATGAACCAAGAGCTACCATTTTGCCAAACTAGGTGTAATTCTGTTCAGCAGTTCGGGCCGTAGTCGTGTCTAAAGTTTCCAATGGGAAATAACATGGAGAAAACATGTTTTCGGTCCCCTATTTTCCTCGACCCCTGCTTGGCGAATCAGACCGAAACTTTCAGGATAGGAGCTGACCGGGACGGGCCATAAGTTTCGAACATTTCGCAAAAATTCGTCAACCGGCGCCAAAGTTATTGGGAAAACAAAAAGCAAGTTTCCTTTGGAAACTAGGTCCTAACTATAACTACCTACTCGTGACCGCCAGTAGGTAATATATATATATGTATATATATATATTTTCTCAAAACGTTGCGTTTTCTCCCAAGCACTTCTCGGACAGCAACCACCACGGACTCCAAATGCATTTGGCAGTGATTTTTATTTTCAAAAAGTGGCAACACTCACTCGACGCGTTTCGAGACCTTGTCTCTTGATCACGAGTACCATCAGTGAGTTACAGGTGAGTTTTTATATGAACATGTGATCTGTCCCCAGGTACCATAGAAAACAGACTACGTAATATAATTCAGTGAAGACATTTACAACTTAATGTGTAAAATAAAGTAATTAGTCAGCAATGCATGTTCAATTCACAAAAACAAATGTAACCTGTAATCCTGTGTTATGTACATACTCAGTGTTTTTTGGAGTTACGTGAGTGTCTCTAGAATTACATTATTTTCTAGAGTCACATTTTTTTGGGGTCCCCCGAAGCATTTTTCCAAATATCAAAAAAGTTGTTTTGCCCAAGTGGGCTCAATTTCTTATTGGATCAACTCCTCACTTTCCGCCCTAGTGGGACACTCAGAAACTGTACTTTACATATCACAGCTATAATATACATTGCTATGTTCCAATTCATACATAGATTCTCATCCTTCTTGTTTATCTTCACATTGAATTTTTTGGTACGTCGCCTGTTAAAAAAAAAGGGAAAATAAAAAACGAATTAATTCCCCTCCTGGAGTAACTAATAATAAGAATCTATAAACTTTTCTTCTGACAGTGAAAATGGAAAATTAAAAATTAATGATTAAAAATTGAGCGAGCTGTTTTGTCTGCGAGCTGGATGGAATTGCCACCCTATTCACTTAGTTCAGTTATTTCAAGTAAATCATTGCATTCATTAAACACAGCGAAAACGCATTACAACATCATGTACTGTTCATTATCTGACTTCTTCCTACCCCAAATGTACTTCTAGTTCCTCATCGCAGTTGTGCCCCCTTGGTGTCATGGTTCTGTACTGTATAATTAGCCTTGACTCTAAACGTCGTAGGCTTTGTGTTCTGTTTCCCCCTCTCTCGTTTTGTTTAACTGTTTCCAAAACACAGAAACTTAATAAGTCTGTGTTTTGTTTGTGATGACTTTCAAAATGGCGGGCGATAGGATATTGTTTGTCACCATTTTTTATCGCTCTTAGATGTTCGAGTATTCGGAGTTTTGCTTTTTTAACAATACTCCCGATGTAAGCTTTTCTACAGGGGCAGAAGAGAGCATAAACTGCAAAGTCTGAATTACACGAAGTGTGTTCTACAATTTTAAATGGAGCAGTACCTTCAGATAGAATAACTTCCTTTCTGTTCCTGCTGTTCTTGCATGCTTTGCAGTTTCTGCAAGTGTAGAATCCATGTATTCCCTGTATTTTAGTTTTAGGGGGTTCTACTGCTCTGCATAGGGAGTCCTTCAATGATCTAGTTCTTCTGAAGGTTACTTGTGGTTCCAAAGCCACACATTTTGTCAGGTCAGGATCTGTATGTAAAATGGGCCAAAACTTCTGCAAGCTTTTTCTTACATTGTATGCTCTGTTGCTGTAAGTGGTGATGAACCTTGTTGTACCTGGTTCTGCCTTATCTTTTATCCTCTCTTTTTGTAAGAGTGAATCCCTTGTTCTTTCAGCTGCTATTGCTTTAGCTTTGTTGATCACCCTAGTTGAGTACCCTCTTGCTAGGAAACGAGATGTCATTATTTCTTCCTCAACTTTAAAGCTGCTTTCAGTGCTGCAGTTTCGTTTTGCCCTTAGTAATTCTCCCAATGGGATACTATTTATGAGAGAATTTTGGTGACAGCTCCTAGCATGTAAAATGCTATTTCCCGCCGTCGTTTTCCTGAATAATGAACTTTCCAGTTTGTTGTTTTCTATTCTCAGGCTCAAATCTAGAAACTCCAGTGTTTCCTTTGACCATTGGCTTGTGAATTGGAGATTGTATTCGTTAACATTTAGCATGTTCACAAAATCAGTTGCCTCTTGCTCAGTTCCCCTCCACACCACAAAAATATCATCTATATATCTGACCCATTTTGCCACCTTCTCTGAAAAAATGGGTAACTGATATACGACTTTTTCTTCCCAATGCCCCATAAAGAGGCCAGCAAATGATGGGGCAAAACAAGTCCCCATTGATGTACCAAGGGTTTGCCGGAATATTTTGTTGTCAAACAGGAAGAAATTTTCAGTCAGACATATATGCATCATTTCCATCAACATATCAGTATGATATAAATATGAAATGGATCTATGTGCTAGAAAATGTTTGCATGCGTCCAGTCCAAGTTTGTGTGGGATACATGTGTAGAGATTGGCAACGTCTAAGGACAGTAATGAGAAATCAGATTCCCATTCAATCCCTGCTATACATCTCAAAAAATCACTAGAGTCTTTAATGTACGATGGCAATTTCTGTACTGGAGCCTGTAAAAAGTGATCGACATATCGTGAGGTGTTTTCAAGGCAGCTGCCTATTGCTGAGACTATAGGTCTCCCAGGCGGGTTGTCTTTGCATTTGTGAATCTTGGGCAGTAGGTACAGGGCTGGTAATTTTGGAAACTTGCAATCAAGAAACTTCAGTTCTTCTTCTTCAATCAGTCCTTTGTTTTTCCAACTCACTAGTTGTGCCCCAAAGTTTCTTACTGCCCCCTCGTATTCCATCCTATTGCTTCTGCAATATTTCGTTGTATCTGAAACCTGCCTCAGACCCTCCTCAACATATTTTGTTCTTGACTGTATGACAACATTACCGCCTTTGTCCGATTTTTTAATGACTATCGTTCTGTCATTCTTCAGATTCTCGATCGCTTTTCTCTGTGTTGGGGTAACATTGCTCCAGCCACTATAAAACTTCTCCTGGCTAAGTTTTTGAAATTCGTTGCACATGCCTCGTTCGAAAACATCTATTGCGTCATTTTTTATCTGAGGCAAAAATCTAGATTTTGATTTAAAATTACTGTCAGCACTCAGATCAAATGGAATGTTTTCATGCTGTAAACTCTCAATGGGGTTACTACCTTCATCAGTGTTTTCATTAAGTATATTTAAAGTGTGTAACAGATTAACATCAGCTATTGAAATACTACTTGGTTTTTCCCCAACAGTCACACTTTTTTCTTTTACTTTGGTGGCATACCATTTGTTTATTTTTAATTTCCTTGTGAAAAGGAATAAATCAACTCTGCTTTGCGCATAATTAAACATACTTGACGGGCAAAATGTGAGACCCAAAGATAAAAGTTCTACCTCAGATGTTGTCAGGGTCCTCTCAGATAGGTTGATGACTGTATTTCGTTCCATCATTTCCCCTTTAGTTGGCCCCTTGTCCGTTTTCCCACGGGGCTTCCACCATTTCCTGAGGTTGGCGCGCTGTTGTTTCCTCCGCCTCTGTTTCCTTTTCTTTGACGCTGATTTTGTGATCCTCCACGTTTGTTGTTCATTTGTCTTCCTCTCATTATGAGAGCGAACTCCGTTAAAACACTGGTTTTTACCACTCCCAAGTCTCCCAAAATCGAAAAATCACTTCCACTAGTGATACTCCCATCCGTTTGATTGTCACTTGTTGACTGCCCAGATGTCATTGCAGCATCTGTGCCCTGAATCGCTGGAATTGCCAGTGTAGAAGCAGTTGCATCTGTGGTTGAGCCTCTTAGTTTGTCGTATTTTTTCGCAAAATATATATATATATAATCACCACCCTCTTTTCATAAGAACGGAGCGCACTCACAGGTGTTGTTCCCAATATTTCTTTTAATTTTCAGAAAGTTCAATCATATATTCATTTGTCACGGGCATATCATCGCTGAAAACCAACGTGTTTCGGTCTCTCCGAGACCTTGATCACGGTTAGAGATTCGCAGTTACTTTCGTTACGTTTATTTTTAAAAAATCATCATGTTGTGACTTCCTGTGTAATCACAGGGTTTTCTGGGACATGTAGTTTTTTTTAAAAGCCAAAAAACAGTCTTTCTCCCTATTGTATTTTGAACATATATACATTTCTGTCAGTATCCACAATACCATTAAACATTACTCATATGTTTCTTGATTCCACTGACTTATTTAGATTATTACGGTCAAAATGAGTCATTGCGAACTTTCCCATTAACACTTACAAAGTATTGTCTATCTTTCACCATTGAGCCCTCCAGTGGGCGTAAAGATATTTAGTTCCACTTTATTTTAGGATTTGATAATTACTCATTCGACCTTGTTTCATAACATATCAATATGCAGTGTGAATCAACATTTTCCAAAGGAACTGATGAATAACGTGCACTTTGAAGGGGAAAGAAAAGTTGGTTTCATAGGGCAAAATTCCAAAACTAAAAAAGGGGAGGAGAAAAAGGGGAAAAAAATATTTTTTAAGTCACATTAAAAATTGTGTGTTCACATTTCACAATGCGGAAGGCTAGTAGTTGGTGTTACATGACATACATCTCATCCTGGTTCAGCCCGGGCGTGGTATATGTTCTTAAGGACAAGATCAGGCGTGATTCACATTGCCTCAGTTTTTTCTCTCTATTGCCCCTACGTGGAAGTTTTTCCACAGTTTCAATTCCGTAGAATTTCAGAGATTTCCAATCGCTGTTATGCTTTTGCTCCATATGTTTCGCAAACACGTTACTTCTGTCCTTGTTAATGGTGGCGCGGACATGCTCCAAAATTAGCTTCTTTAACTCGCAAATCGTACTCCCTACATACCTGAGGGAGCACGGGCATGCAACAATATATATAACATATTGAGTTTTGCAAGTGATTAGTTGTTGAATGTGCCAGACTTTGTTATTTATCCCAATAACTTCCTTTGTGTTTTTAGTAATCTGGCACACCTTGCAGTTTTAACATTTTATGAAACCTGTGGTTCATAGCCATTGCTTTTTTTATTTTGATCTCTCCAAAAGTCACTCTGTATCAATCTGTCCTTTAAATTTTTTGCTCTTTTGTATGTCACGTTTGGGTGTTTTCCCACTATTTCCGCTACCGTCGGGTCAAATCTTAGAATTTTCCAATTCTTCTTCAAGATCCTCGTCATCTGTTTGGCCTCCTGTGAGAAGGTCGTAATAACCACATTTTTTGTTGGTTTTTAGTTTTCACTTTTACCTTTATTATGTCTTCTCTGTTCATTTCCTCAGATTTCTTCCAACCTTTTTCAATTGTCTTGGGGGCATATCCTCTCAGTTTAAAGTTCTGGGCTGTACTTTTGCTGTGCTTTGTTCATTTGGTGTCTTCTGAACAGATTTTACGGATCCTCAAAAATTCCCCGTAGGAGATACTTTGAATTAGTGGGTTCTGATGGAAACTGCTTGCATGCAGTACAGCATTAGTCGCAGTCCTTTTTTGATGTAGTGTTGAATGGATCTTGCTGTTGTTTATGTACATTTCAGTGTCAAGAAAGGTTACTCTTTCCTTACTCATTGTGTATGTGAATCTGAAATCTGCTTCTGTGGTGTTAAAAATTGTGAAGTAGTTTTTGGAATCTTGTTCACTTCCGTCCCAGAATATTAGCAGATCATCAATGAACCGCAGCCATACTATTGTCTTGTCTGTGTAGATGTAATTGTCCGGATGACAGGCAATGTGCTGCTCCCACCAGCCCATTGCCAGGCAGGCGTAACTCGGACTAAAAGAAAATCCCATTGCTGTACCGTTTGATTGTGTGTAGATTTCATCAGCACAGAGACAAACATTCCGTGTCAGGCATAAACTGATAATTTACAAGATCATTTCATTGTGTTTTGTATACTGGATATTCCGTCTTTTTAGGAAATGTTCACAAGCTGTCATGCCGATGTTGTTTTTGATGTTCGTATTTAGTGCAATTACATCCATTGTCACCAAACTGAATGAATCCTGCGACGGTATCTCTTGCAGGTGTCGTAGCATGTCGCTTGTGTCTTTTATATATGATGTTAAATTTAAGACAAATGGCAGGAAGTAGTCCACATAGTTCGCAATTGGTTCATACAATGACCCCAATGCTGCAATTATTGGTCTTCCTGGGTGTTTCGTTGGGTGTTTATGAATCTTTGGCAAAAAATAAATTGTTGCTATGATTGGATGTTCTGTTTTCAAGTATTTTAACTCATCCTCATCTAAAAGGTCCAAAGTCTTCCATTCCAATAACTTCCTATCCCATTCTGTTTTAAAATTCGATGTAGAATTGGTTTTTAACTTGCCATAGTATTCCTCATTTTTAAGTTGGCGCTGTGCTTCTTTCCTATAGTCTCCTTTGTCCCAGACTAATATTTTCCCTCCTTTATCTGCAATTTTCAGTATGATCTGTTCATCTTGTATCAGGTCTTTTAGGACATTTCTTTCCAGTTCATTCAAATTATCCTCATACTTTATTTTTCTGATGCTGTAGACGTCATTTATTACTGCATCATGGAACATATCTATTTTGTTCCATGGTGTTAGATACAGAGTGAAATGATCTTTTAACTCGGGCAGGGGCGTACGGCAGGGATGCATTTTGGCGCCCCTGCTTTTTACTCTTTATGTGAATGATCTATACAAATCGCTTGTAGAGGCTGCGTTGGATATTCCGCAAGTGGGAGATTGTCCAATCTCTGTTCTCCTCTACCCAGACGACGCAGATCTTTTAGCCCATACTGCAGTAGGTCTACAGCGGCTTTTAGATGCTTTAGGATTTGCACGGCGTCTGGGGGCCAGACCGATAGAGGCTAACCTAAAGGTTTACAAGGCCAAGTATTTGGCTATTGCAGCCTATGGATCCTCTATATGGGGCTATAAAGATCAGGCTGGCATACAGATAGCTGAAAACACATTTTTAAGGAGCCTTTTGTCTGTCCCACAATCAACTCCATCGTAGGCTATACATCAGGAGTTAGGGCTAGGTTATGTCACGGACATTTTGAGTACAGCCCTGTTGCTTTGCTGGCTCAAAACTTGGCTGAATCCCAAATTAACACTGAATCACATGATTTTACGAGACTGTATTGCGCTGGATAAAACCGTAAAAATCAAATGGTTGGTGTAAGTTAAAAGTATGTTATCAAAACTAGAACGGCCAGAGCTTTATGAGGGACCGGATAAGATTTGGAAGGAGGACGTGTTGTGGGTATAACTGAATTTTAACAACTTCTTGTCAGTGGGCCGAAAAGAACAGGAGCTATGTAGACCCTTAGTTAGGGCCCATTACTTGTTAAAAACATCTATTAACATTTTTTATTTATGCGATTTTATATAGCGCGATCTTTACCCGAAGGTGTCAGGGCGCTTTACATAAGAACCAGTTGAAAAACATAAGGACTTAGGATTACATGCGTTACATAAAGGATACAAACAGAAAAAAACTGCAAATGTACAAGATGTAAAGTCACACAAGGAGGAGATACAAATGGATATACTCTAAGAGTCACATAGGCATGGTAGATAGTACAAAGGTCTACTGCATATACTAGTAATTAGAGTTATCTCTATATACTTAGGGAAGGGATACACATGGATATACTCTAAGAGTCACATAGGAATGGTAGAGAGCACAGCGGACTACTGCATATACTAGTGATTAGAGTTATCTCTATATACATAGGGAAGGGATATGACTGGATGTACTCTAAGAGTCACATAGGAATGGCAGAGAGCACAGCAGACTACTGCATATACTAGTGATTAGAGTTATCTCTATATACATAGGGAGGGGATATGACTGGATATACTCTAAGAGTCACAAAGGAATGGTAGATAGTACAAAGGTCTACTGCATATACTAGTGATTAGAGTTATCTCTATATACATAGGGAAGGGATACACATGGATATACTCTAAGAGTCACATAGGAATGGTGGAGAGCACAATGGACTACTGCATATACTAGGGATTAGAGTTATCTCTATATACATAGGGAAGGGAACCCAGGTGGGCAGGACTTTCTCCAGGCTTCCCCAATCTCCCCCACAGTCGAGTAAACGCTGCTGAGGGCCCCCGCCATCTTGGGTGAGGGCAAGAGAAGGGCGAGCAGACGACTGCTCGGCCCCTCCCACCCTACCGCCATTTCGGAGTACAAAAGGCCACAATTATCACTTCCCCACTGAATGCTAGTGTGGCTGCAAGTGGTAAGAATCGTCCTGAGGCAAAATAGCCGGGACCGCTGTTATTTTAAAAACGCTACTTTGCCAATTGATTTTAAAAATGTATCCTATATTTTTATCGCCTGAAATTTTGCACTGACTGAGTCCAAGAGTTAGTCCATATATTTTAACGGTGTGATAAGTTACCTGTGTGATTGCCGCCACCGCCTCTCAGGAACCCAGGTGGGCAGGACTTTCTCCAGGCTTCCCCAATCTCCCCCACAGTCGAGTAAACGCTGCTGAGGGCCCCCGCCATCTTGGGTGAGGGCAAGAGAAGGGCGAGCAGACGACTGCTCGGCCCCTCCCACCCTACCGCCATTTCGGAGTACAAAAGGCCACAATTATCACTTCCCCACTGAATGCTAGTGTGGCTGCAAGTGGTAAGAATCGTCCTGAGGCAAAATAGCCGGGACCGCTGTTATTTTAAAAACGCTACTTTGCCAATTGATTTTACAAATGTATCCTATGTTTTTATCGCCTGAAATTTTGCACTGACTGAGTCCAAGAGTTAGTCCATATATTTTAACGGTGTGATAAGTTACCTGTGTGATTGCCGCCACCGCCTCTCAGGAACCCAGGTGGGCAGGACTTTCTCCAGGCTTCCCCAATCTCCCCCACAGTCGAGTAAACGCTGCTGAGGGCCCCCGCCATCTTGGGTGAGGGCAAGAGAAGGGCGAGCAGACGACTGCTCGGCCCCTCCCACCCTACCGCCATTTCGGAGTACAAAAGGCCACAATTATCACTTCCCCACTGAATGCTAGTGTGGCTGCAAGTGGTAAGAATCGTCCTGAGGCAAAATAGCCGGGACCGCTGTTATTTTAAAAACGCTACTTTGCCAATTGATTTTAAAAATGTATCCTATGTTTTTATCGCCTGAAATTTTGCACTGACTGAGTCCAAGAGTTAGTCCATATATTTTAACGGTGTGATAAGTTACCTGTGTGATTGCCGCCACCGCCTCTCAGGAACCCAGGTGGGCAGGACTTTCTCCAGGCTTCCCCAATCTCCCCCACAGTCGAGTAAACGCTGCTGAGGGCCCCCGCCATCTTGGGTGAGGGCAAGAGAAGGGCGAGCAGACGACTGCTCGGCCCCTCCCACCCTACCGCCATTTCGGAGTACAAAAGGCCACAATTATCACTTCCCCACTGAATGCTAGTGTGGCTGCAAGTGGTAAGAATCGTCCTGAGGCAAAATAGCCGGGACCGCTGTTATTTTAAAAACGCTACTTTGCCAATTGATTTTAAAAATGTATCCTATGTTTTTATCGCCTGAAATTTTGCACTGACTGAGTCCAAGAGTTAGTCCATATATTTTAACGGTGTGATAAGTTACCTGTGTGATTGCCGCCACCGCCTCTCAGGAACCCAGGTGGGCAGGACTTTCTCCAGGCTTCCCCAATCTCCCCCACAGTCGAGTAAACGCTGCTGAGGGCCCCCGCCATCTTGGGTGAGGGCAAGAGAAGGGCGACCAGATGACTGCTCGGCCCCTCCCACCCTACCGCCATTTCAGAGTACAAATGAAGCCACTGCCCCGGAAGCGCAGCGGGCGTGCCGTCAGCGCGCCGAAGGCGCGCCAAAGGCAAGCCCGTCTGTGCCCGTCCGTGCTCGGCCCGGGCTCAGGGCCACCCCCCCTGACCAAATAGCCCCAGACAAAGCGGCACTTAGATACAGCAGAGAGATACTAATGGGGCTGGACCCACTATCAGGTAAGGCTATCTGCCCACGTTTAGCACCTAACCTGAAATCTGAAGACAATTACACTTGCCCAATCTGTCTCACCTATCCACCCCATATAAACCCCCTTCCGATCGATCTAATGGCCAAAGTAAACCATGCCTCTGACAACCAGCTCCCTTCTGGCGAGAAATTGCTTCCAGAACCGGGATGCAGATCAAAAGAAGAGCTGAGAAGTGGGTTACTAAACGTTAGATCTCTTCCCAAACATGCCACCGAGATTCAGCTCTTGATCGAATCCAATAACTTGGATATTCTGTTCCTTACGGAAACTTGGACGGTGGCTGGCTTAGAGCTTGAACTAGGTCCAGCCTGCCCAGAGGGTTACAAGATTCTTCACAACCCAAGGCCAAAAGAACGAGGGGGAGGAACGGGTATTATTTTCAGAGAGGAATTGAACATTGCCTTGCTAGACATAGATAAAACCTCCTGCGCTGAATTGTCTGGGATATCTATGAAACTCGGCTCAGGCTACTGCCTCACTGGCCTAATCTGCTACAGGCCACCAGGGTTCATTAATGCTATGCAACAACAGGAACTAATCTCAGTCATTAACAACTTGACACTCACTCATAGCAGAGTGCTAGTACTGGGGGATTTCAATCTGTGGACTAACGGCACCCTAGATACAGCCTATCATAATATCATACAATCCTGTGCTAATTTAGGATTAAAACAATGGGTTGCCGCTCCCACTCACAGGGAAGGGAATACTCTAGATTTAATCTTTGCCGAAGAAAATCTTATAAACATGGGAGAAATCCATCCAGTGGGATGGTCAGATCACCATCTCATAATGTTTGATATCCATACCCTGGGCAATACAGTTCAAGCTAACACACAAGTTAGAACTTTTATCAGTCGCGATTGGAAGGGATTACTGAAGAGGAAAGAAGAAAAGGAGACGGACCTCTTTCAGATGCAGACCCTCCTCAAACCAGAAAATGATATTGCTACGAATTACAGTCTACTCTGTGACCATGTAACCAAGAGACTTGACTGCATAGCCCCCCTGAAAGCAATCAGGAAAAGAGGCAACCCCTCCGCACCTTGGTATACAGATGCACTAAAACATCTGAAAAATATATGCAAAAAAGCAGAGAGACAATGGGGAAGAGGCTATGAAGAACAGAATAGACTACTCTGGAGACTGACTATAACTCAATACAAGAAAGAGATCGCCACAGCCAAAGCAGAATACTTTGCTGCTGTTATCTTAAAAAGCTCCAATAAATCACGCGATATCTTTAAAATTGTAAAAGATCTGTCCCATCCTGTTTGCACTAACAGTAATATCAAACCCTCACAGGAACTATGTGATGGTCTGGCCTCCTTCTTTCAGGAAAAAATTTCCACACTTATTGAAAGTATGGAGGACCCCGCCTCCGCCACAGTGCAGCACCAAAGCGGAATGGAGAATTATGAGAAGGATGAGGAAACAGAAGAACGCATGACACCAGGGGCTACCCTGGACACATTCGTTATCCCCGCAGAACAAGAGTTTAGACAATTAGCCCTTAAAGTAACATCTGGCTCCCCATTGGATCCTCTACCTCACAAAATAGTGAAAGAACTGGGGGCTGAATTCTTTCCTGTACTGCACCAGCTATGTGCACAATCCTTCCGCACAGGCATGGTGCCGAGGGAGTGGAAGCAGGCAGTGGTCACTCCCCTGTTAAAGAAATCCAATCTTGACCCCAGCTGCCACAAGAACTACCGACCCATCTCCCTCCTGCCGTATCCAGTAAAGATCTTGGAACGGATGGCCAGCAGTTCGTTGTCCCTCTTCCTGGAAACTAATAACATCCTTGAGGTGGAGCAATTCGGATTCCGACCAGCCCACGGAACCGAGTTAGCCTTACTGATGGTCCTGGATGACCTAAGAATGAGGGCGGACAGGGGAGAGTCAGCAATTTTGATTCTGCTGGACCTGTCCGCCGCATTCGATACGGTGAGCCACGACATCCTGCTGACTCGGTTGGAAACTGCTGGAGTAGAGGGGATGGCACTTGAGTGGTTCCGCTCTTACCTGTCAGATAGATGGCAGGCAGTGGCACTACCCCCGTATCAGTCGGAGTTTGCTATGGTTCCACATGGGGTTCCTCAGGGGTCTGCGATAAGCCCAATCCTTTTCAACGTATATATGCAGCCCCTGATGACCATCATCAAGGCCCACGGCATTAGCGTGATCAACTATGCGGATGACACGCAGCTGATGATTTCCCTTGAAGGTGCCCATGCAGAATCCCTTGAGACCTTCCATACCTGCATAAGGAAAATGGCAACCTGGCTAAAAAGAAATTCACTACAGTTTAACAGCAGCAAAACTGAGATAATGCAATGTAAAGTGGGAAGAATACCTAGAAACCTGCCCACTGACTTTTGGCCTCTGGACTCAGGTGAGCCATTGGCACCAGTAACAACTGTACGGAACCTGGGGGTTAATCTCAATGACAAACTGAGTCTTGAGTCCAACGTTAACAGACAGGTGAGCAGCTGCTTCACATTAATACGAGGCCTTCGAAAGCTGCTGCCCTTACTACCAGCACACACCAGAGCAACCGTGGTCAGAAGCATCATCCTTAGCCGCCTGGATTACTGCAATGCTCTGTTACTGGAATCTCCTGCTTATCTGATTTCCAGGCTCCAGAGCATCCAGGCGGCAGCTTCAAAGATGGTGCTTTCTCGAGGACGTCGTTCTTCCACCACTCTTGCTCTGGCCGAGCTGCACTGGTTACCCATTCAGCAGAGGATCCGGTTCAAATCTCTGTGTACCGTTTTCAAGGCGGCACATGGTTTGGGTCCCAAACCCCTGCAGGCCAAATTCAAGTGGTATGAACCCACACGGGTCCTCCGATCCTCTTCCACTAATCTCATTAGTATACCCAGGATCAGGAAAGCCACCTATGGTGGCAGAGCTTTTAGCATAGCGGCAGCCCACCTTTGGAATAGCCTGCCTCTGGCAATCAGGAAAACCAACGAACTGATGCTCTTCCGCAAAAGGATCAAGACCTGGCTATTTCCTAATGTCTCACCTCCATAAAGCCTCCCCTCTGTTCTTGCCCTTACTGACCAGCCCATCAGTTGCATTTTTCAGCGCCAGGATGCCCGTAGGGTTACAGCGCGCTTTAGAAATGATATAAATAAATAAATAGGGATATGACTGGATATACTCTAAGAGTCACATAGGAATGGTAGAGAGCACAGCGGACTACTGCATATACTAGTGATTAGAGTTTTCTCTATATACATAGGGAAGGGATATGACTGGATATGCTTTAAGAGTCACATAGGAATGGTAGAGAGCACAACGGTCTACTGCATATACTAGTGATTAGCGTTATCTCTATATACAGAAAAGCAGAGTTCCATTAAGTGTGGTTGGAGGGAGAATGCAGTCGGAGGGGGGATGCAGTCACAGCACCAGGGGAGAGACAGAGAAGGGCATTGAACCCTACCTGTTAATTGTCAACAAGCCGTATCATCGCTGGCTCCTAACTAGGCTCCGTTTTAATCTGATCAGTTTTACATTGGGGGATTATCAGGGATGGTGTAATCCTGACGATGCTGAACCTTGCCAATGTGATAATTTCTCGCTGCAGGACACATTAAATTTTATGATGTTCTATGACTTTTACTCCAATATTCGCATGAGATTTTTATTGCCTATCCTGAGGGGAAGGGGTTTTTCCCAGGTTAGACCAGCACTGGTTTTTCTACAATCTCTGTGTTACCCTCATTTATAATAGCAGCAGTAAGGATTAGGAACAAGAAAAATCTGAGGATGAGCTCATTTTAAGTAATTGCTTGAGGTCTACTGCTATTTTTAGGTTAAGGGGTCTGATTAGGTGATAGTGTTTTATAATGAATTGAAATATTGTCTATGTATTTTAATTGTTATGTCTAAAGATTTGTAATATTGCTTATGTCTGTGTTCTGTTTTTGTACTTTTAGGATTTTAAGTAATCGAATAAAGTGGATTGACTGACTGACACTATTGAAAGGTTATCTTGCCCATAGGACAGAATGGGGAATACTGTGTCCCATGTGTACCTGCATATCTTCCCATAGGAGCAAGATAGAAACTTGGAATCTGGTATGCCTGAACTCAGAATTTATTAACGCATCTTTTAGGGAAGATGGTTTTTAAATTCAATGTTTGGAAATAGCACTTTTAGAAAGTGGCTATTTTCTTGTTCAACTTTTCTGTGTGTCTCTGCCTGTTTGTGGATTGACTGTCTGATTTGGAAGTGACAGGGGCTGGGGTGGCTCCAGGAGTTTGGGTGAGTCAGCACTAGGCTGAATAGACCTATCTGCATTTGGAGTGGTGGGAGGAGTCACACCTGGGTCTGAATAGGGCTGTGCCTGCCTTCCACAATGCTGGATCCACCTCCTGTGGTGTGTCTGATGACCCTGGCCCACACTGACAAAGGAAGAAGTTGTGCACTGGCAGAGTGCACCCAGAACTGGTTTGTACCTGGTCCAGGACCCCTCACACGTGAAGAACAAAGACTTTAGGGGTATAAAAGTTAGAGCTGAAACCCCTGTAAAATTAGATCAATCCTGGAAATAAGAAGAACCTTTGCCAAGGAGAAGAGCACTTGAAACTGAGAAGAAGGACTGCCCTTGCTGTGTGTTCTGGGGCTGACTTGCAGTTGCTATTCTGCCAAGAAATGTGTGCTGTGTCCCCTTCTGAAAAGGAAATCTCCAAGGGCCTGAGAAGAGCTGGCCTCCAGTTGAAACTCAGGGATATAAAGGTTTGCCAAAGAAGACTACTACAATCAAGAGGAACCTCTTCCAGAAGAAGATCAGCTGATGTGCTGTGTATTCTGGGGCTGACCTGCAGTTTGCTGTTTCCACTGAAGGAGAGAAAAGGGGACTTTGCTGTATGCTGTGCTTCCCCCACCTGCTTGAAGATAAGACTTTACTGTGTGCTGTGTCTCAAAGAGTCTCCAAGGGCCTGAGAAGAGCTGGCCTCCTGTTGGGAGTGTAGGGATTTCATGGTCCTCAAGAAAATGTTTTTGTAAGGAGCTGGGTGTGTGTCTCTGCACAAATCCCATGCTTCTTGACGAAGAGTCCCTGCCCATTTGATTCTAGAGCTTGGTGGCGATTGGCACACAGTGGGGCTAGGTGAGGTCCACAGTGCATGCCTTATTCATCCAGCGCTCGAGAGTGCATGCCTGTGCACTACCCGAGCCCGTTAGCAAAGGGGACGAGATCACCGCCGCTGGCTTGGTACAACTCACAGAAGAAGTGCTGTACCCAGAAGAATCACCGCCATAGCCTGCCTGTGGTCGGGTCCACCAGAGGAAAAGAGCTGCAAGATTCCCTGGCCGAGATCACCGCCGCTGAGAGGGAGTCCAGAGCGTCATGACTGAGCCGCGATGGGATTGGTCCCTGTCGTGTGGGTCTCCCAGCAACAAGAAGGCTTGTCCAGACCTATGCGCGCTTGGATTGGCTCCTACGTCGCCGGTTGCCTAGCCGTAAGGGGCTCATCCCGGTGGAGCTGCGCGGAGATCCTGGAAGCGCCGTTCATCGCCCAGCAACTGAGGACTTCCAGCGCCATTGCCGCCAGGACTGCCCATCCCTAGAAGTGAAGCCGCAATCCCCCAGGTAACGCTCGGAGTACAGTCCCGAGCCATGGTGTGTGTTCTTGCCTGGGGGTTGATTCCGGGGGTTGCGGGAGGGCTGCCTAGACGGCCATTATCGCCGGTAACAGTAGAAGTTGGCTGAATCCACGCCCGTAGCTTTGGGGGCAGATCGGCACCATCGCTGACCATGGAGTCAGCGCGAGATACATGAGAGGGGACTCAAATTGAGGAGAGGCATTGTTGGTTCGTGCCTCAGACACGTGTGTGGGTAAAATCCACAATTACAGAACTGTTTGGCCCTATTACTGAACAGAAACAAGAATTACATTCTTGATTGTTGAAAAAACACTACGAGAGAACCTTTTTACATCAAAAGCTTTATCGTATATGTGGGAATCTATGTTGTTTGGTCTTGCCTAATTTTAGATAAAGAGATTTATTTTTATAAATACCAGTGTCATGTCCATTTGCGGTGTTTCACTGGATTACTGTGGGTGTTGGTGCAAATACTTTACACAATGCCTTGGGGATAAGCCTGTCTGCTCGTGCCAAGCTACCATGGGAGTGAGCAGGGGTTATCTACAGTGTGTGCCCCCTTACCCTGACTAGAAGCAAGGGTCCCTATTTGGTCAAAGGTACCTACCTCAGCAAACTAGAGACCCCCATTTCTAACGGGGGCGAAACCCTACTCAAGCAGAAACCACAATCTCTGTCATGGTGAAACACAAGCCAACTCCAAATTAACCTATGCTTAACCAATTCTTATGGCTCACCACAAAAAAGAGTGAGACTTTACTTAGAGGCAAAAAGTAGAAAGCACCAATAAGAAGCAACACTTCAAACAATAATGAAGTTCAAACAAAACACAAGAAAAATCTCACACCAACTTAGAAAACATAGACTAAAATGCTTTAAATTATTTGAGACCAAAACAAAAAAAAATCCAATTAGTAGAACCAGAGATTTGTAATTTCAAAGTTTTTATTAAAAATAATGGCTAGAAGCATAAAGTGCCAACTGTGGTTATCTGGTCGCACCCGAACGGGACAATGTCACAAGTTCAGACCAACCATGATCGAGTGTGGCCTGGTACAGGGACCATTTTAGGACTGTTGAACAGGAGTGCCTTAAATCCTGATTGCAGAGAGTTTCGAGATCCTGCGCTGTGAGGCTGTGATGCAAGGTCCTGAGTCGTCGTCGAGGATGTCACTGATGAGGGGCTTGCAATGCGAAGTAATGTGTCAAAGTTGGGTTGTGCACTGGCGGTTCCCAATAAGTTGTGGAGCAGAAATGTAGAGACCTGCATCATTGTCAAGGATGCTGTCGATGAGGGACTTGCTATGTGAAAGCCTGCAATGAGGATGTGTTGCACAGTGGCAATTTTGAGGCGACAGTGTGATGTGATGCGAAGAGGCCATAAGGCATCTGATCTTGAAGCCTGCCAACTTGCCCTTGGAGTCTCACTGGTGGTCCTGGGTTCAAGATGCAGGTCCAGTCGTTCACTGAGTTAGAAGGGCAGAAGACAGTAGAGCAGCAGGGCAACAGAGAAGCAGACCATCGTGCAGAGCAGCATAGCAGTCCTGAATCTTCCACAGGTCCAGAGGTGTATTGAAGAGTTAAGTATGAGGGTCCAACATCACTCCACTCCACTCCACTCGAGAGTTATTTAAAATCATACAGTCCTTTACCAACCCTGTAATATGTGAGAGCCCGGATGTTTTTTCTCAAGATCTCTGCAACAACATCTCCCAATTCTTTGAGGAAAAAATTGAGGGGATATATAAGAAAATTGTGACAGTTACAGGCTCTCTGGAGACTATGGATCCTGAGACCCCCCCTCAACGACCCCTGACAAAACGCTCCATACAATTCCAGAAATTACCTTAAAAGATCTGACCACGCTTATTGGTAACATGAAGACTGGCTCCCCCACTGATCTGATCCCTGCAAAAATGATCTCCCCTCTGGTGGAATCATTAGGCCCTACCATTCAGGAGCTTATGAATCTTTCCTTTGCCAAAGGACAACTTCCACAACCTTGGAAGGAAGCGGTTGTGAACCCCATACGGAAAAATTCCACCCTTCCCTGGTCAGAGCTCTCCAACCTCCGCCCTATTTCCCTTCTCCCTTTTATTAGCAAGCTGGCTGAGAAACACGCTAATACCATCCTTTCCAACTTTATCGAGGCGACAGGGGGCCTGGACCAATCTCAATCTGGGTTCAGGCCCAACCACAGCACTGAATCGGCCCTCCTATCTGTGACTGATAAGATCAAAATGTCACAGGATAGAGGAGGGTCTATGATACTAGTGCTGTTGGACCTGTCTGCGGCCTTTGATACCGTGTCTCACAACATCCTTCTCAGCCGCTTGCAGGGAGTGGGAATTGGAGGCTTAGCTCGATCTTGGCTGGAGAGTTTTCTCTCAGGGAGATCGCAATCTGTCAGCCTGGGCCCCTATCGTTCCACCTCGAAGGCGCTCACGAAGGGGGTGCCACAAGGCTCATGCCTCAGTCCTACATTATTCAATGTATATGTGGCCCCCCTTGCTGAGATTGTGCGGAAGTATGGGTTCATACCAGTTTCCTACGCTGATGACACCCAGCTCCTCTACCCTTTCAGCTCCCTTGGTCCTACAGTCAAGGAAAATTTTGCTGAGGGTATGAGGGCAGTGTCACATTGGATGGCCGCCAACTGCCTCCAATGTAACGTTGCAAAAACTGAGGTTATGCTCTTCGGTAGGGCGAGTCTTCTATGGTCTCCTGAATGGTGGCCGCTGGACCTAGGCCCAGTTCCCACTTCAAAGCCCCATGTAAAAAATCTAGGGGTCAAGATTGACCAAAAACTGACCCTTAAGGAGCATGTCAATCATACTGCAGGACTGTGCTTCTTTACCATTGGTCTTTTACGGCGAGTATTTCCTTATCTTCCCGATACCTATAGGAAGACACTCGTGCAGACTTTGGTTACTAGCCGCCTAGACTACTGCAACGGCCTGCTGACGCTAGCAAATGCTGATGCAGTAGGTCGTTTGCAGGTGGTCCAGAATACGGCGGCTAGACTGGTCATGGGTGTGCAGGCTAGGACCCCCTCCAAGCCTTTGCTGATGGAGTTACATTGGCTCCCGATACGACAGCGCATCAGTTTTAAAATATGCTGCACGGTTCACAAATGTTTATATGGGAACAGCCCCAAATATCTATCCCAATCTGTTGAACTGTACCAACCCAGCCGCTCGCTTCGCTCAAGCAACCAAGCCCTTCTGAAACCTCCTGCAACAAAAAGAGCTAGGCAGGGAGACCGAGCTTTCTCATCAGTTGGTCCTGCCCTGTGGAACAAACTCCCTACCGAAATGAGGATGAACATCAATTATCTGGCCTTCAGAAAGGCGTTGAAAACATTCCTCTTTCAGGAAGCATTTCAGTCCCTCTAAAGCATCTCAGTCCCCTTAACACACGCTGGCAGACAAAGCGCGGAGATACCCCATGGGATTGATTCCAGCGCGATATAAGAAATTAAAATAAATTAAAAAAACTCAACAGTCCTCTTTTACCCCATATTGAACGTTATCACTTATCAAATGTAGTTTTAGCCAGTGTTATCCTATGGGAGAGGTAGGCGATGCAGCAGTGAAAAACAAATTTAAGGTTTTTCACTACCAGGACTTGTGAAAGTTAAAAGTACGTCCCGCTTTTTAAATACACTGCTGTTATATTTTAATTAACACACAAGTACATGCTATACATAAAACTACAACTGTAAGCAATAAAAACCAGACCTCTCTGGCCACTTCTGATCTGATAACATAAGGAACAAGGTCTCTCAATGTTAAACTAGGCAAATCCCTTTCCTATGGTTTTTATCGTGAACTTTGCAATAAAAAACACCCTTCACCTATATTTGTCAGAGAGTAACAGGCCTTTATACTGTGATTGGTATGATATTACATGTGCAAAGTGCCTTCCTACTGTATTTACCCCAAGGCCCGCATTAGCAATGTCTCTCAGGCGCTATCAAGCATTGGAACTGCTTCATAGGCAGGGTAATACAAGTGCTGCATAATCAAATTACTTTAAAGAACAACATCAGCAAAAGGGTCTGACCCAAATTTTGAGCACTAAATTATCCCTTTAGCTCTTGTCCATCAGGGTAGTGAGGCACAGTAGTCCAAGGCTAATAGAGAACTTGATGTGGGGTAAAGGTTTAGAGGTAACTGTGACATCTATGGCACGCACACTTCCTATATTGAAGTCCCAACTTAACGAAATTGCTCTCCCGGTCCTGTCAGACTCAGACAGAGACTTTCTAGACAGCGTCTTTACAAATGATGAAATCGCGTTGGCAGTTAGCTGTCTCAGGTCGAGTAAGGCGCTCGGCCCCAACGGCCTGCCAATCGAGCTTTATAAACTAGCCCGGTACAAACTAGCCCCATACCTGCGCACAATGTGCGCAGACAGTAAAAAGCAGGGAAGGCCTCCCTTAGACCAGAGGATAGCCATACTTAACACCATTCATAAGGATGGTAAGCCCAAGACAAATTGCACCTCATATAGGCCTATCTCCCTCCTTAATGCAGAACCCAAAAGACTTGTTAAGCTCCTGGCTAACTGCCTGGTCAAAGTGATCAGTGGCATTGTGCACCCGATCAGTCTGGCTTCATGCCTCAACGCGATACAGCACTGAATCTCCGCAGGGTACATGGGGTAATGGGGCGATTGGCGACGATACAAGAACCGGCGATCATAGCCTCCCTAGATGCCCCAACGGCATTTGATACTATTGAAAGGCCAGACCTTTTCGCAGTACTGGCAAAGCTGAGCTTCGGACCCGAGTTCATTGGTTGTTGTTAGGCTTTTATTCCCTGGGCCACTGGTGCAGGTAGTAGTGAACAACAAGCAATCAGAGGTGTTTGAACTAGGTCGGGTGACCCGCCTGGGTTGTCGGCTATCCCCCCTCCAGTTTGCTCTTGCATTGGAGACACTTGCGGCTTGGATTCGGAGGGACCCAGTCATACGCAGCCTACTTTGGGTGGAATCATGGGAGGACCGGATTTCGCTATATGAGGATGATATCCTTCTATTCCTTGCCTCACCCCGAAAATCATTGGTAGCGGTGTTTGATATTCGCAAGTTTTGGTAGATTCTTGGGGTATTCCATAAACTGGAGTAAGTCCCTTCTATAAACTCTCCACGGTGATCCCCCATTAGTACCCAAGGGTGCCCTATACAAATCACCACGACAAACTTTAAGTACCTGGGGGTATTCATGACATCAAACACACACCTTCGCTACGCCCATAACCTGCGACCGCCCCTGCAAAAACTGAAACAAGACATCTTGGCCTGGAAGGCACTTCTGCTCTCCCTTCTGGGTAGAGCAGCCTTATTTAAAAGGATGTCCTTACCCCGCTTCCTCTACGCATTGCAGAACTACCCTAATCCAGAACCTTCCAACTATTTTAGAGAAATAGAGGGATTGCAGAGGGAATTGTTGTGGGAAGGGACGCCCGAATCAGACTGACCAAACTCACCCTTACCTGGTATGATGGAGGCATCGGTCTCCCGAACCTCAAAAAATATTACTGGGCTTCCCACCTGGCAGTCATTAACCACGGCACCTATCGCCCCATGGATGATCCAGGTTATGCCATGGATCGCTGGCTCCTCCCAGGAAGAATCTATAATAGAGCCCCTTACCCTAGGCCACAATGTTTCCCGCTTACCGGACCCACTAAACACTCCGTGCAAGTCTGGCATGCAGCAACAAAAAGTCTGGGATGGGAGCGAAAACTGACGCAGGCGACACCACTCTGGGACTCAGAGACACTTGGGGATCTTTGGAAAACTAAAGGATTCAACAAGTGGGATCTTATCTTGATCTCGACTGTCGGACACCTATGGACAAAGGGAGATGTAATACCATTTACCATCAAGCAACAGAATCATAAGATCGCACAGACAGAGTACTTTCGATATCTCCAAGTCCGGCATGCCCTACAGTCTTGTTTTCCCAAAGGGTCCACTCCCCCACAACATACACCCCTAGGGGATAGACTACTCGTTGGTTATCTGCCAGAGAAAATGGTCTCACACACATACAAGAAACTGATATAAAACACCGGGACACCCCTTCAAACAGTACGAGAGAAGTAGGAGAGGGATGGCCTTGAACTGGATTATGAGGAATGGCAGGAGGCACTCGCCTCTCCACGAGAGGTAGCGATTTCAGCCAGATTGAGGCTTGTTCAGTTGAAAATATTACATAGTATATATGTCACTGGAGGAGGAGAATGCAGACGACAATGTGGTGAGGAACGCATGTTTATGAACATCATATGGGAGTGTGAGTTTATTCTTACATATTGGCGAAGAGTACATGCTGTCATTAGTGAGGTGCCAGAACTAGATATCCGACTCGAGGCGAAAAGGTGCCTCCTGAATGTGTGGGAGCCCACAGATCTGAGTAGGATGAGCAAGATTTGGGTCACCTTGGGTCCAATGGTGGTGAAACGAAACATTGCTCAACTGTCGGGGTCCACAACCCTGCCAACAGTAACGGACTGGAAAAAGCACATGGACTGGTGCATGTTCCGTGAAGAGACAGTATACCTTGCCAGGGGCTGCCCTAAGAAATGGTCATTGATATGGGGGCTTGGAATACCTACCAGGGGGGAATCTGTAGCCCACCTCGAGACTCTTCTATTGAAGACCTGCCATCTCCTTATTTTGAAACGTTCAAGGAATTGTTGCAGCTCAGCTCAACCCACATCATGTTCAATATTGTGACTGTTGTTTCCTCACATGTGTATCATGTCAATTTGATACATGCTATGCTGCTGATATGTTTTGATTAATAAAAAGAATTATAAAAAACAAATTCAGAGCTAACTAAGGGCCATATTATGATGTTGGCAGTGTTTGAGTGGAGCCGCAAGCGCGCTGGCGTACACCCACACCACCAAAGCCGTGTGAGCACCACTCACCAGATTACGAGTTTTCCCGTGTTTGTGGGCATTTCTTTGTCGGTCCCACGGCGCTGCCTCTGAAAAAGGGCACTGCAATGGGAGAGTAAAAGGCAGCTCCTGCATGGCATAGGCTCTGCAGTCCATGCGGTGCAGGTATTAAGGTGCATGCACACAGGGGAGCACAACATGTGCCACCCTGCATGCACCCTTTGGCCCTGAGGCAACAGGGGGCGACACGTCTTCATTTCGTCTCCCCCTCAGTTTTCATGGCAGGGTCACCACCATGAAAACCGTGGAAGAGAGAAAACTCGTAATATGCTTGGTGGTGCCATAGCGGCACAGCCAGTCATATCGTGGCCTCAAGACTGCTACAACACCACCAGGAATATCTGATCCCTGGCAGTTGCAGCGATCCTAAAGTGACCAACCGCCCAATTTGTAATAGGGCTGTCAGACTGCCGGTGCAGCAGTGCCAGCACTGACTCCGTGGACCGAGATCGATGTAGTAATAATTAGGGCCTAACTAACAATAGCTAGTGCTTAATTTGTATAAGAATAGGTGCCAAGGCCCTAAGTTTTGCTCAGAAGTCCACTGTCGGTGCAATTGAACATCAGTGTGCTGAATACCAAGACTGTGCAGTCTTGATTCCACCTTATGCCTTTTAAAGGCACAATAAACACTCCTGGGCACCTTTGTCTTACACTTGGAGGTTCTGCTATCTTACCCCTCCTTCTTTCCCCATTTGTTTGTTTTTCCCACGCTTGCTCTGGGTCAATGTCGAAATAAGAAAAATAAGCTCCAGACCCGAAACATGAGTGCTGGCAGTACCTTCCTGCAACAGCAAGATCAAATTAGCCACTGACAATAACACTTTATAAATCAACAATGAGCCCATGCTTTTTGCTTTAATAAGAAAAAGCACTTTACTACACACACAGATAAATACTAAGAAAACATTTACAATTACAAATGTTCAAAGTGAAAAACAAACCTCTTTTGGCCCTCCTGAGATAGAGATTTGCGTAATGTCTTTAAGTGTTAAACAATGTAGTTACTGTTCCTAGCGTTTTTGGAGTAGAGCCTCTCCTGAACAAGAAATATGTGTCATGCCTGTTAATGTTGAATTGTATACAGCCCCTTTCCTATAGTATTTGACACAGAGTTCATGTAAAACGCTTTTCTATTGCATTTGTCACTGAATTTATATATTGTATTTTAGAGAGTGTGCAACGTAAACCCAATTCCTACTGAATTTGTCACATGGCTACCCCATGCAAAGCCCTTTCCTCCTAAATTTGGCCCTGGTTCAGCATTGACACTGTCTCAGTCAGCTTCAACTAATAGATACTTCATAGTTGGAACATCACAACAGCTTACTAATTAAATGCCTTTTTAGAAATCAGATTACTGGTTGACTGGGTTGTGAGACCTGGTCAAGCAGCAACCAGAATCCTAGTCAGGGTAAGGCACAAGCAAACCCCAAATTAACCTGGGCTCAACCCCCTGGTAGCTTGCGAAAGAGCAGTCAGGCTTTACTTGGAGGCAATGTGTAAAGTATTTTTGCAACACTTCAAAGAGTAAAACAGTGACAACTCCATATAAAACGATCCCACAGGTTAGAAAATAGAGTTAATTTAATAATTAAAACAAGACCAAAACGACAAAAATCCAATCAGTAGATGCAGAGTTATTCATTTTTGAAGAATAACGCAGAAAAATATCGCCTGAAAGCATAAAGCGCTAACTAGGGAAATATAGTCGCACTGGACCGGCTCAAAGTCAAAAGTTCAGGCCAACCGCAATAGAGCATGGGTCGGATACAGTTCCATATTAATCGCTCTGAAATTTTGCCTTCTCAAGTTTTGTGTCAAAAGTCCCATTCGCAGTGGAGAGATTCGCCAGGAGCAAGGAGAACATAGCGAGCGGTGGTCGGAGTGGGGCAAAGAGCAGCCAGCGTGTCGCGGATGGGCAGGCTAGAACTTTGAGATGGCGGTCCCCTGCAGGCTCTCAATTCTGCTGTGCGAAGAGACAGGCCATGGCTGCTCGCACAGATTTTCAGCTTGAGCTGCGCAGTTCCGGTGCGAACAGGCCCATTTGCAGTCGTGAAGAGCCAGAAACCTAGATTTCAACAGTTCAAGAGCCACACCAAGGGTCCAGGATCAGAGAGGCACCACTAGGAGGTCAGGAACTCACTGAAGACGGGTCTAGGAGCTTTTGGGGAACCTTTTATGTCCCAGAGGCTTAGAGCAAGAGACCAGCATACTAGCCCTTTATGTCACTCTGGGGTCCTGAGTTCAAGAAGAAGGTCAAGGTCCAGTTCTTCTTCCCCAGGTAAGAGGACAGCAGGCAGCTGGCCAGCACAGCACAGCAGCAATTCCTATAGAGTAGCAGTCCAGCAGAGTGGCAGTCATTGCAGCAGCCCAAAATCCTTCTTCCTGGCAGAATATCCACAGGTCCAGAGGTGTACTGAAGATTTGGTGCCTTAGGTCCTTCTTTTATATACAGTCATGCCTTTGAAGTGGGGAGCAGCTTCTAGAGACATGACTTTAAAGTGCATAGATGGCTCCAGATTATCTACAGGGTATATAGCCATTTGTGGACACAACCTATTCAGATCCTCCTTCCCATCTTTCCAGTGACGTCCTATCCAGTCACACCTAAGCTCCCATTGTGTGTGGCTGCCTAGGAGGAATACACAAAGCCCAACTAACACCCACACTCAGCCATGTGACCCAGAGGCTGTGGCATTTTCATAATTGCAATTTAAAATCCGACATCACCATAAGTTAGGATTTTAAATTGGGAATCCAGAGGCAGCACCCATGAATTAGTTTTATCTTCCCATTTGGAATTGACAATTAAAAAATGTAATTGCTAACTCCAAAGTTATCCCATGGGAGAGATAGGCCATGCTCTCCATGTCACTGGAATCAAGTTAACCTGGCTGATGAGGACGATTCCCCAACAACGGTCCCAGGATGCTTGGTTCTGGTTTAGGGAAGACCTAGCCTGGCAGTTTGGGCTGGACTGTTCCCATGGGGGGCAGGGTCAAGCCTGATTTGCATATGGATGGGTCCAAACTGGAATTGCATGGTGAGCAAAGAAAGAATGGATTTAGGCCCAGATCTCTGCAGCGGGTGTGAATGTCTGGAAATTGTTCAGTATTCCGCCCATCTGTTGTTCTTTCTTAATTTGTCGCCCTAAGTGGTATGGGTATGCCCAGACCTGGGTCCCGTGATCTCCATGCCACTGGCGTCATGCTATCCTGACTTATATGGGGTGGTACCCTTAAACCGGCTCCAAGATGCTTGTTTCTGGTCTAGGGAGGACCTGGCATGGTAGTTCAGTTGGACAGTTCCCCTGGGGAGCTCTGTAAAACCTGATTTGCATATGGCTGGGTTCAAACTGGAATGGCATGATGAGCAAAAAAAGATGGACTTAGGCCCAGATATCCTTACTGGGGGTGACTATTTGACATTGTGCTGCATTCTGTCCATCAATTGTTCTTTTTGCATTTGTTGCCCTAGGTGGGACGGGTATGCCCAGGCATGGGTCCTGTACTCTCCATGCCACTGGAGCCAAGCTAGCCTGACTGATGAGGGGTGATTTCCTGAAACGGATCCCAAGATGATTATTTCCAGTCCAGGGAGGACCTAGCTATTCCCATGGAGAGCAGGGTCAACCCTGATTTACATATGGCTGAGTCTAAACTGGAATTGCATGGTGAGCAAAGAAACAATAGATTTAGGCCCAGATCTCTGTACTGGGAGTGAACATATGAAAATTGATCATCATTACGTCCTTAAATTGTTCCTTTTGCATTTGTCGCTTCAAGTGGGATGGGCATTCCCAGCAGTGGGTCCCGTGCTCTCCATGTCCCTGGAGTGAAGCTAACCTGGCTATTGAGGGGTGATACTTTTGAAACTAGCCCCAGGATGCTTGATTCTGGTCTAGGAAGGACCTGGCCTGGAAGTTCAGGCTGGACTGTTCCCATGGGGAGCAGAGTCAAGCCTGATTTGCATATGGGTGGGTCCAAACTAGAATGGGATTGTGAGCAAAAAACAATGGATTTCTGTACTGGAGGTGAAAGTTCGACATTGTTCAGCATTCCATCCATCAATTGCTCTTTTTTGCATTTGTCGCCCTAAGTGGGATTGTATGCCCAGATGTGGCTCCTGTACTCTCCATGCCACTGGAGTCAAGCTAGCCGGGCTGATGAGGGGAGAAACCTGGAACCGGTCAGAGGATGCTTGCTTCTGGTCTAGGGAGGACCTGGCCTTTCAGTTCAGGCTGGATTGATAGAGTGAAGCCTGATTTGTATTTGGAGGCGCCCAAACTGGAATGGAATGGCAACAAAAAAGACAATGGATCTAGGCCCAGTTCTCAGTCTGGGGTTGAATGTTTGACATTGTTCAGCATTCCGTCCATCACTTGTTCTTTTTGCATTTGTGACCCTAAGTAGAACAGGTATGCCCAGAAGTGGGTTACATGCTCTCCATGCCACTGGAGACAAGCTAGCCTGGCTGGTGAGGGGTGATACTGTGAAACCTTTCCCAGTATGCTTATTTCCAGTCTAGGGAGGACCTGGCCTGCCAGTTCAGGCTGGATTGCTCCCATGAGTTGCAGGGTCAAGCTTGATTTGTATTTGGCTGGGCCCAAACTGGAATTGCACGTCGAGCAAAAAAAGATGGATTTAGGCCCAGATCTCTGTACTGGGGGTGAATGTTTGGCATTGCTCAGCATTCCATCCATCAATTGTTCTTTTTGCTACTTTCTAAAAGTGGTATTTTCAGAATTGCTGTTTAAAATCTGACTTCACTATAAGCTAGGATTCTAAATTGTGATTCGAGAGACACTAAGCGTGAACTAGTTATCTCTTCCCATTTGGAAATTACGCTTACAAATCTAATAAGGCAACTCCAAAGTTATCCCAAAGGAGAGATAGGCCTTGCAATAGTGAAAAACGAATTTGTAGGTTTTCCAATACCGGGACATGTAAAACTTAAAAGTACTTATCCAACTTTTTAAATACACTCCACCCTACCCTATGGGCTGGTAGGGCCTACCCTAGGTTTGACTAACATGTATTAAAAAGGGAGGTTTAGGTGTGCAAAATGTTTATTTGGCCGGCTTTGAAATGGCAGTTTAAAACTGCATGCAAGCTGCAATATCAGACCTGAGGCATATTTGAAAAGGCTACTTAAGTGGGTTGCACAATAGGTGTTGCTGACCCATCAGTAATTTTAATTTACAGGCCCTGTGTATATATACCAGTTTACTAGGGACTTACAAATACATTAAATGTGCCAATTGGTTGCAAGCCAATGTTACTGTGCTTAAAGGAGAGAGTGCAATCAGTTTAGCCGTGGTTAGCAGTAGTTAAATTGTGCAAAGTTGTAAAGCCAACAAAAACAAGAGGGGTGAAGGCAAAATGTTTTGGGGGAGACCCTGCATAAAGGGCCAGTTCCAACACTCTTTCTACATGTGCTGCATTTCGCAGCAGTCATAAAAAGAAGTCAATGCATTGGGTTGTTTTTGTGCATGAAGGTGTCCTTTGCTGCACAAAACAGTTCTGCCTGTACCACAGGCACCCTTGCACTGTGGTACAAGTGGTGTTGAACTGGTGCTAAGAAGCAATCAGTGTGCCAGCACAGGCAGAGAGCAGGAATGCACCAAATCGTAGTAGATTAGGCACATTCTTGCTCTCCCCCTGTTATGCAGTGGGGTAACTCTGGAATCTTTTATTACTGGCATTTATAGAGCACAGCCCTAGCCACAGGTACAACTCGGGTTCAGAGTCATACAACAGACATGAACATCACTTATTCATCATCAAGGTTCGTGGCACTTGCATGTAGTCTATGTATGATACTTTTGAAGAGGTAAGTTTTGAGCTTTTTGCAGAATGTGAGTTGGATAGGGATAGCTCCTAAAGTCCTTAGGGATTTGGTTACAGAGTTTGGATGCAAGACATAAGAAGGCTTGTTTGGCGTTTTTTATTTTCTTTGATGAAGTGTTTTCAAGCAGTAGTCATTCTCTCCATATCATTATCCTTAGGCCCCAAGAGGCGCATATTTTTTTTAAGTACCTTGAGAGCTTCGTGAGTTATGAATCCAGTTTTGGAAGTTATAGTCACCTCAACAGGAAGCCAGTGAAGTTGTTTTAGTATATGGGTTAGATGGTCAGTTTTTCTGCAATTTGTAACAAGCTTAGCTGCTGTGTGCAAGATTGAGTTAAAGTGATTATCGATTTTAATGAGGCCTTCTAGGATGGCATTTGCCAAGCTGGTAAGTGCAAGAAAGGTCTCTTGAGGTTCATAACATCTGTTGAGTGGTTCCATCATAACCTCCAAATTCCTCATAAACAGCTAAAAGTGGATACAAATACTAAGTTGAAACTTTTGTTTTGGGAGTTCTTGGCACCTTTCCCTAATCCTCCACAGGTGATTTTTGTTAAATTCCAATAGTTCCGAAAAGATTAATTAATCTGGTTTCTTCATGGAAATGTTGTTCAAATGTTCAGAACTAGCTCTGCAGACTGCAGTCCTTCATTTCAGTTGCATTGGGGCGCCGAAAAATGTCCTGTTCCTGACTGGTTCCCAGAATTTCTAAGCGGCAGTGTGCTGTTGTCATTGATCCACCCGTTTTCTTCAAGGTAGGCAACAATTTATTCTACTATACCCAGAAACAGCGCTATTCCTGATCCCACCCAAGAGGGATCAGGGGAACAGGTGGGAGTATGTGGGATGAATAAACTTGGGGCAACAACGCACCTCATTTTATCCACTATCAATTTGGTGAGACTTTGAATTCTTTTATCATGAAATATATATATCCTTGTGACACCTGCCCTAGATCTCAGGAGGTCTTTAAAATCCCCCATTTGTTTTGACAGAATTAACTTTAATATAAAGTAAATAACAACACTTTTTGACAGAATTAACTTTAATATAATAGATTACATTTTATATTCCAAACATATACCACTATTTACTCTGATTTTTTATATATTTCAGAATTGATGTAGCGATCATGATGCCATATGTTTTAATATAGTCTGGAATCTCAAGTGGTCAGAAAGTCTTAGCAGAAAACTGACCTGAGGTGGTTAGATCGAATGTTCCTATAATTAAATGGTGTAATGTTGAATCCAACAATTTATTTGAAGATGTGATTAAAATAACTATCATGAAATTATGACATGCTTACAAGATGGTGCACAGATTAGTGAAATTATGAGGTCATTTAATTCCATCTCACATTATATTAAGGGGATATTCTCAAGAACGTGTGCTAATTACCGCAAAATTAGCTTAACGCAACTCGCCATATCGCAGTCTATCGCGGGAAAATAACGGCGTGTTAACGTAGCATTCACAACACGGTGGTACCATGCGATAGGCCCACGATAAAGCATCAAATGTCCGCTTTAAGCGATGAGGCCAATTGCGATTAAAAACAACAGCAAAAACCAGCGACAGGCCTGCAATCCCCATGCGTCAAGTGGGAAAAGGCACCATAAAAGCAAAACAAAAACAAAAGATAACAAAAAGAAACCACGTAGCACCATTGATGCACTTGGACCAAGTGCAGACGTCAAAGCTAACCCCACAAGCCCCACATGCCACCAGCAAGAAACAACGGGTCGGGGAAGGCTAAGGAGAAGAGGGAGAGGAAGACGGGGTGCAGTTCGCAGGAAAACCAGATCAGCGTCCCGGAGGACACTACCATCAACTGACCTACAAGTAGACTAACGTGAATGCAGTCGGAGTCGGAGTAGGAGGTCAATGGAGGAGGTCAAGAGGCGCTGGCATGATGTGAAAAGATAAACCAAGCACAAACTCACTGCAACAGGAAGGCAGCAACGGCGACAGGAGGTGGGAGTCCTGCACCACAGGAGTGGAGGAAACGGAGGCCACAGTCATCAGTGTGGAGACGGGTCAAGGAGTTGGGAGGCCGGACACACATCGGTATGACCCGACACAACATCAACAGAATGAGTAGGTACTGGGAGGCCGGGGGGAGATGGGCACAATGGCACACATGCACAACGATGTGTAGCACACTGCACATGCACAATGAACCCTGGATCTTGTCCCTGATCCCCGTGGCACTCTGCAGCACACACACACATAGCAGTAACAGCATATCCACATTGATGACAATGTGGTACAATGTGCAACCCTGACACTGCAGAACAGAAGACACAACTGGCTCCGTTCATGAAACAGGCCAACTACATCTAACAGAGCAGGAAACCATGTGCTGGAAATGTACGCATACAACCTCACATCCGTCATGTAGTCCAAATGCCCGCTGTCCCGCATCAAAATCCTGCACCTCCCTAACAGTGACAATGTACATTGTTATAATGCGCCAACATACATGTCAACAGAATGTCAACATGCATCTCCCCTTCACATTGCAGAGGGACAGACAGCACCTCCAGCAGAACAGAGTGGACAACTCATCAGGGATGCTGAAGAGGACCACCACACCTCCGACACCGACACCCTACAACAGCTCATGGACATCCCAGGCAACCCACCACCAGGACCAGGGCAGCTAAGCTATATAGAGGAGACCCCAGCCCCTGCAGAGACCACACAGCAGAAAGCACCCGCCAGCACTGCTGGCTCCCAACACTTCTCCAAGCCACACATGGCATTCCAATGCCAGGTGTCAGAATGCCAAAAGGAGAAGTCTGAACAGGTGCGGGTGGGGTCCGAACCCACGAAAGACGAACTAGATCACATACGTGGGTGTCTAATTCCCTTCAGGGACCACCTACAACCTAAAAAGGAGACCCACACTGTGACAGAGAGACATGCATCTGCACATTTCTAGTACTGAACCACGCCCAGAGGCGCACAATTATCATTCACATACCCACGCTGGACCTGCTTACGGCGGCCCAGACCATTCCTCTTATGTATTGAGTGGGTGACAACAAAGCTACATGTCCAAGGTCTAACCCGCTGCCCTCGACTTCCCTGGTAAACTTCTTGGAAAATCCAGAGCAAGATCAGAAGCTTTATTTGGGCCAATAAAACCTCCAGACTATCGTGGAAGAAGTTAAAGAGAAGGTTGATTAAGGGGGACTTAGCATTACCAAATAACCTCAGTTACTGTCTTACATTCCAGTTTAAAAATATTCGATGTCTACTGGCCAGCCCCTCTGATAATAACTGGGGGAGGATCCTGAATGCCATGGTAAATCAGGAGGGGGGGGCTGGATTCCTAAATAAGTTCGGGCCCCCAGGTTCTTCAAGAAAGTACGCCTAAAGGTGATTAGATCTGCACTTAACACTTGGCAAAATCTCAAAGCAAGGTGGGGGATAAAATATTACTCAGACTTTGCCCCTATCTGGGGCTCCCCTGGACTCCCTGACTGCTTAACAGATAGCTTGGCTGTCCCAATAGAGCATGCTGGTATCCGGATGTGGTCTGATATAATATCTATAGATGGAGTTCTACCCTGGGAGGTTTTGAGAGCAGAGATTGGCGATTCCTTTTCTTGCTTTAAATTTCTACAACTTTGCTCATGGTATGCGGCAGAAAAGGCGAACATAGGTGGGAACTATGAGGTAGTGTTAAAACTCCAAAACCCAGCTCCCATGAAAAAAGAGGTTGGGATATGGTATAGAAGCTTACTAGATAGAGAGGATATTGAGCTTCCTCCACCATATCTTGTTTGGGATTCAACTATATTGAAGAACAGCTCTGCGGAGTTTTACTTTCTATCTATTAACAATTTATATAAGTTTGTTAAGTCTGCTTCTTTGAAGAAATTTTTTTTTTTCACTATTAATAGGTTGTACTATACCCCCCCAAAAAATCGGTAAGTTTGCTCCAGATCCACCCCCCGTTGCCCTAAATGTGGTATAGTAGCAGCAAATGATCTGCATTTGTTTTTCGAGTGTACTCAGTTAAGGGGCTATTGGCAGAATATAGAGTTGGCCTTGTCTGGAATTTTTGGTCTAGGGATCACTCTAGATCTAGTCTTGGTTATAATTGGCCTGAGCCCGTCCCTTATAAATCACCTATCCAGATCACAAATGGGCCTATTTCTTTGTTTGATCTTGTTGGCTCGAAGGGAAATTTGTATATTATGGAAAGATCCGGCCCCTCCATTATACGAGAAGTGGGTTCGGGCGGCACTTAACATGGCAAGACTTGATAAAAGCAAAGGAAACATCTGGTCGCCACTGGTTTGCTGGGGCAAGGAGCTTAGACTGGTGTAAGACAGTCCGATGATTACACCAAGCCTTGTACTAAGAAGCTGGCCTGGTGGGCCCGAAAGCGAATGCAGCAACATGGACCCAGGGCGTTCAGGATCAATAGGGTCTTCTATGTTACGATGGCAGACGCTTACGGTGCGATGAGGACAAAAATAAATAAATAATAAAAACAAGGTCTAACCCGCTGCCTGCAGTGACATGTTTGCATCAGCTGTACACAGCACAATGTAATGTTATGGGGGCCGGGGACCTCGTGCATACATTATGATCACACGGACACACGCAGATAGTTAGTAGAACTGGCTACGGGTACGTGCGCCCGGCTCCTTTAATGGCAGAGCCACATTTATAGTGACGCCTGTGCTGGATGTGTGTGTGTGGTGAGTGTAAGCCAGCCCTCATGGAGTGGTTGGTGCTGGCAACAACTTGAACAGTGAACACCATTAAAAAGGAAACTGAATGCACCAGCATAGCAGAGAAAACTGCGGACCATCATGGAGGTAGCTGGAGCAAGTACAGAGATCACCCAATATGCAAACAGAAGTGTCCGTGAGTTGCAGTGCACTGAGTTTGGGGCACTAGAGCGGAACACACTCATGTGAAGAAAATGTCTAGGATTGTATCCTTTCGGGATATACCTGATGCAGATGCATTAGGGTGTGTTACACCTGAATCATCTTCCTCATCGTCGTCCCAGGTTTCCCACACTGCCTGAGGTGACATTGCTGCGTAACCTCTCCACAGTACAAAACTCAATCAGTAACAGTCCATGGGTTGTGGTGCACTGAGTCAGTGGCACCTGGAGTGCTGAGCAGGGTATCAGGCAGATGATGGCATCCACAACAGGTGTAAGCAACTCCGTTAGTCTGCAAGTATGACAGTTTAGACTCTGGCAGTTGGAGGTGGTCCTGACAATGGTGGCGTGTGCCTCCTGCGGTGATGCAATGTTCGGCCCGGTCAGGACTCGATTTGATGTGTGAGCCCTGGTGGACCGCAGTTGAGGCCGGAGGCAGTGAACATCACAGGGCCACATACACATGGTGTTGATGACCCCAAGGCCATCATCTCAGAGGCCATCCAATATCTCAGAAGGCAGGGACCCTCACTTGAGCTGCATAGAGTTAGTGGCCCCGGATGCGCTGTGGCTGGCACAGGCACACCGCCATGGGACAGTGACTTGCGGTGCACTGAGGTAGGGCCACGCAGAAAGAACGGGTCCTCCTCGATGTACAAGATGAATGTGGCAGGGTTGCGGGGGACATTCGAAGGTGCAGAGGGAAGTAGACATCCGGAAGCTGCAAATTAATGCGTGGAATGCTACAGCCTCATCCTTACCAGCACGTCAGTATCAGCTACATGAGAATGAAGACAACCCCCAGTCCATAGACTCAGCGCCACCAAAGTTCAACCAGAGAGTGTCCATGAATGTCGGGGAACAGACTTAGTGGTACTGGGCTGAGAGGGGATGCAGTCTGTGATGAGGCATGTACAATGATATCAAGTCATCCATGAATAAATAAAGGCTCAGTTCCTAATGTGTGACCTACACGACTGCAGTGTAGGCTGGAGGCAGCGGCCACCAGTGGCCCACAGGCACGTGTTGTTGGCTTGCGATGCACAGAGTTAGTGACAACAGAGCAGCTGTTGGTAGAGTTCGATCACCTCCGTAACGATTTTCATTTTTTACTCCAGACTGAAACGCATCTTCCTCTTATGCCTCTCCTTGCGTGCAATGATATGACCTCTGCCATTGGGAAATCAAGACTCAGTTCCAAATGTGTGACCTACTGGACCCCAGTGTGGGCTGAAGCCAGTGGTCAGCAAGGGACCACAGACACGTGTGGTTGGAATGCTATACACAGAGTTGGTGGCACCTGATCGAATGGAGTATAGTGATATAAACTCTGCCATGAAATATGTCCATTGGCCATTGTGTGATGAAGACTCAGTTCCAAATGTGTGACCTACTAGTGTGCTGTGTATGTTGGTGGAGTAAGTCAATGAGAAAGGAGAACTGTGGGCCTGTGTCACGGAGGCTGTGATGGTCGGAGAGGGCCGCCAAGGTCGTGGGCCTCAGGCTTGGAGCTTGCACCAGCATGTGGTGGGCCCTCTTTGACACACGCCGGTGTCGGCAGGTGTGCAGTGAGGTCTGGGTGCGCAGGGGAGGGCCGGGGACCAGCGGCCTGGGGTGTAGCAGGTGCACAGTATCGCAGGCAACACCGCTCACGGCGCCGCCCTGGCAAACACATTGGGCATTCCGGAAGAGAACCATGCTGAGTTACGTGCTTTTTATTCACACCCCTACGCTGGCCTGTCATATGCCGGGCCAGCCCACTCCGCTCACGCTTATGGGGGATGTAACAAGCTACATTTTTGCGAGCTTCCACACTGGCTGGGGTGACATGGTTGCATTCACTATCCACTACACTCCAAACACCAGCAGTGTATGTCGACATGGATATGTGTGTGGCCTGCATACTGCAGTCTAGCCATCACATCCACGCCACACTTAGCATTGTGTACATTCTCATTCATGGGTCACTTACCTCCTTCGCACATGCCTGGTCCCCACTTCTTCCCACAAATTGCTATTGTGTGGTTGAGGTGCCATGCCGTTGATGGCTTATGTACATGGCTGGCCCAGGTTCCCACAGTAAGTTGTGCTGTGGTGTCTGGTGGGTGGGCATGTTATTTGGCATGTTGTATGTGAGTTTGTAATATGTGCATTCCCAGTGTTGGGAGTTGCATGATTATGGAGTTGAGATGTGTGGTGTGTTCATTTGGTACTTGCCAATGAGCAGTTCAATTCCGTAGGTGCCATCCTGGTAGCGCTGGTTGATGATGAACTGTCGGATGACGTAGGAATCATGCACACTGCCAGGGTGGTTGGCGACGACGTTGGTGGAGATTCCCCAGTGGTCCACTATGGCCTACACATTGATGGAATGCGTGTGCTTTCTGTTGCGGTTATTGTGTGCAGTGTTGCCAGGTCAGAGCAGGTGTTATTTCCTGCTGCTAATGCACCTTATCGCACGTTTTGTGATCTTATCGCTAATCTGGCTGGTCGTTGAGAATGTTGGGGAGTAGTGTTGTGGGTTTTGGCACAGGAACGCCTACTCCGCATCTCATTAGCGATAGTTGCCGGGGTCATCTGTGGCGATGTTTTTTGCAGCTGCTATCGCAGGTGAACTGGTGTTATGGGCTGTTAGCACCAGCTTGTGAATGGGGAGATAAATTCATCGCGACTTTGGCTGCTATAAAGTGCCGATAACTCAGCGATAGTTCTTTGAAAATATGCCCCTAAGAGTCAATTGTCAGGTCAGCCAGGCATTTTCCATTGCCAAGCAGGGAGACTGGTTTGATAAGACATGCACCCAGGAACATAGTAAGCTCAAAGCCACTCTTAAAGTGGTCTGAAGAGCTACAGGTGAAATCCAAAAGTGCAGTCATAATTCTTAACTCACCCTCCAAGATAGGCGGGATACGACCAGGAACATAGTAAGCTCATAGCCACTCTTAAAGTGGTCTGAAGAGCTAGGGGTGAAATCCAAAAGTGCAGTCACAATTCTTAACTCACCCTCCAAGATAGGCGGGATACGACCAGGAAAGAAGGTTGGGCTTCTTTAGTCGAAGCTAGCAGGTCTAATCCACCTTTTGGAGAGTCATTAACTCTGACTATTTTAAGGAGTCTTCCACACCTTCCTTTGATGTAGTGATCACAGAGGATAAATGGATGTATAATTTCAGTACAATATATGTGAAAACATGGCTAGTGACTCCATCTGTGCCTGAATATCCTTTTGTTGTTTTTATTTAATTGTTAATCCTGTCAGATATGAGCATATTTCTGGCAATTAGCACAAGCAAAGGTAGTAAAGACCCTGGCCCTGATGGGATCCCTGGCTTATTTAGACTTTTGTCTCCCGCAGTTTTTCAAATGTTATATGCCATAAGGAATTGGGTAAGAGGCATTTGGAGGATTCTTCTTTTATGGCATTTAACAGATTGGTTTTACGGGACATTTTAACTTTAGATCACACTAACCATATTCCATGAGTTTTGAGTTTAAAATATTTATAGAGCGCGCGTTCACCTGGCGGTTCCATGGCCCTATGGAGTACTGAGCCCAAAAGGACAGGAAGATCGGGAAGGAGCAAAAGATAAGAGCGTTATGAAGGGAAGGCTTGGGAGAAAAGAAGCGTTTTTAGCGCTTTACGGAAGTGTGAATATTGGGTGGAAGATCTGAGGTGGACGGGGAGGGAGTTCCAGAAGGCGGGGGCAAGTGTGGAGAATTTAGTACCTCCCCACTTTTTGCGCTTAAAGGAGGGAACTGTCAACAGTTGTTGGGAGGATGAACGTAGTTCCCGAGTAGGGGCATAGGTTTTAATTTCAGAGGAGATAAAGACCGGCGCTAAGCCGGCCCGGGCCTGAAAGGTGATGCAACCCATCTTAAACTGAGCTCGTTCTCGGATAGGGAGCCAGTACAAGGATTTAAGGAGAGGGGTGGCGTGATGGGATTTGGCCAAGTTATAAACCAGGCGGGCAGCCTGGTTTTGGACCAGCTGCAATCGTCGTATACTGTAAGCGGGCAAGCCACAGTATAGAGCGTTGCCATAGTCTAGGCGGGAGATAACCATCGCCAAGACTATGAGCTTTGAGGCAGAGAGTGAAAAGAATCGAGAGACTTTACAGATGGTACGGAGTGAGAGGAAAGAAGAGGACACCACTTGGCTGATTTGGGAGTGCAGGGTAAGTTGGTCATTCAGTTTAATACCAAGAGTTTTTACAGAGGAAGATGGAGAGGGAGGGGGGCCTAGGGAGGGGGGCCAGAAGAGAGAGGACCAGGGACTGGAGCAACCACCTGTCAAAACCAGCTCAGTTTTGTCTGGGTTTAACTTCAGGTGGTTGTAGTTCATCCAGTCCCGAATAAAGGTCATGATAGACTGGAAGTTGATCATGGACACAGGGGATGGGATAGGGAAAAAATAAGCTGGAGGTCATCCGCATAGTTATAGACGGAGACCTCCATTTGTTGAAGGGCAAAAATAAGAGGGGCAATGTACAGGTTGAATAAGAGAGGGGAGAGGGAGGAGCCCTGGGGGACTCCGCATTGTACTTTGCGGAAGTCCGCCGAAAAATCGCCCAGGCGCACTGCCTGGGTGCGGTCCCTCAGGAAGGAGGACAACCAAACCAAGTCAGAGCCTCCGATCCCCGCCGCCTTGGCACGGGAAAGTAAGATGGAGTGGTCAGCCATGTCAAAGGCGGCGGAGAGATCGAGGAGGATCAGGGCCTGGGGGTGGTTAGTGTCCATACCCTCTCTGAGGTTGTCAAGGACCGATAGCACCACGGACTCCGTGGAGTGTGCGGGACGGTAGCCAACTTGACGGGGGGCTAGCACCCTGTTCTCCTCTGCAAAGGTGCTGAGTGCTCTGGTCACGTGGCGCTCCAATACCTTCCCCAAAAAAGGCAATAAAGAAATGGGGCGGTAATTAGCAGGAGCGGAAGGGTCAGCGCCAGGCTTTTTCAGGATGGGAACGATGATGGCCGATTTGAGAGGAGGAATAACAATGACCTGGGATAGTGAACTATTAAGAAAATTGAGGGGGGCTGCACACACACTGAATAGATGTGTTTAAGAATGTAGGCAGGACAGGGATCCAACGGGGAGCCTGATTTGACCATAGGCAATATGGTGAGAAAGGACTCCTCTGTCAAAAGGGGGAAAGAGTCAAGACGTGCCCCAGCTAATGGACCCAGGGGGTCGACAAAAGAAGGGGGGGGCGGAGGAATGTTTGCCTTAATGTTGGAAATGTTGTCCAGGAAGAAAGAGTTGAGGGAAGGGGAGGGTTTAAGGGTGGCTCTATCAGAGTAGGCGAGGTCGTGCACAATAGAGAAAATTTCTCTAGGCTGATTTTCGGCGGCCAAAATTTTTGAAGAGAAATAGGCATTTTTGGTCGCCAGAATAGTTTTTTTGTACAAAGACAGGAGGGTGATGTACTGAATTTTAAGATTGGGATAATAATCTCGCCTCCAGGCCCGCTCGGCACGACGAACAGTGAGTTTTAAGACCTTCAGTTCCTCATTGAACCAACGATTTGCGTTGTTCGCCCTCCTGGAGGACACCCGCCTGAGGGGAGCGACAGAGTTGCAGCCTGATTGGAGCCAAGAGTTGATGGAATTGGCTTGTGCGGAGGATGACAGACCATGAAGGTCCGGGCTGAGAGCAAAGAGGGTGGCAGACAGAGAACATGGGTACAATAGATTAAAATCACATGCGCCAATATAGGCAGACTGTATTTGTTTAATAATACAGATGTGCACGGTAAGTTATCTGAAAATGAAGTGAAAAAGTTTTTTTTACACACAACTGAAGGGCTGCATCAGAGAAGACTAAGAAAAGCGTATTTGTTCTTACCTATGTTGTAATCAAATTTGGTTGAGCAACTGTGAGCAATATTCATCATAGAGTTCTTTTGATACATTTTTACTTTTGAGTTGGTTTATTACATAGAGGCTTCCAACCATGGGTGGTTGGACAAGGGAGACACCAAGTTGCCATGTAATGGTAAAATCAGTTCAATGAACGCTTCATCTTTTCCTACTCTGTAAGTTTTATAATGCTCCTAGGGAATGTATCTTAGACCATTGTTAAACAACAAGTAGACTCAGCTGATTTATAATTTGAGCTTGTAGCATTTTTTTTTACATTTTTTTTATTGAACCGCTTGCAAGTTGTGAGTACATAGCTCCTCAGTGAGCTCCAATCAGGTCAGGCATTTCCATATAATAGTACAAGCATTTTGTATCAAAGAAAGAACAACCCCGAACAATATACTTCACTCCCCAGCACACGTCAAATTCATATGGTTTCCCTAATGTTACTAAGAACCGGCCAATAATTATTCATCACACAACATCAATTGTACACAATTCCGTTTTTTTCTTTTTCCCGAGTTTATTCTCGTGGTCTTGTACACCAGTTGTCAACAGCCACAGCCAACACGTGTTTCGTCGCTTAAGGGGCGTGGTCCCGCGACTTCCTCAAGGCTCTATAGATATAAACATACAAAATGCCTATGTACTTGTGTTATCATGACCTCATTTACAAATCAGTGTATATAAGTAACGTCATATAAAAACAAATCAACACAAGGTTCGGTCAACCTAATTAAAGTTTCAGGACATGTCAAAATAGACAAATCAAGTACTGTAAACAAGACATACCTCTTAAAGAGGTAGGCTATAACCCAAATTCGATGGAGAGAGAAAAATGTTTTAAAATTCAAGCGCCAAATCATATATTAAGTGACAAGTGCAACCCTATTACCCCATGGTGCACTGAAATTCCTGGTTTTGCTATAGTGATGAATTTGGTACTAAGTTCCTACTGTGAGTAGTGCTGCATGGAAACCTCATACACCGTATTCTCAACACTGCTCCTGTTCACACTTGAAAGTGCAGAGGTGAAATCAGTGAACAGATTGTCAAGCCTAGTGTATGTGAAAAGGATATCAACATCAAATACCTAGATCCTTCCAAACAGTGAAATCTGTAACATAAAAACAGGAAAACAAGCATGGAACACTCTGGTCAGCCTGCTTCAAAGTCATTCACATATACCAATTCAATCTGTCAATCTGTCAATCCTCAGTCTGAAATCCAATCACCTACTTGAAATGTGGTGATACTTCCGACCCACAGTGGGAGTCCGGTTTGAGCGGCGTGTTCAACATGTAATCAATTCAAAAGTAAAGTTTCCTTTAATAATCAAAATCCTGGTTTCTGTGAAAATGATATGCACCTCATTAGCTCGTAGTCTTGTAACTAGCGTGAACATTGTTATCTACATAATTTACTAAATAAGTTTCACTGAGTTCGAAATGTGCTAAATTGCCCCAAGGGGTACAACCGTGTCCAGCACACACAAGGAGTAATTTTACATTGACACCCTGTTATTAAATCCTAATCTATAATTTGCGTGTATTCACCAATCATGAATTTGTTAAATTTAGTGGCAAAGAAGTGGTAACAGTCCCAGGTCATCAAACCTGGCTCAGCACGATACTCCTATGACTCGATTGACCATCCAGATAAATTAGTGCTTGCAATTGCATGCCCCCATATGCATATCCGTAACTGAGAGTAATCACTCTGTCTATACTGTAAGTCTATATTTAAACATTCTGTCTACACTCCCCGTGCTTCTAGTCGGAACTAAACACTCCAAAAGTTACACCAGCCCAATTCCAAGTCGGCAATCTCATCTCAGTGTGTTTATATTGAACCTCCCGCCACTCGTGTATCTCACCGTGTGTGGCAAAAAGGCGCACGAGGCATGAAGCCGTCTGCCTATATCCAAACATGCCGTGCTCGTGGGTCATACACGCGTGTCATCATGTCACCTGCTAAGTATTAGAAATGCGGTACAAAAGGGGGTGGTGATGGACGGAGCATCTGAATCAATCAAACACTCACACCCAGTCAAAAGATCTGGGTTTAATCCATCACCGTTCTTTAGCCCACTCTGCCACCTCAGTTCAGACATGGCTATATGCAAATCAGTCTGACCCTGTGCCTCATGGGAACAGTCCAGCCCGAACTGCCAAGCCATGTCTTCCCTGGACCGGAAACAAGCTTCCGAGGACTGGTTTCTGGCATTCCAGCCGTCTTCAGCCCGGCTTGCTTGAATCCAGTGGTGAAGTGAGCAAGGGACTCACGTCTGAGCATACCCTGCCACACTTATGGCGGCCAAAAGCGGTACAAAAGGGGGTGGTGATGGACGGAGCATCTGAATCAATCAAACACTCACACCCAGTCAAAAGATCTGGGTTTAATCCATCACCGTTCTTTAGCCCACTCTGCCACCCCAGTTCAGACATGGCTATATGCAAATCAGTCTGACCCTGTGCCTCATGGGAACAGTCCAGCCCGAACTGCTGTAAGTATTAGAAATGGACAGTGGACTAACAGACATACCATGAATGGCCGCCATCTTGTAGTGTGCGATCTTTAGAAAGGGCAAATCATACCGCCTACCATGCAAGTAAATTTAATATATTAAAATCAAATGAAGAGTACATTCTATATTTTTGTGCTCCCAATAATTACAACCAAATGTCCTACTCGTGCTTAAACTAAATGCCTCTGCATGCAGTGGTGTAAACATCAGAAGAGGTGTAGCCCTCACCTTAAGCATCAGAAAAGAGTGCATCTCTGAAACAGTGTTTTCATGTTAAACATCTCTCCATCTTTTAAGGTTAGAACAAAGTTAGCATTAACCTTAAATAGCTTGATTGAAGTATGTTAAATACAATGTTAGTTAGTCCAAAATTAGAACAGAACATGAAGACAAAAACGCAAGGGAAAAGAAATCGCTACGTTGCATACATTTGTTACATTAATCATAGATATTTTAACAGTCTGTACATCTGAATTGTAAGAACTCACTGTGTTTGAGACAATGAATCGAGGAGTATAAAGTACGGTATCTACAAACACACAGAACCCTATGCAATGCTCCATCTCATTCATTATCTATGTGTCACACCACACATAGCCTATCTTCAAAAATAAAAAGTGCTCCCGCGTAGTCCGTAGGTCGTAGCACGCCCCACCCCGTAGAGGGACGGGAAGACCCCAATGATGAAGCATGACACTATGGGAATCATAGTGTGTGAGGGGTATTTTAAAAACACATAGTGCTTGTCTTTGTCATCAACAAAGACCAGCTACATACACTTTATTTCACATTGTACATTAAAAATAAAAATAAAAATTACAAACACCCTTTGATAGAATCCTATTCTTTGAGTATCTATGACTAATATTACAAATATGTTGCATTAGTTCAGTTTCTACGTCCTTGCTAGGTTCCAGACCGACCTTCTCCTCCCTACCCACCATCCCCCCACCCACTTTAGGACCCCCAACTTGCTAAAGCCATCCCTAAACAGTGTAACAATACCCCCAATATACAAAATAACAGTTGCCTCATGTGGGGTTCTCCCATGTGGGAAGCGACAGAGTGCTACTGGCCCCCTACCGAAGCAGGAAGTGGATGATCAGGTCTACAATATGCGCTTATAAATTCAAAGCAAACATTTACCTACTATGCATCTGGATGGCCCCCTTCAGAGCGAGGAGCTGAGCTTCCCAATGCAGTGCCCGAAAAATTGGCTCAGGTTGCAATCTCTCGGACCCTCTCACGTTCCCAGGTGAATGGCACCCAACATGTCCAGACTCGTGGTCATTCATCGTTGCTCTTCCTCATCCGGCTCTTTCGTGGCAACGCGTCTCATCCTCTTCAGCTTCTTCACAAGTTCCAGTGCCATCTTGGCATTAGCGAAAATCTTAAAGCCCCCCCTCCTGGCCTATTCTTAGACGAGCAGGGTATAACATGGCATAAGGGTCCCCCTCAGCCTGTAGCACCTTCTTTACTGCACCAAACTCCCTTCTCGCTGCCTGCACCGCTACTGTAAAATCAGGGAAAAATTCCAGAGAGTTCCGCTGGTGTCCAATGGTGCCTTTTTCTATGGCCATCCATAGTATGGCATCGCGGTCTCTGTAATTTAAAACTCTAGCAATGATAGGGCGCTGCGCTGACCCAGGGATCGGTCTTGCGGCTAGGGGGTGGGGGCCCTCTCGACAATGAACATAGTGGAGAGGTCTTCTAGTCCAAAGATGTCTCTTATCAGGTTTTCTACATATGTCTCCATTCTGCCTGTGTTGATGGAAGCTGGCAGACCGGTAATTCTTATGTTATTTCGGCAGGACCTCGCCTTCAAATCCTCATTTTTCGCCTGTTTAAGCACTAGTACTTTCTCCATATTAAGAGTTTTGCCTGACACTTCACTGAGACCATCCTCCGGGGTCAAAACCCTTTGCTCAATGTCCCACATCCTCGAGTTTTGTTTCTCCAGCTGTGAGGACCTATGATCCAGCCTATGATTCAACGCAGCCATAGTCCCTTCGATAGACTGGAGACTACGCTAAATTGCTAGTAAAGTTGTTTAGAGCGAGGGGGGAGTCTCCACCTGGGTATCCTCCTCCGAGTCCAAGGCGCTTTTTGTTGGGACATGATGGGCTTCCGCATGTCGAATGTGAGGCAGGGTTGAGATTTACCTGTCTTCCCCATTGCAGGCATGCAAAACTCGTGTATAGCGTTATACTTATGCAGTTGTGGCTACTGCAGCCCTGTACTACCACGGTCCCCACCAAGCAGTTGTGCGCTTGCGCGCTGTGGCACAATGTCTCTTTCAGCTATATATATATCGCCTCTTAAACCCAGGCTAGGTCCACATTTCCCGGGGAGAGAATGCTGATGAAAATTAGTAGAGAGTCCGCCACTGTTGCTTGCTATGGGGCTTGTATTGTTGACAAAGCGTAAAAGCAGATCCCCGCTAGTCCTCCATGCAGCTCTGTCACTGTCTCAGCGGTCCCCTTAGATTCCAGTGTCTGCAAGAGACTTCGCTGTGCTGGCCTCCGCTAGTGTGAGGTAATGGCCCCGGTGCAGCACCTCTGACATCTGTCCAATAACACTGTGCTAGGCGCAGTTTGAGACAACAGGGGCACCGCTCTCACTGTCAACGGCTTGTAGGTCGCAGCCATGCACCTAGACCCACACCCATCTCTGCAGCCACCGGCCAAGGTCCAGCCACGCCCCCACTCACCGCTCCCGGCTCCAGCCAACTCCACCGCACAGATCAGTCCACCAAGGGCTCCGGTAGGACGTCACCAGTCCCGGCCTGTCTCCACTCCCGTCAGCTGCACCAGGGCTACCAGGCCAGGCTCCTGGGTCCTCAGCACTCTCACCAGTTATTCTTCATGGCTATGTGGCGATGCAGTCAGGTACGTTCCAGCAAAATGTGAGACAGTCAGGGTTTGATGCGCCCCTCAACGCTAACACGTTGTGCACTTCGGAGGCAATCTACGCCGCAGCTCTCTGGTCTGCAACGAGCCTCACTGCATCTCCTGGACGTTCCCCTGAGCAGAGCGAGCAATTTCTCCACCAGATGCGCCATGTTTCAAGCAGATATTGGACGGATAGCGGATCAGCCGGGCAGAGCTGTGCTACTGCACAGCCATCTTGCTGTGCGCCTTTAAGCGTCCCATCAAGCTTGTAGCATTTATGCTGCAGAGTATTAGCATTTCGAAATTAGTTTGTTTATCGGAAATACATTTAAATTGCTGACCTTTTATGAATTTTAACTTATTATAGGTTAAATGTAGTTTTAGTGACGTGATAAATAAAGCTTAATTGATTAATTGATTGATTGAATTGACATCAACTTTAAGAAGACTAAGCCCAAAATGTTACAATGTTTAAATATCACAGTGTATCATGCCAGCGATAAAGAAATATTTAAAAAAGGTACAAAATAATTTGTTATTACAAAAATAACATAATTAGCAGACTGTAAGCAGCATAAAATCTGTCTAACACTGGGTATCCTTATTCTAAACTAATGGAGCCAAAATTAACAGAGAAGCCAAATGAATGAGGCAGCACTTCACTATTTGTTCAATAATTTCTTTGCTGATACCAGCAAATGACAAAATGGAAATAAAGAGTACACACTTCCCACATGGGATTTTGCATGAGAATGAGCTGCCTGCATTCAATCGTAAAGTCAGGGCATATTTTGGCTGTGAAATAACAAATGAAAAGGAGTGTTCAATTCTTTATAGGATTATCTGTTACAAAATCAACAGTTTGTAAACTTTTCTCCAGCAATAAATCAAGTAGTCATGTTGTAAGGAATAAAAGTTATTCAGGAGTCTGCTGAAAAGAATTACACCATATTTGGCAGAAAGGTAGCAGTTGGTCCAGAAAGTGAACTGATGTTAATCCGTTCAGTAATTGCACAGTTATTTAAAGGTTTTTCAGATATACAACTGGAGACGCGAAGGGGTCCGTGACCACTCCCGATCTTGTGCTGAGATCTGATTGGCTGCAAACTCTTCAAACCCGGAAGTTTAGCAGCCATCTTGTGACTCAGCTTGTACCAAGTCATAGGAAATACGTTAAAAAACGGGCAGGTTAGAAACAGCATGACCCCCCCTAGGCCTCTTGGAGGGGGCGTCCTACAGGGCCAAACAAAGCATTTCCTTTCTTTAATGAAAATTAGAAAAAACACAAACTTTGGGCACTCGTACTTCATTAAGTATTGGCCAGAGTCTGCAAGATACCAGTGGCATTGTTTTATTAAGGGAGGGGGGTGCACAGGCCACACCTATTGGGGCTTAATATTGCTCCAGGAACCATGTACTCCCCGCGCTTCTTTAACAATGAATGCGAGGGAGATCTGTACGGCCTCCTCCACTGCCCTGGGAGCCACCGCATTCCACGGGGAATTATTTATATTTTACATGGGCATCTCGTCCTCCCCAGCGCTGGGAACGGCCCCTCCCTAATTGGAAATTATTGCAGAGGGGGGGTGCTGAATCCCACCCCCGCAGCCCCAGGAGGAGCCACCTCCCTGGAGCTTTTGGCAAATTGAATGCAGGGGGGGCGCTCAGCCCCTGTAACCCTGGGGACCAACACCTCCCAAGGGCAAATTGTAAGAAAGGAGGAGGGGCGCGCACCCTCCTCTTAGGCCAACATGGCCCTGCAGACCGCAACCCTCATATGCCCCTGTGTGCCCACCCTCGGGACGTAGCTGTTTGCTATGGCTTGGCAGGAGCTTCATTGCCATAGCAAACTGTGCTCCAGGTAGTGCAGAAAAATATGCTCTCGCTAGCTAAAAGCAGAGCATGTTCAGCAGCTTATATAAACAATGGAGAGAGCTAGGGAGGGTGGTCGCATGCAGCGACCGGAGGGTACTCCTGTACCCCAGGGTAAAGTATAAGCAAACAAATGGAGGAGTACCACCTCAGGGATTGTAGCAAGAAAATCCCAATATAGTGGGTGGCAGAGGAAGACAAAAGGAAAGGCTTATCCTTATTATTGGGAAAGGCTTATCCTTTTTTAGGAAACCCCTCACTCACCAACCTATTGGTGACATGCTTCATCATCGGGGCCCACCCTGATGACCTAGCGCCACCAGGGTGTGCTTCAACACCTGAACTACAGTGGAGCGGGTTGTCAGTGTGTGCAAAAAAATATATTAAAAATTGTCCTGGTTTAAACTTGTTGTAAAAAAGTATTTTATTGGCAAGTAACTGGACAATAATAAAAACAAAAGTGAGACACTGTGTGGGTAGTTAAGCCCCAAGGTGTCTATCTATGTGAGTGTGGTCTACATGTTTCAACCAAAAATTGAAAATGATCTGGTTTTCGTCAGGACCAAGGTACAAGGATGGTGGACAGTCTACGCCCCCTAAAAGGCGCACCCGATCCTACCGCTTGTTTTCATCAATGCAAAATTTTTTTTTGCTATTGGTAGCGCTCCAACCCAAAAATCTGGGGAGCGTGAGGCTCAAAATACCTGTGGGTAAAAGACGGAGAGGGAACAAGAATCAAAATTACATGCCTGTAACGTAGTGCAGACTGCCTTCTCCGTGATGATAACATGCTTCATGCCATATCCCATACTAGCATGCATGACGGTTATGGGAGCTCAGGCCGGAAGTGCCATAGGCTCGTGCTACTATTGGTCTATTATGATCGTGGTATATTAGTGGCCAGTTTGGCTCTAACAAGTCAGGCGCACGTGTGCTTATCAATAGGTGCGTGCCTGGTGAGTTATACAGTATTTATTTCATCCATACACGGCATCTCTTTGTCGTGGCGTGTGGGATGTGTCTCACATACATGGGGTTGATGTGAGGAGTGAGCAGGATTCACACGTGGTTGTTCATACCTTGTCACACAACTAACACGGACAATACATACAATAAACATGTAGGACAGACAAACATGAAAGTTCATGGCCTCTTACTCCAGATCGAAGAACTATGTGCATCATAGGGCGGGGTAGGGAGTCGCCGTGTTTCAGAAACGTATTCTGAAACAAAGGGAAAAATTTCAAAAAATGCGTGAGTGGTGGGACGCATGTAAATCAAAGCTGTCATATGCCAGAAGGTTTGTCCCACTCAGGAACCGAGTGAGACGAGGAAAAGCCCGTCGGAGTAGTCCACGGGCTGGTAATGCAAATCGTGCCACTAAAGGCCGAGTGGGACGATCATGAGAGTCAATGGTAATTTTACTTACAGTTTTGAAACGGACATCGGCTTTACCTACGCCTCGACCGCCGCCCTGCTACAGGGAGCCAGTGTGAGCTCCAGGCTGTTATCGGAGCCCAGTTCCGGTGTGGGCGGTGCTGGGAGAGTGTCACGGGGGCTGCTGCCTAGCAACCCGGTGGACCCAGCACCGCCCACACCGGAACTGGGCTCCGATAACAGCCTGGAGCTCACACTGGCTCCCTGTAGCAGGGCGGCGGTCGAGGCGTAGGTAAAGCCGATGTCCGTTTCAAAACTGTAAGTAAAATTACCATTGACTCTCATGATCGTCCCACTCGGCCTTTAGTGGCACGATTTGCATTACCAGCCCGTGGACTACTCCGACGGGCTTTTCCTCGACTCACTCGGTTCCTGAGTGGGACAAACCTTCTGGCATATGACGGCTTTGATTTACATGCGTCCCACCACTCACGCATTTTTTGAAATTTTTCCCTTTGTTTCAGAATACGTTTCTGAAACACGGCGACTCCCTACCCCGCCCTATGATGCACATAGTTCTTCGATCTGGAGTAAGAGGCCATGAACTTTCATGTTTGTCTGTCCTACATGTTTATTGTTTGTATTGTCCGTGTTAGTTGTGTGACAAGGTATGAACAACCACGTGTGAATCCTGCTCACTCCTCACATCAACCCCATGTATGTGAGACACATCCCACACGCCACGACAAAGAGATGCCGTGTATGGATGAAATAAATACTGTATAACTCACCAGGCACGCACCTATTGATAAGCACACGTGCGCCTGACTTGTTAGAGCCAAACTGGCCACTAATATAACACGAGTATGACACGATCATAATAGACCAATAGTAGCACGAGCCTATGGCACTTCCGGCCTGAGCTCCCATAACCGTCATGCATGCTAGTATGGGATATGGCATGAAGCATGTTATCATCACGGAGAAGGCAGTCTGCACTACGTTACAGGCATGTAATTTTGATTCTTGTTCCCTCTCCGTCTTTTACCCACAGGTATTTTGAGCCTCACGCTCCCCAGATTTTTGGGTTGGAGCGCTACCAATAGCAAAAAAATGTTTTGCATTGATGAAAACAAGCGGTAGGATCGGGTGCGCCTTTTAGGGGGCGTAGACCGTCCGCCATCCTTGTACCTTGGTCCTGACGAAAACCAGATAATTTTCAATTTTTGGTTGAAACATGTAGACCACACTCACATAGATAGACACCTTGGGGCTTAACTACCCACACAGTGTCTCACTTTTGTTTTTATTATTGTCCAGTTACTTGCCAATAAAATACTTTTTTACAACAAGTTTAAACCAGGACAATTTTTAATATATTTTTTTGCACACACTGACAACCCGCTCCACTGTAGTTCAGGTGTTGAAGCACACCCTGGTGGCGCTAGGTCATCAGGGTGGGCCCCGATGATGAAGCATGTCACCACTAGGTTGGTGAGTGAGGGGTTTCCTAAAAAAGGATAAGCCTTTCCCAATAATAAGGATAAGCCTTTCCTTTTGTCTTCCTCTGCCACCCACTATATTGGGATTTTCTTGCTACAATCCCTGAGGTGGTACTCCTCCATTTGTTTGCTTACATGTTCAGCAGCTCCCTCTCTGTCAAAGCATTGCCTGCTCCCACTGGAGGCAGAGAGTCGGCAGCGGCGCTCCCTCTGCGGTGCCCAACAGAGTGGGTGCCTTGCATGGGATCAGTTGAATGAATTGTTCTTTTTGTATTTATGACCCTAAGTGGAACAGGTATACCAAGAAGTGGGTTATATGCTCTCCATGCCACTGGATATACGGATATATTACATAGCGACAGTCGCCACTAAGAAGTTACAATTAGGTTTGTGTTTCCATTTTTGTTTTGCTTCGATTGAAGAATCTTAAAAAAAAAAGTTCATACCCCTCAGCCCCTTCCCGGAAAGTTTTGTAGTGATCTGTCAAGTGAGGCCAAGAAAAAAGGGGGTCCCAAAATGCAAAATCCCTTTGCATTTTTTTTGCAGATTTATATAGCGTGAAATCGACCCGAAGGTATTGGAGCACTTTACATGAGCACCGATTACATTACACCGGTGACTCTCCTGACTCGCTCAGAAGAGGCCGCTCCCCCACGTTCCCAAGGCTTGGTGATCTGAGATACCTGAGCGCTCTGAAGCAGATTTGCGGTATCGTAGCGCCTGCCAGCTGACTCTGACCACCGCATCTGCGCTCCGCTCGCTCTGCTGCCTTTCATTGCGCTATTTCACCCCCGCATTGCTGCCGCTGCCTGCTTTGTGCAATTTGCATATGTAGCGCTGCTTATTTCAATCTGCGCATTGTCCTGTTATCATTGTTTTATTTTCAAGTATTTCTGCTCGATTGTGCCTCTGATTTTGCCCCAGTCTCGCCCAGTTTCGCTTTCGAACTGGTGCAGCCATTTTGTTGTTTGTTGTGTTTCTCAGCCCGTAGCTCCACCCCGCTCCCGCCTCCCAGCTGACCCCCCCTCCCACAGATACTTGCTCACCAGCACCTCCATCCCCGCGCTGTGACTCTCCTGACTCGCTCAGAAGAGGCCGCTCCCCCACGTTCCCAAGGCTTGGTGATCTGAGATACCTGAGCGCTCTGAAGCAGATTTGCGGTATCGTAGCGCCTGCCAGCTGACTCTGACCACCGCTTCTGCGCTCCGCTTGCGCTGCTGCCTCTCATCGCGCTATTTCACCCCCGCATTGCTGCCGCTGCCTGCTTTGTGCAATTTGCATATGTAGCGCTGCTTATTTCAATCTGCGCATTGTCCTGTTATCATTGTTTTATTTTCAAGTATTTCTGCTCGATTGTGCCTCTGATTTTGCCCCAGTCTCGCCCAGTTTCGCTTTCGAACTGGTGCAGCCATTTTGTTGTTTGTTGTGTTTCTCAGCCCGTAGCTCCACCCCGCTCCCGCCTCCCAGCTGACCCCCCCTCGCCGCTCCCCCTCCACTATCCACATATGACCGATGCCCCCGCGTGCAGCGTTCACGCGCAGCGGGCGCGCCGAAGGTGCGCCAAAGGTAAGCCCGTCTACGCCCGTCCGCGCCTGGACCGCGCCCAACGCCAGACCCCCTGGCTCTCGCAAAACCCACTCCACCCGCACTACGTATGATGCTGCTGCCCTCTTTGCCCTTAACCCCGGCCGCAATTCACAATGCTGCACGGCCACCCCAGAAATCACCCATGGACCCTTCGCCTGCCACTCCTGCAAATTTGCCTGCGTCAGGAACCAAACCAAACCCACAAACTCCAAACACAGCTCCCACTCTAACCACCTGAAGTGCATCTTGCTGAACACCCGATCGGTCCACAGACACGCCACTGAACTCTGGGACCTACTCGACACCACATCGCCGGACGTCGCCTTCCTTACAGAAACTTGGATGAATGCCTCATCAGCGCCCGACATCGCCATAGCCATCCCAGACGCTTACAAGATCATCCGAAAAGACCGCACCAACCAAACAGGAGGAGGCATTGCCATAGTCCATAAGAACACCATCCGAATCACGACCAACTCCGACGTTAACCTCGCAAGTGCCGAACACCTTCACTTCCAGATCCACACCGACCCCAGGACCACTCTTAGAGGCACCCTCATCTACAGACCACCAGGAACCCGCACACATTTCAACGAAGACATCACTGACTTCATCAGCACACACGCCCTCTCCTCCGAGGACAACATTCTACTGGGAGACCTAAACTTTCACCTGGAAAAGAAAAATGACAGCAACACCGCCACCCTTCTGGACAACATGGCCAATCTCGGGCTCAAACAACTTGTTGACACCGCCACCCACCTTGCCGGACACACGCTCGACCCTATCTTCACCTCCAGCAATCACATCTCATTCGATCACACCTCAACTCTCCATTGGACAGACCACAGCTGCGTTCACTTCAGCTACAAAAAGACCACGACTCACAACCCCCCACAACCTATTCCCCGAAGAAATTGGAACAAAATCACCACTGACCAACTCCTCACGTCACTTAACCAAAACCCCCCTGCCACATCATCGGACCCAAACCAAGCTGCCACCAATATCACACACTGGATCACCCTCAACGCTGACGAATTAGCACCCTTGAAAAACCACCAGACCAGACAAGGTAACAAAAAGGCCCCATGGTTCAACGATGACCTCAAGAAATCCAAGAAGTTATGTCGTACTTTCGAGAGAAAAATGGAGAAAAAACCCAACCACTGACAACCTGGCCACCCTCAAGGACGCCACCCGCAAACACCACCAGTTGATCCGATCCACCAAGAAATCAGCATTCAAGGATCGACTCGACAACAACACCAACAACAGTAAAGAATGATTCAACATCGTTAGAGAATTTACCAACCCCACTGCCGGCACCAACGACATCACTCCCTCACAAGACCTCTGCGACTCTCTATCTGCTTTCTTCCACAACAAAATCGCCGACATTCATAACAGCTTTGGAAACCTGTCCGAAGAACAACCCATTCCACCCACCTCCGAACCTAAACAGCACTCTCACAACCTCTGCACCTGGAAACCAATCTCGACGGTAGACACCATCCGCCTGATGAACTCCGTCCACTCAGGATCGCCAACCGACCCATGTCCCCACCACATTTTCAACAAAGCAGACTCCATCATCGCACCCCATCTTCGTGATGTCATCAACTGCTCCTTCAACTCCGCTACCTTCCCAGAAAGCTAGAAACATGCCGAACTCACTGCCCTGCTGAAGAAACCCACAGCGGACCCATCCGAACTTAAGAACTACCGCCCCATCTCACTCCTCCCCTTCCCAGCCAAAGTCATCGAGAAAGCCGTCAATAGTCAGCTTGCCACCTTCCTTGAATCCAACAATTCACTTGACCCCTCACAGTCCGGCTTCCGAGCCAAACACAGCACCGACACCGCCCTCATCGCTGCTACAGACGACATCCGAACACTACTGGACAACGGAGAAACTGTTGCCCTCATCCTACTTGACCTCTCCGCCGCCTTCGACACAGTCTGTCATAGCACCCTCATACAACGCCTCAGCAACGTCGGAATTCAAGGAAAAGCGCTGGACTGGATCATCTCGTTCCTCGCCGAAAGAACCCAGAGAGTCCGCCTCCCCCCATTCAAATCAGAGGCAACCGAAGTCATCTGCGGCGTACCACAAGGATCCTCACTCAGTCCCACCCTCTTCAACGTGTACATGAGTCCCCTCGCATCCATCGCGAGACAACACAACCTCAACATCATCTCCTACGCTGACGACACCCAATTGATCCTCTCCCTCACCAAAGACCCTAACACCGCCAAAACCAATCTTCACGAAGGAATGAAAGAAGTAGCCGAATGGATGAAGAACAGTCGTTTAAAACTTAACTCGGACAAAACGGAAGTCCTCATCCTAGGATCATCCCCCTCTGCATGGGACAACTCATGGTGACCTCCGGCTCTGGGCACAGCACCCATACCCACAAATCACGCACGTAATCTGGGCTTCATCCTAGACTCCTCCCTCTCGATGACCAGACAAGTCAACGCCGTCTCATCTTCATGCTTCAACATCCTACGCATGCTCAAAAAAATCTTCCGCTGGATCCCCACCGATACTAGAAAGACAGTCACCCACGCACTAGTTACTAGCCGACTAGATTATGGGAACACCCTCTACGCCGGAACCACAGCCAAACTACAGAAAAAACTCCAACGCATCCAAAACGCCTCAGCCAGACTCATATTGGACATCCCCCGTCAAGCTCACATTTCCGGCCACCTGAAAGACCTCCACTGGCTCCCCGTCAACAAGAGAATAACGTTCCGTCTCCTAACCCACGCACACAAGGCCCTCTACGACCTAGGACCCGAATGCCTCAGCAAACGACTATCCTTCTACACACCCACGCGCCAACTTCGCTCATCCAATCAAGCCCTCGCCACTATCCCGCGCATCAATAGATCCACCATGGGAGGAAGATCTTTCTCCTACTTAGCGGCCAAGACCTGGAATTCTCTCCCCACTCACCTCCGCCTCACACATAACCACCTCTCCTTCAGAAAGCAGCTAAAAACCTGGCTATTCGATAAATAACGCTCCCACCCTCACTCAAGCGCCTTGAGACCCTCTGGGTGAGTAGTGCGCTATACAAATTACTGAACTTGAACTTATTACACAAGGACCCATTCATGTTTTTGGTAGGCACGGGGAGATTAAAAGATTTTCCCAGAATCACAGGATGTGTACGCGACCCCAAGGCTCAAACCTTGGTTTCCCAGCTCCAAGATCGGCAGTCTAGCCATCGGATCACATCATAGTCATTAGACTTGTTTAAGACGAGCTACAGCAAAAACTACCAAACTGAATGACACCAAATTCGGCAGGAAGCTAGATCTTCGCCCAGAGTTTGCACTTTTTTGATTTGGTGTAAATCCGTTCAGTAGTTTTTTTTAGATATTAATGGTAAAAAAATATAGATATTTGGATGGTTGGGTTCACAAGAGTCTCTGAGACTCTTCCAGGTGTGCCAGTTTAAAAGTTTAAGAATTCAAATTTGCCCAGGGAGCTTTATTTTCCTTAGGCCATCTCGCTCCAGGAAGAGCAAGCTCTGATTGGCTGTCAGCAACATGAGAAACATTTAGCTGGCAGCCATTACAGGACTCAGGAACTTAGTCCCCTGTCATGAAGTTTAAAAAAAAAAAAGATATATGTGTGCAGGTTAGGGATTTCCTTACCCCATTGACCCCATGGGGGATCCAGAGAGACTCCCCTGGGGACAAAAAACAAAAAAAGATAGCAAAGGATTCTGAGATCCTGCAAGACTCTAGCAGGGTCGAAAAAGAAAAGAAATGTTGTCCGGGTCGCATTTAAAGGGATGATGCCTTGGAGTACCTACCCTCAGCGCTGATTTCATATGGGGGTTGCGTGGCCAACTCCCCAAGCCTCCAAAGGCCAGGGGGAGCCCACCCCAGGGCTGAAAACTGTTGATATGAGGAGGGGGATGCTTTCCCCCCTCATCGAGTCACCAGGGTCTGTGGAGGTCCACCCTCATGCCAATATTACATTTTATAGAGAGTGGGCCTGTACAACCCCCCTCTACAAGCCTGTAGAGACCCAGGGAGCCCAACCCAGGTCAAAATGTTCTAAAATTAGGAGGGGGCTGTGCGTCTCCCCTTCCCAAACCTGAAAAGGCCGGGGGGAGCCCACCCTCGGGGCCAGTTCCATTAAGGTACAGGGGCTCAGAAAACCCCTCCCTGAGCCATCAATGGCCTAGGGATCCCATCCCCCAGGCCCAGCTGACAGACTATGTCCCAGTGTGCCCAATCCAGGACACAGCGGTTTCACTGGTTACAGCAGTGCAGGAAGGGAAATCTGTGTTTTTTCGTGCTTGGCAGTAACATGTTTAAATCTACAGCCAAATATGAGCAAACATTAAGTCCGCTCCCAGCCAGCGCCAGCTTAAAAAATGCCCCCGCCCCACTGGGAGTGGACTTTAAATCTGTTTAGCAAAATAGATATAAATATTGCTCGCAACCAGAGGGAGAAACATTGTTAGCAATGCGGGTAGCCAGCTGGGGCTGCTGGGGGAGCCGCAACTACAGTATGTTGGGTGCCCTCGGTGGGTACCAGGGTACCCACCCTAAGTGGTGTTGGGCACCAGGGGATGGGGTCCCTGGGGATGAAATCGGCTTGAGTGGGTGGCTGCATACCCCCTTTAGCCTTCAAATATTGCCGGGTCCCAAAGTATGTGGTCCCTGGGGCCAAAATAGGCCTGGGAAGGGTGGACCTTCCCCTGATCCCCTACAAATATTCATCGAGTCCCAGGGATGGATTGCCAAGGGCTGATATTGGTCTGCGGAGGAGGGTCATGTCCTGCCCCTCTCCAAACAAGCACACCAAGCCCCGAGGGATGGGGCACAGGGGCCGAAATCGATCCGAGCAGGATAGGCAGTGCCTCCCCTTCCACAAACAAGGATGCCGGTCGATGGACTAAAGTTGGCCCAGAGAGTGCTGTTGCGTGCCCCCCTCCCCGAGAAAAGTGCAACTTGGCTCCAGGAGATGAGATCCTCTGAGACGAAATCGGCCCAGGGAGGGGGGCCATGTGCCCCCGCCCATAAAAATCACACATGGCCCGAGGGGATGGGTCCCTTGGAACAAAATTGGCCTTGGGAGGGGGCTACCAGGGCAACTTCCCCTTTTTTAAAAGAGTGACCCTGGGGGATGGTGTCCCTAGGGCCTAACAAGGCTTGGGGAAGGGGGCTACCTGGTCCCCTCAATTTATTTCAATAGGTGGCCCCAAAAGATTGGGACCCTGGACCAATAAAAGCTCAAGGTGAGGGCCACCTGGCCCCTCTCCCCTTTAAGTAGAAAAAACTGGTACGGGGGAAGGGGTCCCCAGGGCCCGGCCCTATGACTAACACCCCTACTGCGCACAGCAGAGGCCATGTGCAGCATGGGGTTGGCTACATGGGAGGGTGTTGAGTGCAGGGCCTGGCCATAGTTAACCCCCTGTCACGCACAACCATAGGCCATGTGTTGCAGTGGGTTGTATTTATGTATATTAATTATTATTTAAAAACCAAAGGGGGTAAAACTCTTACCCACTTATCCTCCAAAGCATGGAACGCAATGCCCCAGCATCTGAGATCACTGACAAAGGAAAGCCAATTCAGGAAACAACTGAAAACATGGATCTTCAGCTTATCAGACGAGTATGTGCGGAACGCCATCTAATCCTGCCTTAAATTCTCCCACCTCCGCTCACCTTCCAGTTAGCGCCAGGATGCTTCTTCCGAAGCGACAGTCGCGCTTTATAAATACCGATTCCAATTCCAATTCCAATTTTGCATTAAAAAAACTCTAGAAACTCAATTCACTGAAAACGCCAAATGTTAAAGTATTGTTATAGTTAGGCGAATGCGTCAGTGATAGCATTAACGTTTTGGGCTAAAAAAAATACAGACACTCACTCGTTATAGTTAGCAGCGCTAACTATAACTTGCGCCCCTGCCGTGCACTGCTTATGACCTCGCATATGACATCACTCATGATATGCTACATGACATCATTTATAACATCACTGATGACATCTCAAATGACATAATTGATGACATCGCTCATGACATCATCCAAGCATCGCTTTCCTGCATTTAGCGCAATAAATTACTATGGCATTTGAGGCCTGATATGCATGCATGTGTCGTCACAAAAATAAGCATCATACATTCACCTTCGAATGACCAAATGGAAATTTATTTGAAAAAACTCAAAAGAACATTAATGAAGACTCATGGCCGGTCTCCTCGGGACAATCTGTCGGTCACAGCCTGCAAGACAAAAATCCAGATAAGAAGGTGTGTCATGCGCCTATCAAAGGACAGCGAGGGAGAAAGAGAGAGAGAGAGAGAGAGAGAGAGAGAGAAAGAAAGAGAGAGAAAGAGGGAAACTAAACAAGGAGCGCAAGGCCAATCGGACCCTTGGCTCATTCATACATGCCAACTGCTGCGTGTATTCCGCAATTGGTGCACCCCAAATCTAAGGCCCGGCATCAAAGTCAGAGCGAAGGGCACATCACATTTAAGAAATGCAAGCAATAGTCAGACTAAAATTAGGTATGAAAGCTCCTTTGTCTCAATACACAAGGTGGAAGGACGGAAGGACAACCGAACCTCCTACCTTGGTTCTGAATGAGGCTGGCACACCCTGCGTGAGATACCATACAGACTCCGATGACTCCCGCACCACAAACTGCACTAATGAAAGCCCAACATGTCCACACCCCACACACACTTTTCCCTGCTGGAGCTACACCTGCAAGGGATGCCCTTGACAGATTGGTAAAAAACAACCCATACGTCCAAAAGTTACACATACATACGACTCATTGCCCAGAGCTGTGGGATATCGTCCACCGTACTGCCGCAGATCTGAGGATTGCCGGTGGTACGAGACCAACAAACGCAATGTCAGGTAATCCTGGCCACATGCACAACCCCTGTCATATGGAACTGTACCGCGCATGAATGCTGCATCTGTTGGAATCACCGCCAATAGCAGTGTTGCAAATCAGTTTCCGCCTGAGTTTCCTTCTTGCCTACGTCACCCCAGCCCTGCTTCCACTGTCGTTAAAGCACATTCGAGTGGCCCATGGAGGTCTGCCTATCCAACGCAACGGTAGCTGAATTGGATTATGAATTGACAGTGTGCCCTGCTGTTGGCCCACGAACAGGAGTGTCACGGGGATACCCGTGCATGGGATGGCTTGATCTGTAGCGTATGTGCTGGCAGTTGTGCATTGGTAAGTATGGGTGCAAAATCCACTCCGCTCGTGAAATTTGCGAATTTTCGGCAATTTCGCGATCTGCGAATCTCTGGAAATTGCCGAAAAATTCATGAATTCGCGAGCAGGCGGATTTTTTTTTTTTGGCCCCAGGAAGCACAGTTAAGGCAGGTGCTCGAGTTGAAGCTAACTTTGTAACCATTTTAGAATGGCACCGGCAAGCTGCCAGAGTGATTGCTGGCGCCATTCTAAAATGGTTACAAAGTTTGCTTCAACACAGGCACCTGCCATAACTCTGTAAGTGCTTTCTGTGGGCCAAAAATGAAACCTCAACAGGAAGCACTTACAGATATAAATAAAGCAGCTGCCCGAGTTGAAGCTCAAATTCAGTAACGTTTTAATCAGCCAAAACATTAGTGAGCACGGTCCAGGCTGGGCAAGTGTGCTTTAACCCCATATCTGCCGTCGAAAATTATCTGTAATACCCGAGGGAGGTCTTTGCATCCTTCAGTTTCTCGAGCGCAATCCCCGTTCCTGTGACCAGGAGGCTGCTTTCTCCTCACCTGCTGCACTGCTCGCTCTCTGACCCTTTATACACGAGGCATGTTGACACGCATAGAAGCCCCGCACCACACACTAGCGGTATCAAACGTCTTCCCGCCCTTTCCCAACTATGATGGCCAGCTCACTCAAGGGACCTCGGCGCCTTTTGGCGCTGTGGCAAAGTTACAGGCACAGATGGTCAGTGGAGACAAATCTTCTGGCCCTACGCAGCTGCAGTGTAGGAAAAGCACTATCATTTACCCAACGAGGTAGCACTTACTGGATTAGCCAGTAGTACTCCAGTTGAGTAGAGGTATTGCACAAAATGGTGGCATCTTCGTGGATAACTATGCAGGGCAGGATTCATTCTGGCACGAGGCTCCTGTCACAAAAATTAAACCTCAACAGGAAGCACTTACAGAAATAAATAAAGCAGGTGCCCGAGTTGAAGATCAAATTCAGTAACGTTTTAATCAGCTCAAAAGCATTAGTGAGCACAGTCGAGGCTGGGCAAGTGTGCTTTAACCCCATATCTGCCGTCGAAAATTAGCTGTAATACCCGAGGGAGGTCTTTGTATCTCTGAGTTTCTCGAGCGCAACCCCATTCCTGTGACCAGGAGGCTGCTTTCTCCTCACCTGCTGCCCTGCTCGCTCTCTGACCCTTTATACACAAGAGGCATGTTGACACGCATAGAAGCCCCTCACCACACACGAGCGGTATCAAACGTCTTCCCGCCCTTTCCCAACTATGATGGTCAGCTCACTCAAGGGACCTCGGCGCCTTTTGGCGAGGTGGCAAAGTTACAGGCACACATGGTCAGTGAAGACAAATCTTCCGGCCCTTTACACAGCTGCAGTGTAGGAAAAGTACTATACATTTACCCAACGAGGTAGCACTTACTGATTAGCCAGTAGAAAGTACTCCAGTTGAGTAGATGATAATCGCAAAAAAATCAGCGATTTCGCGGGAAAATCTGCGAATTCGCTGACTTTATTGCGATTTTGCGAGAATTCACGGACCGCAGATCCGCAAAATTCGCCCATACTTATGCATGGGAGATTGCACAACTCCTCGTGTGCAGTGACTATATCGAGGTGCTCCCCGATTGGTCTGTGTTGCGGATTGGTGAAACGGCCTGGACTCAGCACATCTGCCCGGACCAGTTAATGGATTGGCTCTCCCTGGTGTCCCTTGAACTGGACAACGACGTACTCTTGGAACAGATTGCCCACGAAGCTGCGCTCGCTTTCATGGATGAGTAACTACATTCCTGCAGCCACATCTGATTATCATCCACAGCACAGGTCCCCACACCTTGTTGGATCTTGGGGAATGCTCACATATCCCACCACAAAAGTGGAAATGTCTGCCTTTGTCTGGACTCAGAATGCATGTGCGTGGAACTACGCATGTTGACACACACCTGTGCCAGGTGATGCAGTCCCATGGGCGTCTTTTTGGCAACATTCCCAAATTGGACATACTGCTGGGGGGAGAGTACACACAGGGCAATGTAGTACGACATCTTACTTTTTAGGACCCTTTCACCTGCTCACGTGCAGCAGAGCAGACAGTCGGCGCAGTCCGTTGGTACAGCACTATGCCGATCCCATTGGCTGTGAGTCGTGTCCCCTGACACGGGGGAATGAGCATACGCCAAACATCACATGACTCGTCCAGCAAGGCAAGGTTGGCTGAGCACATTGCCATCCGTAATGATTTGTGTTAATTTTTGCCTCCCCATTTCTTGCACCACAGCATGTTCCCATGCTGCCTGTAAGTGTCTTTAGCATTTGTCTGCATGTTGTGGCCCTTGCCTTGCCTGTACTGACACACACATGCTAATAAAGTCTACGCAACTTCACTAGTGTTCAACTGTGATGAGTGTTGATTAAAATGACAAATCGTGTGCCTCAATGAGCATTGTCCATACACAGGGAGGGACTTACTGACGCCTGTACAATGGTGGTGGGTCCCTTTTGACAGCTCCACCTCTGTGAGCCAGACATTGTGTGTGGGATAGTTGCTGGCAGACTAGTGCACTTACGTGTCTTCAGCAATGTGAGTATGGTGTCCAACTACTGGCCATGTAGAGCAATGTTACACATCAAAACAGACTGTGTCCAAATAGATGTGTGTGAGTAGGTATGCGAAGAGATGTTCAGTTTTCACATGTGATGGTGGACACCTCTTCTGGCCTGCTACCGATTTGGTCATTTTTACACACAGCCCTATTTAATACATTGACGTGTGCCTACTTTGGGAGATTGCGAGTTTGTTGTTCATGTGCAATGAGGCCACAGCTACTTCACACCCTCACAGTCATCTAATTAGCCATGTGGCTCAGGGTCAAACATGCGCATTGATGTAATTTCCCAGGGTGTACCTTCTTGTGCAATCAATGTCCCTACATCCATCCATACTTTTATACTTGAGTGAACATAGAAATGACACATTCGTGTAATTTTGAATGTTTCATTCACATTCTGATGAATGCCAGAGCTGCAGCAGTACATGGCCATGCCAAGCGCACATTACATTGTAGCTCAGTGGTGGGCCAACCAGAGTTCTTTGGGGAATTAAACGTGAATTGGAAGAGGAAGAGTTCAATCTGCAGCTGGATTGCTGTGACATTGGTAACAAGAGCAGATATGGCAGTCCATGTCGGGGGCCGGGTGAATGTCGCAGAGTGTTCCGGGTACAGTGGGAGGTGCTGTCCCAGGGCATGATGCATAGGGCTGAACCAGGCAGGGACAGCTCATATGGCAGGGATGGATGCTACTACCTCCTTCCTCACACAGTCATTACCATCCACATCTTACTCCTCTGATACGTCTTCTGTGTCCGGTGTGTCAGGAGTGTGTGGTGGTATAATGGCTGCATCACTGTGTGCCACTGACACATCAGGGGTCGGAGATGTGTGTGTTGAAGTTCCCGCAGCAGTTATCTGGGACAGGCTCAGTGGCAACAATGGCAAAATGAGGAACTGCAAGGCATGGAAGATCACAGCTACATCTCGCTGATGTTCAGCTGTGGCAGCCATACTTCCAGCCTGCATCAGCTCCATAATCTCCATTGTCCTGCGCATCTGTGCTAACTCTGTGCTGTCATCGCTGGTGCCTGTCTGACTAGAGAGTTCTTGTATCCGAGTAATGGCCCCAACGATGTAAGCCAAGGATTGTCAGAGAGAAGGGTGCCGACAGTGGGTGTCCATTAGGGACTTTAAGTGGTCCCTGATGGGACTCAGACACAAACGTATGGCATCGAGTTTGGCTGCCACACGCTGAAAACCTACCCGCAGCTGATCAGCCATCTCCTCCTGGCAACTCAACACACAGAGTTGGAGTTCCATGTGTTGGTCGAGGGGTCCTGGGAGACAGCCATGGTGCTGTGTGCTTCCTGCTGTGTGGTCTGTGCAGGGGATGGGGTCATCTCAAGGCATCTGGGCTGCCCTGCTCCTCTGGGTGGGATGTGGAGGCTGTCTATTGGCTGTTGGAGGGTGTCTGGGCATATGTGCAGGTTGTCCTCTTCATCATCACTGATGAGATTTGTGGTCTGCTCCACAGGAGGTGTTGATTGTCCCTACGCAATGTAAAGGGGAGATGCAGGTTAACATAGTGTCCCATGTATGTTGACGCTTTGTAGATGTTTACATACAGACTGCATGACGATGTATGTTGTGACTGATTTGGTGGAGCTGGCTATTGGACATTTTGACTACATGACGGATATGTGATTGTACTTGTAAATTATCATCTCACAGTGTCATGCAATGCCAGATGTGAGTCACCAGTTACTACGCACAAACTGTGTCCTCTGTCCTGTGGTGTAAGTGTTGGACTTTTTTACCACATTGCCGTCAATGTTGTTGTGCTGTGATTGCTATGTGTGTGTGCTTCATTGTGGGAGAGTCGCCCCTACAGCTTTAATGTAAAGGATCCTAATACCTTTGAGGCGGTGTGCCTTTGACTTGTGTGCTGTTCGGGGGCTGGGATGTTTGTGACTTTGGTCATTTGTGCTCTTGGACAGATTTTGTGTTCTGTTGCATTGTTTGTCTGCTGATGTGTTATTGACTTCATGGGTTGTAGGTGCACATGGATGTGTCAGCATGTGACCTGCTCCTTTACGAATGTGATCCACACTGGGCCACCTCAAAGTCGAATCATGCACCATGTCAATTATTTTGACTGCAGCCATGCAGCATGCTGTGTCACTTGCATTGTCAGTGTGGCTCACAGAGCCGCTGCTTTCCTGGATTATGCATAGGTAGGTTGTGGCATTGGTGATATGGAGGGGGCCCATTTGTGCACATTGTGGACATGGCCCTACTTGGTGTTTCTATGTGTGCTGCAGTGTGCCAAGGGTATCAGGGACATGTTCCACTATTGTTGTGTGTGTGCAGTGTGCTACACATGATTGTGCATGTGTGCCATTGTGCCCATCTCCCCTCGTCCCCCCAGTCCCTGGCCGTTACTCACCCTGTGGCTGTTGGGTCAGGTCATATCGAGCTGTGTCCAGACCCCCAACTCCTTGCACCCTCTCCACACTGATGACTGAGGCCACCATTTCCTCCAGCTCATCCAGATCCGCTTGTGGGGCAGGACTTCCACCTCCAGTCGCCTTTGCTGCCTTCCTGTTGGCGGCGAGTTTCTGTTTGGTCTGGCTTTGCACATCATGCCAGCGCCTTTTGCCCTCCTCCATTGACCTCCTCGACACTCCGACTGCATTCACGCAGTGGAGGTGAAGAACAGTTGTTGGTAGTGTTCTATCACCTCCATGACGATGATCTGGTCTTCCTGCGGACTGAACCCCATCTTCCTCTTCTCCTTGTCCTTCCCCGAACACGGGGTTCCTGCTTGGTCTTCGGTGGGGCTTGTGGGGTTCGGGTTGTCCTCTGCACTCGGTCCGGGTGCATCCATGATGCTACGCAGTTTAATTTGGTTTTGGTAGGGTATTTTTGTTGCTTTTATAGTGCATTTTCCCGCATGACGCGTGGCAATTGCAGGCCTGTCACTGGTTGTCGCTGATTTTTGTATCGCGATTTGGGGCGTCGCATCTTTTTTGGCGTTCATGTTTCGCATTTTTTCGGTGTTGCATTGATTTGTATGCGGTCAGTTGGCGCGTTATCCTGCTACTATCGCATGGTGCCACCAGGTTGGGAATAGAATGTTAAAACGGTGTTATTTTGTCATGATAGACTGCGATATGCAAAGTTGCATTAAGCTAAATTTGCGATGGATCACACACGTTCTTGTGATATCCCCCAAAGACTTATAACATGTTCAATACCTCTACATTACCTATGGTGCATTAGAAGCAGATGCGTTTTGTAAACACTTATGCCCATTATCTGGATCCAGGCTGTAACAAAATTATGTAGACAAGTAATATGGTACTTACCCACCACTATGTACACTATAAAACAAACTAGCACACTCATAGGGTGATGTCATTAGTGACATTGATTATGTAATGAGTGATGTCATATGTGAGGTCATAAGCAGTGAATGGCAGGGGCGCAAGTTATAATTAGCGCTGCTAGCGTTAACTTTATCACTGACATATTCACCTGCATTTGTTTTTTTTCAGTGATTTTTTAAGGTTTTAAAAATAAATCATTTTGTTACACCGAACTATAACTTTACTGTATCCTTTGTTTTTAGAGTGAATATATATAGGCAGGTAGGGAGTCTTATGTACAGCAAGTAGGGAAGCCTTTTTTTCTTTATCAGTTCCAGTCAGTCATTGGTTTGAGAAAGTCAAGCACTGGAATTTGAAGAGTAAAATGAGTCATTGACTGCTGAGTACCCAGCTGAAATGAGTACAATTCAAAACCTTCACTGTCCCTTATTTGCCTATTTTGTGACCCAGTTTTTATTCTAGAGACATTGCCTTCAGTAGAGATGCTCCAGGCTCTAAACTCCTACAAAGTCTTAAAGAAATTCACCCCGAGTGTCAATCTGCTCCAACTCTACTATGGAACTTGTCTCCAGAACACTGTGCATGTTCTTCAGGCATTACAGAGAAGAGATCGGGAAAATATATTTTTAGTTTAGAAAAACCTAAAGGCAACCCTTCCCATTACACCCTTGCCATTGCTTAGGTTAAACTTGCTTTGGCAGCTGCTGGCTATGACTATTAAGGTGTGAAGTATGACTGAATGACAGAATCCGAGCCACTAATGCGAATGCCTTGCCTTTTGTTAAGCACTTTAGCTGAGCTTAGTGAGATAATATTTGATATTTCCAAACTGGATTAAATGCTGTCAGTAATAGAAATCTGACAACACCAATGAATTTCCACACTTAATTAAATATGAGATACAAATTTGTCTTACGTACCATTTCTACAAACGGTTACAAAATTAGCATGTTAATCTAACTCATGCATTTAGAATGACCAGTTATGCTTTCTTTGTTTACTATGTTGTGTGGAATACACCTGCGTTTTACTCTTTTTATGTGGTTTATAATTACATGCATATTGTGAAGATAAACATGTCAACAAAAGTGTATTCAATATATCTGGATTCAAAATTGCAGATATTTAAGAAAACATTCATTTTATGAAAACCAGATTTCAAGTGTGTGACAGAATCATATTAAAGATATACAACAGAAACGTAATTTTATTTAGGCAATTTTGACAGGTCTCATGTAATATCGGTGAAGTTTAATACAATTAACAACCCTTATGGAGAAATCTAAAAGAGAGCCAAATGTTGTACTATGTTTGTTGTAAGTAGCTACTCTATTTTAAGATCACAAAACCTGCAATTTAAAATAGATTGAATGGATTGATATAATTAATTTTATTCATCTTATGTGTTTATTAAGCGTATAGCCACTGGAGCTTCTTGATGCTGGCTAGCCTAACAAATTTGAAAACAGTACTGCTTCATGCCCATGGCCACTTAAACGGGATTGTTTGTAGTACTTTCTAAAACTTGACAATTGACATATGGTAACTGAGTTGCATGGGCAGGGTATTGTGTACCTTTCCTTCGCAGTGACGTGCAAAAACCAGAATGGCTACCCCAAGAGGTAGACCAAATACCAGAAGCATTCAGTAAAAATTTTAAGTGCAGGAGTATGTTTGCGCGTGCTGAAATTCTGTCCTATTAAGAAGGGGAATCATTTTGCACAACCCCTTGAACGATAACTGAAGGTTTAAATAGAATTCTCTGCTTTATAGTTAACTGTAGTGCGGTTAGCACACTAGCAGATGCACGTAATACGCATCCACACATCCGCAGGCCAGGCGTGGCCTGCGGGGGTCAATAAATGGAAGGCGTGCGCTCGGGCACGTCACTTCCGACGAGAACCAAGTGTGTGGGCTGTTGGCTGTCGCTGCGCGTGTCCACCCCGGCGCATGCGACCAGGCCTAATTATCAAGGCCCACGCCGGAACACCACATTGGCGACGAGCGGAGGGGGCCCAACCCTCGCCCGTTCACCGTGCATCGAGCGGTGCAGCCCGCTCGCTCCTGCGGTGCACACCGCGTGTGGCCTGAACCTGCTGGCTACACTACGGGGCCGCCGTGCCTTTTTCCTGCCCGCCCCTCGCCTGCCAGAGGGCGCTACCCCCCCTCCAACGCTGCCCTGGTGAAGAGGGGTGAGACGGGTGCCTGCCGCCACGGCCGCCGTTCCTTCCCGCTCCGCACGGCGGCCGGTTGCCATACCTCACGCATCTCGCGTGATACGCGAGGTCGACGCGCCCTGCGTTTTCCCACGCATTGGGAGTGAGTGGAGGGACGATTCTCCTGCAACGGGCCCTATCATCTGCCCTGCCAAGCGGCCGCCGTGCATGTCCTGTGCAGGAGTCTGCTGAGACTTGGTGTGACTGGCTGCTGCTGCCAAGTACTGTTATCCTGTGTGGAGACCCCTGCTGCTGCTCTGACCTGCATCCCTCCACTGGCCAAGGGGCGCGTGAGCCCAGACGACAAACAGTGTCTTCTTCCCGCCAAGGTACACGTGGTGCTGCGCGCCTGCGGAAGGGACTGGAGAGGTTCTAGACTCCGCCGTCATGGGGGATGAAGACGCAGGGGCTCCCATCATCAACATCCCTTTCCAGCATGCTGCCGCTGGGGTGTTGCCGCCATTCAGTGAGGCAAGTGATCCATCCACCGCCTCACCCCGCTGGAAAATTTGGTTGGAAAGGCTCGAGAACTACTTTGTAGTCACGAGGGAGACGGACGACGCGGTGAAAAGATCACTTCTTCTTCACTACGCAGGGGACGAGATCTTCAGGCTCTTCAAACACCTCCCCAACCCGACGGGGGTGACCACCTACGCTGCTGCTGTTACTGCCCTAAACAACCATTTTGACCCTCAACTAAACGTGGACTTCGAAGTCTTCAAGCTAGGGCAGGCCCGTCAGCGTGAAGGAGAATCCATGGACCAGTTCCACACTCGAGTGCGGGAGCTGGCTAGCTCCACGGATGAAGACCAGCCAAGAGCCATACGGCGCCAACTAATCCAGGGATGCCGAGATAAGACACTGAGGGGCCATATCCTGCGGAAACCAGGCATTTCACTGGAGGACATTCTCATCCTGGCCAGAGCACATGAACTTTCAGACGCCAGAGCAACGGCGATGGAGCAGGCCTTACACAAAACTCCCGCCAAAACGGAAACCGTCAAGGTGGAGCGCGCCGACGCAGTACGACCACGACCACGTGGCCAGGCGAAGAAGGGATACCGAAGAGACACTCCTCAAGGCCGCTGTGGATACTGCGGACATGAGCCTCACGCAGCCAAAGACTGCCCCGCTCAAGGTCAAACCTGCGGGAACTGTGGAATCCCCAATCATTTTGCGTCGGTCTGTCGCAGAAAGAGCCAACCCAGGAACTCCAAGAAATCATGGACACCCACCAAAGCTGTCCGCCAACTATCACTCACGGACCCACCCCCGGAGAGAACGGACAAATTCCTACCAATAACCTATGACGAGTCAGACTCGGAAGACGAAGAGGCGTATGTAATCTCCTTTGCCCGGGAGCTGAAACTCAGACGACGACCACAGCCAACATGTGTAGTACAGGTGGGAGAAAATGAGGTAAAAGCTATCATTGACACCGGCGCCACCGTCAACGTCATGGGGCTGCAAGAATTCAACAGATTGCGTCCTCGTCCGGAAGTCCTACGCTCCAAGACTAGAATCTTTGCCTACGGAGCAGACACTCCCCTCCCTCTAAAGGGGAAAATTGTGATACCCATACGAGCTGACGAGGCTGAAGTGACCGCGACGATACACATCATCGACCGAGAAGCCGACACGCTGTTGAGCAGCCACACCGCGGAGGACTTAAAGTTGATCGCTTTCGCCAACCGCATTCGGAACCACCAGGTGGAGGAATTACTGGAGCGATTCCCTGAACTGTTCAAAGGTCTGGGCTGCATCAAATGCGACCCAATCAAGCTCCATATCGACAAGTCCGTCACTCCCACAGCCCTACGCCATCGGCGAATACCATTCCACCTGCGGCCACTGGTGGAAAAGGAACTTGAAAAACTGGAGAACATGGGGGTCATTGAAAAGGTAACAGGACCCACCCCCTGGGTTTCACCCATGGTCATAGTCGAAAAGCCTAAACAGCCTGGCGAGATTCGGCTATGCATCGATATGCGGCTGCCGAACACAGCGATCAGAAGGGAGAGGCACCTAACACCCACGATGGACGACATCATAGCCGATGTGAACGGATCGAGGTGGTTCTCGAAAATCGATCTCAATGCGGGCTACCACCAACTACCCCTTGCCGAAGAGAGTCGCTTCATCACGACCTTCAGTACCCACCTTGGCCTCCGGCGGTACAAACGCCTCAACTTTGGAATATCGTCGGCAGCGGAGGTATTCCAGAACACCATCAGGGAACTGCTGTCTGGACTGCCGGGGGTACTCAATGTGAGCGACGATATCTTAATTCATTCCGCCACCGCATCCGAACATTACAAACAACTACGGGATGTGCTAAAAAGACTGAGCACCTATGGAGCAACCCTCCACAAAGAAAAGTGCCAATTTTTCCAATCATCAATTGAATTCTTTGGTTATGTGTTCAACCAGGAAGGGGTCCAAATTGATCCGAGAAAGTCCAAATCCATCAAGGACGCCCCAGCGCCAAAATCCCCAACGGAGGTAAGGAGTTTTCTCGGGATGGCCACGTACTGTGGCCGCTTCATACCAGGTCTGGCAACCCGCAGCGAGCCCCTCCGAGCACTTACGAAGGCGGACGCCGATTGGACATGGGGCCCGAAGGAACACGATGCGTTTCAAGGCATTAAAGACGCCCTCCTTGAGAATGCAACGCTCTCATACTTCGACCCCGCCAAGCGGACCGAGGTCATCGTGGACGCAAGCCCAGTGGGCCTGGGGGCAGTCCTGACACAAGAACATGAGCCCGGAAAATGGACGGCGCTGGCTTTCGCCAGCAAGGCGCTGACCCCGACCGAGACCAGATACGCACAGATAGAGCGAGAGGCCCTGGCAATCAAGTGGGCCTGCAGCCATTTTCATCTTTACTTACAAGGACAACCATTCGTGATGGTCACCGATCATCAACCCCTAGTGCCGCTTTTCAAGGGCACTGCTCCTCACCCACCACCACGTATCGAGAGGTGGGTGATCCAGCTGCAAACCTATGACATGGAAGTGGTATACAGACCGGGAGCCAAAAATCCAGCCGACTACCTATCGCGCCACCCACTACCCCAAGAGCCAGTAGCTGCAGACGGAGACTGTGAGGAATATGTCCAGTGGGTAGCACTCACTTCCTGCCCCCAATGCATGACCATCGAAGAAATCAAGGAGGCGATAGTGGACGATAACCCATACCTGAGGTCGTTGCAAGCAGTACAAGAGGGATCCTGGACGGACTACCTACACCCCCCCAACACCTGGACAGCCGCAGATAAGGAAACCCTCACGAAATTCTGGCACATCCGCCATGAGCTTAGCGCCACGGAAGAAGGCATACTGCTGAGAGGGACCCGCCTAGTAATACCGAAACGTCTCAGACACCGAGCTACCCAGCTCGCCCACGGGGGCCACCAGGGTGCTACTAAAATGAAGGCGCGCATGCGAGAGAAGGTGTGGTTCCCTGAACTAGAAAACACAGTGGAAGAATATGTCAAGAATTGCATGTCCTGCCAATTAACTAGCGAACCAGAAAGGCCGGTCCCCATAATCACTGAGGAAGCATGCACGACCCCGTGGTCCAAAGTCAGCGTGGACTTCGGAAGTTTCCCCGGAGAGGGCCACACCCTGGTAGTCATTGACTCATACTCTAAATACCCCATTGTGGAAAGAGTGCCATCCACGGCGTTCATACACGTGGGGCCAGTGCTGGAAAAAATATTTTCACTATTCGGATTCCCCGGCGAGATCAAGAGTGACAATGGACCGCCATTCCAAGGAACAGAGTTCGCCACGTTCTTGAAAAGTAGAGGCATCACCCACAGGCGCATCACCCCCCAGTGGCCACAAGCCAATGGAGAGGCCGAAAGGTTTATGCGAACTCTCAACAAAATGTTCAGGATCGCAGTGGTAGAGGAAGCTGACCCGGAGCAAAGATTACATGAGTTTCTGAGAGAATATCGAGGAACGCCCCACTGCACTACTCAGAAGAGCCCGTGGTCACTTATGTTTCAGGGCCAACGCAGAGACCTCCTTCCCATCGCCACAGGACCGACATCGGTAGGGGTTGACATGAGGGAGACTCAAGAACGCCGACGCCGGAACAATGTGCGAGCGAGCCACCGGCGCAGAGCGATACCAAAGCAATTACATCGAGGAGATAAGGTTGTCATTAGGAACAGACGCCCGGGGGGAAAATTCCAAACATTCTACGAACCAGGCCCGTGGACTGTCACCAACACGAGAGGAACTATGGTGACGGCCAACAAGGGGGGGGAAGAAGTCTCGAGAAACACTTCATGGTTCAAAGTGGTCCCCCCTAGCCCGAGAGTAGAATCCGAAGCCATGGATGGAACCAACGAGCCGCCCCGAGTCGCAACACAAGAGGAAAAGGACGATTCAACAACTGAGACACGAGGGCCGGTGCCAGTGCAGGGAGGAGGACTGTCAATCATGTCCACCCCCATCCGGAATCCATCGCGCAGCGGGGAACGAGAGCCAGGCCGCACCCCGCGGTACAGTCTGAGGCCTAATCCCCGTCCAAGTCAAAGACTAAATGACTACGCCTGCCAGCTGAGACCCTGAAGTCGTCATCAAGGGGACACGCAAGTACAGAACGCCTGGTCAACAATTATTGTGATATTCTGAATAGCATTGGGTTGAACATTTTCAAAGTTTTGTGTAGTTGGATAGAGATGTAGTGCGGTTAGCACACTAGCAGATGCACGTAATACGCATCCACACATCCGCAGGCCAGGCGTGGCCTGCGGGGGTCAATAAATGGAAGGCGTGCGCTCGGGCACGTCACTTCCGACGAGAACCAAGTGTGTGGGCTGTTGGCTGTCGCTGCGCGTGTCCACCCCGGCGCATGCGACCAGGCCTAATTATCAAGGCCCACGCCGGAACACCACAGTTAACCAACAGCGACGAATCAGAGTCGGAGATATGTGTTACCTAATGGAAATGCTGGCAATAGTGCTTGCAGATTCCTTTTGCACTAACTGTATTGTTCTGATGGATTTCTTTGGTAACAGGAAATTGCAGAAATGTGTAAAGTCTGATCGTGATTGAATCAAGTTGGTAGTCATTTGGGACGTGGCTAGAGCCGAGGATGATGGCGGCGTCTGAGTAACTCTCTCGGGATGCCTTGGGATCCGTTGGAGGCGACGTCTCCTGTGGGGCTTGGTGATCGCTCAGAATCAGGTCGCGAGCATTTGGAATGTAGCTGACTTCATTGCAGTAAGTTCCTGCATGCTGTGCGACCCGCGTCACTCAAAATGTGCTCTCCTCTACTTGGCGGCTCCCCGTTTGGTGACGACCGCTATCTTAAATGTGATGCTTATTGCTTACAGTCTGGAGGCGAGCGGTCGATGAATATTAACCGCACCTGAAGGCAGACTCATTTGCATATATCTGACGATGTAGCAGTCAAACCTTGTCTTAACTACAAGGCTTTTTCCATGTATTCTGCATTCTTTTTCGGTTTCTGTGGATAATTCCCACTTTACTAGATACTACTGTGAGACTGTTCAAGAGGAGTTCTCCCCCTTCAGGAAGATTGGGATCTTTTCACATATTACATGCAGCTCTCTGTGTCGTATGCTTTTCTTTAAAGATGTTGGGCTCTCTGTCAGTTGAAATGATGTAATCAAGGCTTATTTATTTGCAGCTGTAATTTGTAGCATGCGTGCCTCCATCTCATCTACCATTTTAGAGTATGCCTTATCATGATACTCACATTCTTATAGCTTAATCTATTTTCTCTGGCTGTTCAACTTATTTGAATATCATTATATACCAGTTCATGTGTTTTAGCTAAGACCAATATTATTACCTACATATTGTCTCCTCATTTGGAAAGATTGAAAAAACAGAAACCTCTGCTAACGACATCTATTCATAAACGTATAATTAGAGCTTCTTTCCTCACTCGTAACGCCTTCATGGATGAATCAGTGACATTATTTTATTTTATTATTTTATTTTATTTTAAGGTTTTATAGAGCGTGAACATGATCCGTGAGGGTATCAGAGCGCTTTACAGATACAGTAGAATAATACAGGGACATATCACACGATAAACGATGAAAACTAGGTACAAAGGAGGGCTTACAGAGAGTCAAGGGATGAAGGTGGGACAGGGTAGCAGAGGGTACTGTACCTGGGGGATGTGAGAAGCTATACAACAAGGATAAGTAAAGTACAATGAATATAATACAAATAATACAAAAAGTCAAATACAGTGGTGTGCAATGGCGCAGGATAGGGCAACATTCTCTCAGGTGGCTGACGGAATGAGTTTAGCCAAGGAATTTACCCATGAGAAAGGACTTGGCCTCGTTTTTGAAGCGAGCAAAGGAAGGGATTTTTCTAATGTCAGGAGGGAGGGAGTTCCATATTCTTGGTGCAGCTCCAGTGAAAGCCCTATTGTAGGTTGTTCTTTTCCTAAAGCGTGCAGGCCGGAGTAGGAGGGCCTTGGTCGATCTTGAGTGTCTGTTTCCACCAGATAGCACAAGCTTCTGAGCAAGATACGCAGGGGATTTAGAGTGAAGGGCCTTGTGCGTGATGCATGCCAGCTTGAAGTGGATCCTCGCCTCGAAGGGGAGCCAGTTTAACGCTTTCAAGTGAGGAGTGATGTGATCGAATTTTTTTGAGCCTGTAAGTAGTCTGGCGGCTGCGTTGAGGCAGGCTTTTAAGGGAGCCAGCGAGATCTTAGGTAAGCCAGAGAGGGTGGAGCAACCGTATTCCAGTCGAGAGATGACTAATGATTGAACAGCAAGTTTGAGGTCCGGAGCGTCTAGAAAGGGTTTCAATTTCCATAGGTAGTTCAGGTGGAATCTGGCCGATTTCGCCATTGTGTTGATGTGGTCTCGCATGTTTAGGTTATAATCCAAGGTGATTCCCAGAGATTTGGCAGATTTCACAATGGTCGGGGAACAATTTAAGGCTGTGATGGCTTTAATCCATGTCTGGATGTCAGGGTTGTTCTTGGGAGGGGAGATTAGAAGGAACTCAGTTTTCTTGGCATTGAGTTTTAGTTGATTGGAGGAGAGCCATCTGACAGTCAGCTTCAGGGTTTCATTCAGGGTGAGGATCTCTGCCAGAGATGAGATTTTTATATAGATCTGAGTGTCATCAGCGTACATGTGAAAGGAGATATTTGCATTGCGCAGGACTTCGGCCAGGGGTTCCAGAAAGAGATTGAAGAGGGTAGGGGACAATGTTGATCCCTGAGGGACTCCCACCGAGACATCGGAAGGAGCGGACAGTTCGCCATTGACTAAAAAACTCTGAGATCGGTTTTGGAGGTAGGATTTGAACCAGTCGAGGACTATGCCATCTAGTCCCATCCTGAGTTTGAGGCGTTCGAGTAGCATCGCATGGTTGACCGTGTCGAAGGCTGATGAAAGATCAAGGAGGATCAGGAGACAGGTTTTGTCTTGGTCAAGGGCTTGAAGAGCGTCATCAACGATGTGGAGCATGGTGGTTTCGGTGCTGTGACCGGGTCGGAAACCTGATTGACAGTCGTCCAGTAGATGGTATTTGTTGATGTGGTGACTAAGCTGTAGTTGAACACACTTTTCCAGCACTTTCGCCAGGAGCGGGATGTTTGAAATTGGTCTGAAGTTGTCTGGGGAGGCTGGGTCCAGCGACGGTTTTTTCAGAATGGGTATGACTTGGCCTGTTTTCAGCGAGGTCGGTATTGAGCCCTGTCGTAGGGAGGCATTAATGATTGCAGTCCAGCTAGGGATGATGGATTTGGTAACAGTCGCGAGACAGTTTGAAGGGAGCGGGTCATTAAAGTGGTTGTTAGGGTTCAGGGAGGCCAGGATTTTCGCGACAGAGATTTCGTCATAGGATGCAAACTCAGACCAGTGAGCTAAATTCTTTGGTAAGAGTTGTGGTGGCAAGGAAGAAGGAGGCAAAGGGTCAAAGTTCAGGGGGGGGAAGGAGGCAGCCTTAAGTTCTGTATCTAAGGTTTTGATTTTGTTTGTGAAAAAAGTGGAGAAAGCCTCAGAGGAGATGAGAGACTTGGGGTTTTCTTTCACTGTTTTGGATAGTTTGTTCGATTGAAGTTTAACCATCTCAAAGAGTTTGCGCGGTCTATTCTGGGCGTTTCCTAGTTCCGCTCTGAAGAATTCTTTTTTAGAGTTGGCGATGTTCTTGTTGTAGATATTTCTGGCCTGGCGAAGGAGTTTTAGGTGGTCTGTTGAGGGGTGCTGTCTCCAGGTTCTTTCATGCTGTCGGAGGGATCTTCTCTCGTTGTTGAGGGAACCAGTGAACCATGGGTTTTTATCTTTGACTTGAGTTCTTTTTAGTTTAAGAGGGGCTAGGTCATCCAGGATGCTTGACATGGTAGTCGAATAGTGATCATTCAGGTCGCTGACCGAGGTGATGTGGGAGGGGGGTGGTAGGTCTGTTTTGCAGCGGATCTCAAGCATGTTGATGTCTAGGTTTTTGGTGTCTCTGACCCAGCGCTTTGGGAGTACCTGTTGTGGTGTCTTTGTCTTGCGTGTGCTGGGTAACAGAAAGGTGATGGTATGGTGGTCAGACCAGTCGCAGGGCTCTATCGAGGTGAGCTTGACGGTGGTATCCTTGGAGAGGATCCAGTCAAGAGTGGCTCCTTTCGAGTGGGTTGGGAGAGGGCAAGCTTGGGTCAAGGCTAGATCGGCCAGGAGGTCTTTAATGGCGTTGACATGGGGATCTTTAAGATCATTCCAGTGCAAGTTGAAGTCGCCGAGGAAGATGTCCTTGGAGTTAGGGGAGTTCTTAGTCGTAATAACTTCCATGAGGTAGTCGGTAAAAAGTTCGTTTGTGCCTGGGGGGTGATAAAAGATGTGTAGGTTACATGTGTGGATGGTGCTACTGAAGACTGAGAGGGCTAGATATTCGCAGGAGTCAGTAGTATTCGTTGCAAGCTCAGTGACAAGGAGGTTAGCGCGATGGATGCAGGCAATTCCGCCTCCTTTTTTGTTGTGTGGTCTGTCGAGCCTGACAATGTTGAAGTTAGGGGGGATTAAGAGGTCGAGGCATGGGGATGAGGAATCATTAAGCCATGATTCTGTAAGAATGGCTATGTCGGTGTTGTTGTTCAGGATGAGTGCGGCGACATCAGCCGCATGCTTCACTGCCGAGCGACAGTTGATTAAGAGGCCTGTCAGGGCAGGGATAGGGGTGGTGGCGAGGGTCGGAACGGCCAAGGGCACTGGCGTGAGGTTACTTCTGAGCATTCTTCTGTTGCTAGGGGGGCTGGTCTGTGTGGGTCGATGGCTACCGTGTGGATGGGGTGTGCGGCACTCACGTCACTCACAACAGGTAGACAGGTGGAAGTAGGGGCTGTGTTAAGGTCCAGAAGGAGGTCCTGGATTTCTTTTTCGGTGAGATCTAGTGGATTAGTTGTGGTGGGGGAGGGGTTGTAGGAGAGGGCAAGGTCAAGTGTTTCCTCCTCGGACAAGTAGCTAGTGAGCATGTGAGGGCGCCGATGTCTAGAGGTTGTCGGTAGTGGTCGTTTTGGGAGCTCTGGAATAGGAAGGGAGGCAGTCTGGGGCATGAGCTTTGCGAAGGAGAGTTCAGCGAGGTGGAGGAGTTTTGTAAGATCGAGGAAGGAGGAATGGATGTTCTGGATTATTATGGACGCTCTGAAGTGAATGGAAGAAATGTCTGCGGAGTGGGGTGTAGGAGGGCCCGGGTGGACTGAACTGGGAGTCGTAGGAGAGGTGGCTTGAGTGTTGGAGGTGTTGCCCTGAGTTGGTACCGTAGGAGTCGTTGAGGGGTGTGGGGCTATGTGGCTAGGATGGATTGTGTGTGGTGCCGTGGGAGTCATTGAGGGGTGCGGGGCTTGGTGGCTAGGATGAATAGTGTGTTGGTTCATAGAGGGAGTGGCTTGAGTGTTAGCGGGGCGGGTTTGACCTGCTGTGGCCCATGTCATTGGTGATGTAGAGGTAGTAGTCTTGGATATCGAAGGGGGAGGACGGGGGGAGGGGGTCAAAGGTACAGTGTTAGGTTCGCTCGGTGTAGAAGAAGGCGGCCTGATGGGGTTAAGGTGCAGTGAGATGGGGGCCGTGTATTCAGGGTGGGAAGCGTCTGGGGGTGGACTTGAGTAGAGGGGAAGACTCAGGTTCATGGCGTATGGGAAGATTGTAGGCGTAATGATGGGTTTCGGGTGATCTGGATAGGGCAAGGGGGAAGGTGTACTGTTTGGCCGGGTGTTGGTCGGCGACCTTGTGTCTTGCACATGGTTTCGGAGAGTAGTGAAAAGCTCTGAGAATTTGTCAAGGTTTTTAGGTGAGGCTTGGGCCAGTACAATGCCGCTTTTGTAGAGGGTGATGGTGAGGTCAGCACGAAAAGTCGTTGAAGGCGCTATTGTGAGCTTAGTGCCATAAGGAATGGACCTGGAAGAGTGGACATTAAAGAAAAGTGAGAAGGTGTTAAGTCAAGCAGGGATTCTTCTGGAGTAAAAAAACAAGTCATTGGTGACAGTGCCTAAGTCCGCACAGAGACGTAGGTCCGCAATCAGTGTCTCTGGATGGTTTTTCAGGGTGCGGTGTTTTAAGGCTTTTAAGGCATTTTTGGGGATGTTTGGAGGGTAGACCAGTGTGAAGGCGTTAGGGCCGTAGGCGGTTAAAGCAGGGCCAACCATGATGGCCAGAGATGGGTATGCACAAGCGAAAAACTGGATCAGTGGGCATCCGACATAGGGGTCATCGTTAAACAATATTTATGTGTTAAGAATAGTCTTAATGATTAGATAAGAGTGATGAGACCACTATTCAGATTAGGGAGAGGTAGATAGTGGTAATTTTTTCCAGTTGTGGTGGGTAGGGAGAGGAGAGAATGACTGTCGTCGTATGAGGCTGTAAGTTGGGTTAGTGCCACTGCAAGATGGCCACCACAGAGGTAGAGAAAGGAGTAGTCCTCCTTCAGTTGCAGTGAAAAGACAGTCCTCTTTTAGTTTCGGTTGCTGTAGCTGCAGTCAGAATTTGTGCAGGTTTCTTTCTGAGGAGGGGGGTTGCCTAATCGGTGCCGTCCTCTTTCTATGGGCACTGATTAGGGGGAAGCCATATTGACTTAAAGTTGTGCTTACAAGAAGAAAGCCAGCAACATGGTGAAAAACGGGCAATTTACATTTGGCTGAAGATAGTGTGAAGCCGACAACCCAATAAGACTGACTTCTTTGTTTAAGCCATTGGTCTTTTGAGCCAGTAGACACGAAAAACGTACAAGAAGGGTGAAAAACAAACCGAGAAATGTTTGTCGGCTGCTCCCAGGAGTGAGCGCTGAGCGGAGATGCCAACGGATCTGAGAGCGCTCTTAGGCTCGGTGGTGATGCAGTGAAGGAGAGAGGGTGGCGTGCTGGTACGAGTTGCACCTCGATCCCTTATTCCTGGTGGTGGGCACGGGAGAGGTAGGAGGGTTATGCGGGCCACCGCAGTGGAAGTCTGTAGAAACGGCAGTCTTTCGGGAGCGGGAGGGGGGGCAGGGGGCCACCCTCACCTTGATCCTCGTGTCGAGATCTCCGGCGGGACGCCTCTGGACTTCGGCAGGCGGACTGGTCGCGCAAGGAAGCACTGGTGGTCACTCCGTTGTAATGCTTTTGCCGAAAACGTCCACATGAAGAGGGGGGGTGGTGACTTCAGCAGGCAGGACTCGACGGGCGCAGAAAGCGCTGGCGGTCACTCCGTTTCAGGTCGGCGGCAGGCTCCAGGAAGTGAAGATCAGACGAGGCAGCAGCGGAGCCCCCGGCAAGCAGCAGGCGATCCCCACGGCTCGAGCTAGGAGTTCGAGAGGGGGCAAGACTCGCCGCATAAGTCTTCAGGTAAGAGAAAAAGAAAATCTCTCCAAAAATAGTCTTTAAAGATAGCCCCGATGGATTGTTAGGCTCGATGGGGGGGTTTGCCAGGGATTTACGCAGATTGCGATCCCTTACCCCAGGAGCGCCTCTGGAGGTGCTCCTTCTCCAGCAGCCATCTTCATCTAGACATCCCTGCCTAAGGGCACCTCTTCATCTAGTATTAATATGCCTTCTGTTTCAAATAAGGCTGCCACCAAGCATTTGAAGAAAGACCCACCGTCTCCTCCAAAACAGGTTTCCACTGTATCTATGAATCTCCTTAGGAGACTAATTCTAAATACAGATCCTAACAGAAAACTGGTCATGTATGGAGGAAAGGCTTTCTACGGCTGAACAAAAGATTCATTCTCTGGATTCATCCATTGCTGAGATCAACGCTCTTCACTCCCAAGTTGCATCTCTTCAGAAACAAGTTAAGAACTCAGAAAATAGGAACAGAAGAAATAATCTTCGGTTATATAATTTGCCAGAAGGATTGGAAGGTTTGGATACCATAACATTCCTCAAATCCTTCCTTCCAATAATTCTAAGATACCAGAAGGTACTCTTCGTAACATTCAAGGCGCCCACAGGTTGGGCCCTCCACGGGCCAACGCTTCCAACACAAAGAAGCCAAGAGGAATAATTATGTACTTTCTGGAATATTCTGATCTTCTCAAAGTCCTGTCGGCAGCTAGATGTATCAAACGGGTTTTATGGCCAGGTAACCCTCTCTTTTTCTCACAGGATTTTCGTTCCCTGGTAGTAAGCAGCACAGTGATGAGCAGACTGGACTATTGTAACTCCTTGTATTTAGGGGCACCTCAGTACATCTTTCAGGGTCTGCAAAGAGTCCAGTCTGCCGCAGCAAAACCGGTGCTGATCCTGCAGCGTAATTCGTCTTCTACTTATGCCCTGAGAGAACTCCACTGGTTGCCAATTAAGGAAAGGGTCCTTTTTAAATCCCTCTGCTTGGTGTACAGAGCCATACACAAATTGGGTCCAGTCCCATTTCATGAAAGGTTTGCCTGGTATCTCCCTCAAGACAGCTTCATTCCTCTGGCGCCAGTCTGCTGGTAATTCTGAGATTAAAACGCTGTGGAACGAGCTACCACAGAGGATTAGACAGATTGACTCCCTAATTGAATTCAGAAAGAGCCTAAAAACATGGCTCTTTCCAAAAGCTTGATTCTCCATGCTTTCTCTTTTTGATTCCCTCACCATGAGGGCTGTGTGTTCCTATATCTCAGCGCCAGGATACCCGTAGGGTGGCAGTAGCGCTATATAAGAATACTTACAATTACAATTACAATTACAGGAATATGCAAAGAATACAGCTGACAGATGCAGAGAGTTCCTTGCTTTGAGACCAGCTCTTCGATCTATTAATGCACGCTTCAGCCTTTTTCATCCCTGTTTATTCAAAGTAACTTATAATAATTGGACTACTACATAGAAGAATCCTATAAGACTGAAAAGTTTTCTTAATTCTTGTACAACAGTCACTATGGATAATTCATTAGTGAACATTACTTAGATTGCATGAATGATTTCCCTTACATGCAAAAAATATATTACTGTTAATTCATATCTAAAAATTAGGTAATTGTTGGTAATTTGTTTGTATTTTGTAAAAGTTCTCAAATGATAATGTGTCTTACTCTTTTCCTGCAGGTTTGGTCTTCTTGTTGTAGAGCCTTACCCTCTTTTTTGTGTCGTTTGTACGATGGGTCTACCACCTTCCCTTCTGGAGTCTGGAAGTGCCATCTAATGCATGTGTCAAAGAGCACTTTGCCGACTACACAATAATTTATATCCTCACTTTTTTAAGGCAAAACCAAGTGAAACTCCTAGGTTAATTGGGTATATTTTACTCTTACCATTTTATGTTAAGTTTTCAATTTTTGGATATTTACATGTAAAAAAGGGACGCTCTGATGTTCAGTTTCATTTACACATAAACACTATACAATTCTACAACACAAATACAACATTTATATATACACAAGTATTTTCTTTAAGTTTATACATTTGTTTTCTCAAAAAGACAAGAGTCACGCTTTGGACTCAAGATCTAACTTAACAGCAAATAAATGCAGCCAAAAAGAGTATATTGATATATACAAAAATAAACCATAAATTTATTGTGTGGCTTATTTAGGCAACTGATGTCTGTCTTTGTATGCCGACGCGTTTCGAATCCGGTTTAATCACTTGACGGATTCTCCTCAGGGCTCTGGCTTTTTAAAGGTTCATCTGTATCAAAGCAGTCGCCGGTCCGCAGGTATTGTTTTAGAAGTTTTTCTCTGTTTTTTTTAGATTTAGTCCTCAGATTATCGAGTTTTGAACCCGCAATGTCCTGTTGCTACTGGCGGCGTTAATCCTTAGCAATTATTCGCAGCCTTTAGCTCCTGATGTCGGGCTTGGCTGCGAGCGCTCTGTCTGATCGCGGCGTTTTCCAATCACACCACTATTCTCGATCGGGGACCACACTCTTCTCCTTTCAGCGCGGCAATCCGGTGACTCCAAAATCAGTCTGTGGATCCAAACCTAGGAGTTTCACTTGGTTTTTCCTTAAAAAAGTGAGGATATAAATTAATGTGTAGTCGGCAAAGTGCTCTTTGATACTGTAATTTATGGTCCAGCCGACCACACGTACCAGGACCTGACTCCCCCGTGTTTCAAATCTAAAGCATGTGGCCATATCCCCCCCAACCCTTATGTTTTTTGGAATTTGTGTAGGTATGTTTTTTGTTCTGTTTTTATGTTTGTTGTCAAATTTCTCTTTGTGATTTTCTAACTTGTTCTCTTTTATCAGACGTCTTCTCCACCTTCCCTTCTTTCAATTCTGCTCTCACTCCTCCTTCCTTTTTCTTCTTTTTCATCTTCTTTTTTAAATTTAATTCTGTTCTTATATTGTATATGCTTGTTTTGTGGTCAAACATTTTATTAATTTATGTCATTGCTGGTTCATTTTGGTATTATTATAAAGTAAATATGTTATGTCTTTGAAAATTGTAACGTGGAATGTCAGAGGTTTAAATTCCCCTATCAAGAGACAGCGAGTTTTATCTCATTTATCTAAACTGGATGCTAATGTAGCCTTGTTACAAGAATCCCATCTTACAGAATCTGAATCACTAAAACTTAAAAGGATTTGGGTAGGTGATGTTTTCTTTTCCCCTGGTGATGGCAAGAGAAATGGAGTCATAACACTATGCCATAGGGCTTTGAATGTTAAGCTTGTTTCTCAAGACTCAGATCATGAGGGCAGATAGCTATTTACTAATAGGAGGAACTCCAATTTCTTTGTTCAATGTATATGCCACTACAAATGGAGATGCTTCCGTCTGGTCTCAAATTTCCCAGTTTCTTGTAAATAATCCAGCTGAGAACTTTATTTTGCTGGTGATTGCAATCAGGTGGTAGATCCTTTTTTAGATCATAAATACAAGATTTTTTTCACCTCAAACAAAGCTCATAAAACTTTCCTACATTCCATAAAGCAGCGAAAGCTACTAGATGCATGGAGACTGTGTAATCACTCCTTACAGGAATACTCTTACTTCTCACCTCATGAAAACCAATCAAGAATTGACCACATTTTTATATCACATAATATCTCTCAATCCCTACGCAAATTAGAGATAGGACCTATTCTTTCAGACCATGTCCCTGTTTGGATCCAATTAGATATATTATCCCAAACTACTCTTCCTAAAAGGTGACATTTCAATAACTCACTATTCCTGGACCCCACTTTTAACTCTTTGTTTATACATTTTTTTATGACTACTTCAACTTTAATCAGTTATCCACTATCCCCTTTCATATGGTGTGGGATGCCTTTAAAGCTACTGCTCGGGGTTTTATCATCGATTATACCTCTGCCATAAAGAAAAAAATCAAAAAATCTCCAAGCTGAACTCCTGTCTAAAATAAAAAGATTGGAAAACTCCTTTTATACTTCTAAGTCTAAAAATTGTCTATCCGAACTCATTAAACAAAGATCCAGTTCAATAAGGACTCCACAGAAAATGTGTCTCTCTACTTACTAAAGACTAGCACAAAATTCTATGGTGGACAGAACAAAGCAGGTAATTTGCTAGTTAATTAACTTAAAGTTTAGCAGAACAAATTCCAGATTGAATCCATTATCGATAATAATCATCTTATTTCAAAATACAAAGATTCTGAAATATTACATGAGTTTGTGCAGTTTTATAAATCACTTTATAATAATAATAATCCACATTTGTAAAGCGCACAATCACCCGTAAGGGTCTCTAGGCGCTGGGGGCCGTCGGGAAGATTAAGCAAGCTATTGCCCAGAGTCGCATGGTGCTGGGCTAACCTGCCGCCGGAGCCGGGGATCGAACCCTGATCCCCAGATTCCAGCGTCAGTCGCCCTGGCCGCTGCGCCACACCTCTCCCTACCAGAGAACACACCTTTAGATTCAGACATTTCCCATTATCTTTTCACTATCCACAAATCTGTAAACCCATCATTAAATTTTGAACTCCTTGAAACTGATATTACTCAAACGGAGTTGCTTAATGCATTGAGAGTTCTCCGTATGGACAATGCCCTAGGACCAGAGGCTTTACAGTCGAATATTATTTACAATTTTCTCAATTACTCCTCCCGCATTTGTTCACCCTCATTTCTTCTTTTGCTGAGTTACATAAATCATCAGGGTCCTTTTTAGAAGCTTTAATTTGTCTCATTCCAAAAGAGGGAAAAGATGCACGTTATTGCCAAAATTACAGACCTATCTTCCTAGTTACAAAATATTTTTCAAAGCTCTCGCACTTCGCCTTGAATCATTTCTCCCTCAATTACTTTGCAAGGACCAATGGGGGTTTGTCTAGGGATGGTATAACACCCGCTTGTTTTTTGACATCTTATCAAAATCTTCACATCTCTCCAATCCACTAGCAGCGATTGCGTTGGATGCAGAAAAGACTTTCGATAGAGTGTATTGGCCTTTTATCTTCCATACACTTAAATGGTTCAGATATTGTCCAAAAATATTTTCTTTGATTTCCCTACTTTACACTTATCCCAAAGAAGCCATTTTTGCTAATGGACTTTCCTTCCCATACCTTACATTACAAAGAGGGGTGCGTCAAGTTTGTCCTTTATCCCCATTTCTCTTCAATTAAGCATTAGAACCTTATTTATCCAAAATACATCAAAATCCTTCCATAACTGGCTTTACATCTAATACTCAACACATTAAATTTGCAGCTTATCCAGATGATGTACTTTTATTTTTATCACGTCCTCGGTCTGCACTTCTAGCATTTTTGTCAGAAGTTATGTGCTATAACAAAGTTTCCGGTTATAAACTTAACCATACAAAATGCTAAATTTTACCTTTGACTAAATATACCTTTAAAGAGGACTTTCAATTTCTAATTTTACATGGAGTTCTCAGCATATCAAATACCTCGGTTTATGGTTCACTCCCCATATTAAGACATCAATTACTCTCAATTTAGACAAATGTATCGATAAATTATCTACACTCACATCAAAATGGCATCCACTTCATCTCTCCTGGTGGGGTCGTTTAGATGATGATGACTCCCATTATCCTTTATACTATATCCAATATCCCTGTATCTATACCAGTTAAGTTATTTCATAAGATTAATTCAATTCTCATATCTTTCTAATGGAATAAAAAAAAAACCTAGAATGTCATTACTAAAACTATTACGTCCAAAACTGGATGGTGGTGTAAATTACACTGATTTTCCTATATATCACAAGGTGTTTCAATTAAGAAAATTATCTCAGTGTGTCTCTGATCCATCATTAAATTCACCACTTTGGCTTGACCTAGAGAGATAATTCCTCTCCCCATTTACAATTCAGGAATATTTATCTTTTACAAGCAAACCTCAAAAATAATCTACGCCAGTCCTCAAACACTCTTGCAAGTTACTCAGCTCTACACTCCAATCTATTCCAAACAATCTTGACTCCTTTCTTAACTCTACCATCTGGCATACCAAATTTATACGAATTAAAAATAAACCTTTTTTTTGGAGGACTTGGAGAAATAAAGGTCTTATATGGATACATCAATTATTTGTACTTGACACGTTCCCTACATTCTCACAAGCAAGTACTGTTTTTCAACTACCCCTTTCCTTTCAACGAAAGTTTACAGTACTACGGTCTGTGATTCTGGAAGCTCGAACTCAATTTCGACCTCTACGTCCTTCTTCCCCTCTGAATGATGTGTGGTATCATTTTCTTAATTTACATCCTAAAGCTTCTATGGCCTCATTGATGAAAAGTGGCGCATCGCTGCGTGAAAACAGCGATGCGTCACTTTTCCCTGCGCCCTCCTTGCACCACCAATGATGTGTCATATTTACAGTATGACGCATCATTGCGCAAGGAGTCACAGATACGTCAGCATTTCTGACGTATCTGTATGGTGCAAAAGTGGCGCATTGCTGGAGTGTGTCACAAAAGTCACGCAACTCCAGCAATGTGTCCTTTTACATGGGGCAAGCCCCATGTGAAATGGCCTGCGTCAGTCTTACGCCAGCTGTGAGGCAGGCGTAAGAAATTGACGCATTTGTGTCCTAGAAGTGGCGCAGTGAAATCACAGAGATTTCACTGCGTCACTTCTACGACCCTTTCTTGTGTCAATACGCCCCCCTTGCATACATTATACCTTGCGCAGGTATAATGTGGAGCAGGGGTTTACAAAGTGACGCATCTACCTAAATGCGTCACTTTGTAAATATGGCGCAACAAGGCGCATTTTTTACGCCACTAGTGCGTCACAAAAAGTGACGCACCAGTGGCGTAAAAGTGACACATAGCCTCATAAATGAGGCCCCTAGTATATACTCCCTCTTGTCACTTTCTTCCAATGATAGAGACAAAACAAAAGTAGAACTCTCTTGGAAAGCCGATTAAGATATAAGTTGGCCCATTGGTTTATGGAACAGTATCTGGACAAAAATTAGGAAATCCTCTCGGGCAGCAAACACCACATTTAGGGGCCGATTATGATGGAGGATTTTCCGCATCCTCCGGGCCGGCGGAAGCCACCGCCGGCCCGGAGGATGCGGAAAGTCGTCTGCGGACCCACCAAAGACCCACCGCCACATTAGGATGGCTGGTGGGTCCTGGTTTCCGTCCGCAGCTTTTCCGCCGCGGTTGGCTTACAACCGCGGCGGAAAAGCACTAATATGGTGACGGTGTCTCTCAGACACCGTCAGCCATATTAGGATGCCTGAAAAGAAATGCTTTTCCACGGCGGGTTTTCCGCCGTGGAAAAGCATACGGAGCTTCACTGCGGGGGCCCGTTGCGGGCCCCCTGGGTGAAGGGGGGGTGGGGGGTGCACATGGGGGGTACCTATGGTACCCCCCTGCATTTGTATGCAGTAATCGGCAGGCACCGCGCGGTGCCTGCCGCTTGCTGCATACAAATGCAATGTATGCATTTTTAACATTGCGGCGGGTGCAGCTTGAAGCTGCACCCACCGCAATGTTAAAGATTGAGGATGTGACCGCCACCCTGGCGGTCACATCCTAATCTGCACGGAGGGACCGCCGCAGCCCCTGCGGACGGTCCCTCCTACTCTATGGTGGCGGACGGACTCAGGTCCGTCCGCCATCATAATCGGCCCCAAACTCTTTTCTTTGTTTATAATAGACTTTTATTGACTCTTACAATGTTACACACAATGTATACAAACATTCCTGACACTTGTTGGTCATGTTCTCTTGAACATGCTAATCTAAAACATCTATTATGTACATGCTCCTTTGTACTTACATTTTGGAAACAAGTATGGCCTCGGATTAACAGTATTTTTAATTGCTCTGTTTTTCATACACAAATATTTTCCTAGGCAGTTTGGCATTCGAATGGCCTAAAATTAATTTTTGATTACAGATTATAGACTTGCTGTTAGCTGTGGCTTTTGAGCAAATAACAAAAAATTGGAAATATATGTCTAAATTCTCTTATTTGGCATGGTGGTATGCTGTCTGTTATAACCATAGATTGGATACAACATTTGTGTTCCCTATGCCTCTTGCTGAAAAGTGATTGCAAATATGGTCTCCTATTACACATTTTTTTGAAAAAAGTGTGAAAAGGTCTTTTGCTCCTACCCCTCTGATCCAAGAAGTTGCTCAACCTCCTTGACTTCCTTATTATTATTAACACATTGTTACTATATGTTTCTTGTTATTTTCTGCAATTGCTTACTCAGAGTATCTTATGTCCTTTTTCCTTTCCTCTTGTTACCTTTTTATCTAATGACCTATGTGAACCAGTTCTTTACATTTGCTGAATTTTTCAAATATTTGTTTGTAATATCAATGTTTAATCACTTTTTGTCGTCAAAAACTTCTTCTTGAACTAAAAAAAAAAGTTGGTAGTCACTTGCTTAGGAAAGCTTGCTAGATTGAAATGCAGTGTTTTCTTAAGTATTGAGTTTTCCGAAGGTAGACACTGTCACCCTTAATAATCTGTGGCATTGAGGTGCAAATTAAATCAATTAATACTCCCAAATTTATTTTCTACATGATTGCGGGCCTGGCCAACAACAACAGGAAAATCATTTTCCAGCTCATTTTGCCCCCAATTTCTCTGTCTTGTCCAGGTTAGGGCTCGGAAAATGAGAGCCCATCCACCGTCTTACTAAAAGAAGAATTACTCAATTGATCAGAATTGCTCACGCCAGTACGGAAATTAAAAAAACATTTGTGTGTTATTAACACACACATCATAAAACAATGAACCCAATGTCCATCATGGCTAAAGGAGCCACATAAATGTTAAACATTAGAAGAAAATCAACATGGCGACAAAATCGAATCCTGAGGTAGCCCCATTTCACTGGGAGGGTAGCCAATGGTTTTTGCTTCCAAAAGCAGGGCCGGACTGGCAGTAGTGGCATTGGGCATATCCCCAGTGGGCCCGAGCGGTGGGGACTGGTTTTGTGCCCACAGGGTGCTTTTTTCACTGGCAGGCAATTTTCCAGCAGTGCGGCAATCTCAGCCCATGTAAGAAAAGCAGGAGGGGTGCTTCTCGCAAGCAACTCCCCCCACCCCAACCCCCCTCGCCACCCCTTCCAGGGCCTGTCGAACAGCAACCTGCCAGCGCTGGTTGCTGTTTCCAGTCCGACTCTGGCCAAAATACTTCAAGGGCTACCGTTCATATAGAAAGGATTCAAACCACCTAATGCTGCATTTTTGTAAACCAGTGCCCAGATTCTAAAAAAAACAGGGAATGCAGCACTGCAGCCAAAAATGCTGTGCTGCGTGAAAGGGAGGGAGCGGGAGAGTGCCGTTTCCACAGAGATTTGGCACTCTTGTCCCATCTCTCTAATTCCGACACAGATTTTAGCTGCCGTGAGCCTGGCACGAACCGTAGCGCCATAGTACTACGGTGCGTGCCTGAGTCTACTATAGGGTTTATACTGGAAGGGTACCTTTTCAGAACAAAATACTATGCTTGGACACACGTTCAAACTTTTCCTACTTTGTATGTGTGCTGTATTGTGCAGCACAAATGCAAAATTGGAAAAGAAAGGAGAAATAAATACATCTCGACTTTTAGCGCCTCCTTTCAAATGGAGTTACCTTTTACCACTAAACCCTGTCTACTATTGTTTGTAAATAGGGTTTTGCATCAAAAGGCATTGTGTGATTGCATGGGAATGCCTATGTACAGCACATGTAACTCCCCCTTGGTGCTAAGTAACACAAAACAGTGCTTTGTGCTGCTTTGCGTAACTTTTAGGATACTGTCCAGCAAAGTAAATTAGGAAGAAAACATGTTGTGCTGGTTAGAGTCACTTTTGTGATGCTAACACAGAGCAAAATGTTTGAGAATGTACTCTAGCTCTTTTATATAAAGTGTAAAATGATATAAAAGCATTTTTTACAGTGAACAACTATTATTTTACAGTATACACCTATTTTAAGCTGTAGTTATACTGATGAAGATATTTGTTGAAATATGTGGCTAAATCTTCCATGTCACAGGAAAATAAGTTCCCTAAATAGATTTCATAAATATAAAAAGTAAATCGTTGTTAAATATAGGCTACATTACAATGCAAATAATTATCGACTTGGGTTGCTGGTTGAAGTTAAAAACTTCATAACATGTAATGTTTAAGAACCAGCTTCTTTATTTGGAAAAGCCTATTGTTATGGTAGGCCACATTAATGTTTAAGTACAGAAGATTCATCAGTATCTGCAAAACAAAAAGTGTTTATGTTTTTAGTATCTACATTTGTTCTCATTTGATCTCATCATAGGGGTCTTGTCTTATGCCAATTTGCTAGAGCTCCTTGGCCCTTATTAAGAGTTACTCGGAGCTGTATCCTTTTGGGTAAAGGGGAAATTATACTGTACTGGCTAATTATTGTTTTTAAGAGTGGTACTATGCCCGCAAGTACCGGACTAGGTAATCCCAGGCTGGGGCAAACTGGCCCTGAAACTGACAGAGGGGCTGTGTGGAGCTGGGATTAGTTGCTCTGCCATGTTCCAACCTGTCCTATTCTTGGCACACAGGAGAAGTAGCAAATGCTACCCCTCACACCCATTTCATGCCCTCCCTCCCTACTACCCTACACCCCCCGTCATCACACACTTGGCAAAACAACGTCCCCTTATTCAAAAATAGATGCACATTTGGGCCCATCACATTCCATGGGTGGAGGATAACACACTCCTAACTCTTGTTTTTTGACACAGGGGTATTGGCTGGCAGCAGTTACTCCAATCTCCCGGATCCATGGATCAAAATATGAGGAACTTGTCAGATTTCCTATGTACTTTGTGTAAACTGAAACCCCTTTAATCATTTTTGCCTGTACTTCTCAGAGTACTAAATGACCATGTGTATAGACCCTACGAAGTTACAATGTAGCCTTAAAGTTCAGAACGATAAATAGTGTCACTGTGATACTTTTCTAGCAACACAGAAAGCAAGCATTGGCAAAGTCAATATGTTTCCACATTTGTATGACGTGTGCAGGACCTATTGCATACCATAAAAATGTCCAGCCAATTGGTTTGCAAATGCTTGTTTTTTATAGCATTATTTGTTTAGATGCTTCTGCTGCTGTTGTCTGCACTTGCTCCCCAGTGCCTCTAGGCCACTCACTGACATTTTTTGCAGATGAAAAATAGTCCCTTGTGCATTCTATTGGAAGCAGAAGAAATACAAATGGTGAGAATTAAATACATATGTAGATTGATCCAAGATGTGATTGACAGTGTCTCACGCCTTTGGCTGAAGGTTCATGGGCAAAAGAAGCCATGACTGAAGGATTCTGATTCAAAGCCTCAGAAAGTGGGTATAGAGTACAATATGTTTGCCATGATTGGCATAAGCATCATGGCCCTAATTACATAATTACAATGCTTGTTATGTTATGTTATTAACATTTATATTGGGCACGGCTACTCAAGAGTGTCCCACGCGGAAGCCAAATGAAAACAATGAGGAGCTGAAAGCAACTGCAAATTAGATAAACAGCAGGGTTTTTAGCCATTTCCTGTACAGCCGAGGATCTTGAGTGTTACGCAGCTCATAAGGAGGGAATTCCAAGCTTCTGCTACCTTAAAAGATAAGGAGCTGCCACCCATTCTTGTAAGACGGAAGCGGGGTATCACTGCCAGACACTGCGAGGCTGAACGCAGTTGTCTTTGTGACGCGTAAAAGGTAAAACGTTTTCTAAGATAGAGTGGGCCAGATCCATGGAGGGCTGCATGGGCCAAAGTAATAGCTTTGAATTTGACTCATTGAGCCACGGGGAGCCAAAGCAAACCATTCAAATGTTGTTTAATGCTTGACCTTCCCGGGATGTTAAGCAAAGCTCTGGCCGCAGCATTTTGTATTACTTGCAGTTTCTTCAACTGGTATCCTGGCAAGCCAATGTACAGTGCATTAGCGTAATCAAAGCGTGTGAGAATCAGGGCGCGGGTATCCATTTCCTTGGCTACCCTGGGTAACAAGGGTAAGAACTTCCTAAGGGATTTCAGTGTGCCAAAGCACTGTCCTGCTAGTTTCTTTATCTGCGTAGAGAACCAGAGATCTGCATTAAACCAGACCCCCAGTTTCTTGACTGGTTGACCAGCAGAATTAGGCAGAAGATAGCCTGCCAGCCAAAGTGTGTCCCTAAACTGCAGAGAAAAGGAGCACGGCGGCACTCCAGTAGTCACCTTTTTAGGGGCCGAGGAGAACGGAGGTAGCCATACTTGCTGCGATCTATCCTCTAGGAATGATTTAAGCCAATTCCATTTTAGTCCAGAGACACCAATGTTTGAGAGACGGGCTAATAGTTGGGAGTGTGGCACCGTGTCAAGGCGGCAGAGAGGTCTAATAAAATCAGAACCGCTCTGCCACAAGCATCCAAACATTCTCTAATTGCTTCTGACATTTCAACAAGGGCCGTCTCTGTACTATATGTGGCCCTGAACCCCGATTGGGCTTGATGGAGCAAGCCAGATGTTTCAACAAAATTGGCAAGCTGTTTGTAAACCGCTTTCTCACACACTTTCGCCACAGCCGGGAGAAGGGAGATAGGGCGGTAACTAGCAGGAGTGGAAGGGTCCAAGGATGGCTTTTTCAGTAAAGGTAGAAGTTTGGCCTGCTTCCACTCTAGTGGAACAGTGGCAGTCTGGAGGGACATATTAATGAGGGCATTAACCTCTAGTTAACAACCTCCGCAACAGCGGCTAATAACCTGGCCAAACAAGGGTCAGCCGGGGAGCCCGATTTCAGCGATTTGAGGATAGTTAATGAATCTTGTGGAGCAATAGGAGAGAATACCGTCAAAGAAGGGGATAGGGATGAACTGTATATAGAGATATTCGGGAGGCAAAACCCTGCCTGACCAGAGGTGACCACTGCTTCAGATGTCAGTCTCACAGATTTTGTAATGAGCTCCTATGTATGGTAAATGCAAAAACACACTTGTCTGATAGTTAAAATGCTTTAAGCAATACTCCACTCTAAGCCAACGTTACAAACAGATTATGGCACATGAACATCTTATTAAAATGATACACAAGGAATCATGTATAATTAATCTTTTTGCCTAACGGTTTTTTAAATTGTGTATTGTTTTATTTTGTGCTACTGTATTCAAGCTTTAGGAGCACATTTTTTGGAATGGGTTATCTGGAATACAGATCAGGATTAACTACCTTTTCTACAAGATTTTTGTAATAGAGAACAGTGATTTGTTGTAATTTAGCAGAAATAATTAATTTACGAGAGGGGATGTTTGACACTTATTTGAAAGTGATTTTACCTCTTAGTCACAATAAATACTAGTAAAAGCACAGTTGGAGGTAGCCTGACTCAGTTTGACAACCATTTCACCTGGCCGCTGGCAGAGCAAATGTTTTTCAAACATTTTGGGCCTTTTAAAAAAAAAAACGGAAATTAGATCTCAGATTTGGGAGAGTGGGAAGGCAAATCCATTGGGATTTCCATTTGAGTTCTTTGTGGTGGACTAGCAGGTGGCCCGGTTTTTGGCAATGTCACTGATTATTTAAGGGGACAGAAATTTCACCAATGAGGATTAGGAATCGCCTTATATCATGAGGTAGAATGAGTCCATATTTCTTGCCATGTAACAATGTTTCTACCTTTCCAGAGACCCTTCACGACTGGAAATTGTTTCTGGAGTATATATTAATGTTCTCTGGCTTATTCTTCATTGGGTTGTTTCATCTTCTTCACTGATGTCATAGGAACCTCCCTTTTCCTGGAGGGCCACTACCTGGTAGCCTAAAGGAGCATTACTGCTCACCTCAAACTGATGCCATGGGTTTTGAGTTTTGACCACAGTAGGAAAGCATATTTTAACGAGATCTTCAATTTGCCTATCATATGCATATTCTGTGCTGTCTCAGTTAACACTTGTGAGCTATTTTCTATTATCTTTCTCAATACTGTTCACTGTTTATTAGATTTTTGCTCGTATTCAGTTTCACGAAACACTGGGGGTAAGGACCCCAGGCTTGAAACTGGGAGGATGTCAGCAGGTGAGAAAGACATCTGAGTCACTGAAAAATACATTTGTTTTTATGCAATAATATTGAACTCCGCGAATGCTAAGAGAATGGATGAATTAGGTGTATTGCTTGTAGCAGCACGCGCACATAACACACATTGGATATTTTACTGTATCTGACTCACATGAAAACAGCCTGAAAGCAACATTCTTTGTGTTTTACCGCTGTATTCAAACACATATCTGCCTGAATGGTTCAGACTAGTCAAAATTGGCACCGTTCCAGATGTGCAGAAAAGGAAGCAAATTGACCAAACTAACACATAATGCTGGGATATTAAAAGAGAGTTGTCAGGGTCATGACCAAATCTCTTCCTCTTTTGTTTCAGTTCCCACTGGGTCTCAGAGAACCATTATTAGCTGTCATAATTATAGCCATGGCTCTTTTTACCTCGGCTGGTATGGTTGTTGTCCCATTGGTCAAAAAGTCTTTCCTTTATTGGAATTATGAGAAAGTGGATTATTAGTTGAAGTGGATGGCAGACCTCTTCAAGTAATAATGGTACTATTCCTTACTAGGTCCAGTTAGGTCTCAATAATGTAAACTTGAGCTCAACCCATGATAGATGTAGCACAGAGCAGACAAGCTTAGCTTTTTATGAAGCATCTATCAGTATCAAAGCAGTTACAAAGAAGACAACACAACACAATAAAAGCCCCACTCCAATTTATAAAAACAGAGAACATTTTATTACACATATAGACAGCAACACCACAAAAATCTGATAAAGGGACCCAGAGAAAGGATTTTTCAAAGTTTTAGATGTTTCTAGTGCCAAAAAGCACAAATCGCTAACTGTGGGTCGGATACAGTGACCAGGTAAATCCAGGTAGACAGTTTACTTTCTGATTTGTATTTGTATTTAATTTATTTATAGAGCGCTAACAATCATCCTGAATAGGATATCACGGCGCTAAAGTTGGATGCTGAGAGAGACGATGACCACACTGAGTGATGATTTATTCTAATTTAGGGAAGAGTAGTGTCTTTAGTTGTTTCCTAAAAGACAGAAGGTCATCTGTCAGTCTAAGACTGGGAGAAAGTTCATTCCACTTAGTAGCCGCCAGATGCGAGAAGGCTCGCTCTCCCATCCTGACAGTCTTCACCCGGGTGGTGGTGGCTCTTCCTAATGTACTGGATCGGAGGTTCCTCGGTGGTCTGTGGAATTCAACTTTGTTATGTAAAATGGTAGGGCCTGCGTTATATAGCACCTTGTGTGTGATACATAGTAATTTAAAATTGTCTCTTTGTCGCATCGGGAGCCAATGAAGCTCTCGCATGCAACTTTTAGCCGAATCAAATTTCTTTTTATTACAGACAGCCTTTGCCGCGGCATTTTGTACCATCTGCAGTTTGGAAAAGAGATAGTCTGCCATCCCGACAAGCAGTGAGTTGCCATAGTCCAGTCTGCTCATCAGCAATGACTGAACCAGAGTTTTCCTGCATTCAGTCGGGATCCAGGGGAAAACTCGTCTGAGCATTTTCAGCAATGCAAAGCTTTTGCCGCAGACAGTGGAGACATGTGATTTCATGGACAGAGCACTGTCCAATACCACTCCCAGGTTTTTTGCTTTTGGGGTGGGATTCGGAGGCAGCCCCAGGTTGCTTGGCCACCAGCTGTTATCCCAGAGCTGGGGATTTTTGCCAAACAAGAGGATTTCTGACTTGTCTGCATTTAATCTCAGACAATGCTCTTGCATCCAGTTGGCCAGTTCAGTCAGGCAGTTTATCAGTCGAGTTTTAGGATCATCCTTTTCATCAATGGTAACCATTAACTGGGTGTCGTCAGCATAAGAACACATTTCGACACCCCAGCGTCTTCCAATGGCTGCCAATGAGGAAACGAAAACATTAAACAAAGTTGGACTGAGTGAGGCCCCCTGGGGAACCCCATATTTAATGTTTCGCGGGGGAGAGATGAAGTCACCCAAACACACTGATTGTGTTCGTTCCTCCAGAAAAGATTTTAGCCATCCCAATTCCTTGTCTCGTATACCTTTCCCTTCCAGGGCTTTCAGTAATTGGTCGTGTGGAACGGTATCAAAAGCCGCTGATAAATCAAGGAGTATCAGAACGACTGTCTTACCTTGATCTACCTGGGCCCTAAAAGTGCTCATCAAAGAGTTCAGTGGCAGGTCAGCGTGCCAGCTGGATCCCAAGAGGGACTCCTTCACTGCAGCCAGCTGAAGCGTAGGACCTCAGTGGAAGCCTCAGCTCCAGAAGGAAGTTCAAGGCACTCAATGTCAAAGGAGGGAAAGCTCAGAGAGGGTGAAGTCCGAAATCAAAGCCCTGGTTGGGTGGCTGCTCTTTATTAGTCCTGGTGAAGTCCAATATGTTTGATTTAGAAACTTTTCAGAAATTCAGGATCCTATCAGTTGGCAAACTTGCATTTGATTCTGACTGGCTGTACGACCTCAGCAACAGTAGCTGTGCAGCAGTTGCGCTTTAGCCTCTGGTTCTTTTTTCAGAAAGTTTGGGAAAATGTTCTTTGTGTCCTGACTTGCAGTTTGGGAAAGGAAAATAGTACACTCTAACACTTCAAAGACCTTTTGGGCAGTACTCTGAGTTTTGAACACAATCTCCCAAAAGCCATCAGCAGGGTCCAGGACAGATCCAGTTGGAACTGGTCAGCTGGGCTCAGCAGAGATGTTGGCTTCTGTCTGCTTGTGTGTTCCTGGAGCCAAATAGAAGGCTGGTCAATTACCCCTTAGATGCCCGTCCTTGGGATCTCTCTCCACAGGTACAACAAACAGAAAGTGCAGTCCTTCTGTCTTCTACAGGTCCAGAGGTGTTCTGAAGAGGGCACTGAGGGTGCCACTTTTATGACAAGTGCAAGCTCTGGGTGGGGGAGACTGCTGCCCATTTCCTAACCAGTGAGGTAAAATTCCCAAGGCTGCCCCAGCCCACTTTTGTAGCACTTTCTGTGTTTTTTGTCTGTAAAGTGTCACACGGTGCCTCTCTAACCCAAAATCCACATGGCAGAACTTTTCTTCCCTTCTGCAGTGCTCTGGGTACATCTCTTAATTGTGTCCTAGAGAAATGGGAAACTCCTCTTACAAACCAGTTGTGCAACAGGTTCATCACCCCTCCACTGAGATTGGTGCCACAGGGGCAGGGCTAGGTGTAAATTCCATCTGCCTGTGACAGGGGATGCCCCTTTAAAGCTTATACATTTGGTGGGCACATCCCCCAGGCTATCCTGTCAGGAGGACGTCACACCTACTCCCAGCCAATACCCTGATATTACCTTTCCTAGTAGCCATTCACACTTCCTAGCAGGCCATTAGGTAGCATTCGGAGATTAACTCTGAAATAGCTACTAGTAGCTTAGTCAGGGAAATACCATCTTTTTAAAAGTGACATTTTCAAAATAGTAATTTAAAATCCTACCTGATCATTAGATTGTATTTTGAATTGCTATTTATTTGAGTCCTGGAGTCATGGTTCTTGCTATTCCCAACCTAAAGTTATGCATAATATGGTATTATAATGTAACCCATTATTTTGCTATGGGAGAGCCAGCTATGCCATAGTTAAGAATGACTTTCAATGTTTTTCATTGCCAAGATATTTGATATTAAGTACTCATTGCATTATTCAAATATCATGCACCCTGGCCCCTATGGCTATTTAGGGACTACTTTGGGATGACATACATATTCAAAAGGCAGATTTAGGTTTGGCAAAAGGTGTATGTCAAGTCGAATTAGCAGTTTTAAAACTGCACAATTCGGTTGTAGTGGCAGTCCTGAAGATATGCTTTGCATTGTCACTTTGGTGCGACACAAGAAGTGCTGCAGTCCACTAGTGACATTTAACTTACAGGTCCTGAATACACTGGGTACCATATGCTAGGGTCTTATTGGTAATTTAAATTTGCCAATTAGAATTTTTAACCAATTTGACAAGTTTTTATGGGTCAGCCCATATGCACTGGGGCCTGGTTAGCAGTGTCCCATTTAGAAAGAGTCCAATAAAATTATCAGCATCAGTTAAAAAAATGGGGGTATCATTCAGAAAAAGGCGCAAATCTTCTTTCCTGTAGGTTCTTTTTGGCCCCAGAGCTTTGTTTTGGGTGACATTGTAGTCAAATCAAACCACCTTATTCGGCTAACCTAAGCCATTAAAGTACACCACGAAGAACAATACAAAAAAAACTGGTTAAAAAACATATTTGTACATTCGGGGTTCCTTAAAATATACGGCATACAAGCAATAAAATAATACCAATAAAAACATATCACTTATAATTCAATTAATCATACATTAAAAGCAATAATATCTTAATTTTTTTACATTTATTTATTGAAACTTTTCATCCAAAGCATACAATCATAGTTTCTGCATATGCATATGCGATGGACAAAGAGCAAGAACGTGAGCAGGAAAGGATTATCGTGAATCAGATTACATATGTATCAGTAGATGCAAATATAGTCAGACAGTGAGGACAATCATACATTATCTAGGAATAGTGGAATGACAAATGTTCACATAATAGCCATTACAAACTGTAGCATATTTGGAACTTTAGGGGGTACATCGTAGATAGAGAAAATGAGTGCCACCTTAAAGGGTTAACGTGAGGGGGGGATCATAACATATACTGGCTGGAGCAGTCATCGGGAGGCGAGACCAGCTTCAGGACACATTTGCAGTGTTAACATGGTGTTCCAGCAAATAGGTCTGTAATGGGCCCCAGATGTCACGAGGACGTGAGGAGTGGGGGAGTATTTCAGCATAGGTGCAGAGTTGATCCTGCCAAAGAATCATGTCTCCTAGCCAATCTTTAAATTTGGGTGCTTGTCCCCGACCCCACCTGCAGGCAACTCGTCGTTTGGCCAGTACAAGACAATAGGACACACATTTTCAATGCTTGACCGGGACTTGTTCAGTGTACCCTAGAAGCGTTACAAGTGGGGATCTCAAAATAGGCATGGAAATCATAGTGTCTAGAGCTATGAGGACCTGACCCCAATAGGTATGTCCCTCTGGACACTCCCAGGCAAGTTGTAGGAACTCAGAGTGTTCTGTGTTACATCTGTCACATCTGCTTGTGTCGGGCAAGCCAAACTTGTGAAGCTTGACTGGAGTGTAGTAGCTGTGGTGTAGAAATCTATAGTGGATGATCCAAGTCTGCTATTGGAGGAGACTTGCTTGTCTGCTCCCACAGAATAGCCATTGTGGGTCAGTGAAGTCCTGTCCCAATCTGCCACCCATTTATCACGAGCTGCGCACGGAGGGTATTCAACATCAAAATATAGAGTGTGGTAGAGTGTGGACACCAGGTGCGAGGCAGTGGGTGCTTGTAGGACGTGATGCAGAGGTGCCAATATTGCAGGCTCGGAGGGGTATCTAGGGTTATAGGCCTGAATTCCGTGTTGGAGGAAAGTATATAAAATAATTTCCATGGCAGAGGGTGGGGGATCAGGGCATAGTTGTTGGAGAGTGCAGTATTTGCCATTCACATATAGGTCTCCCCAGCAATGAATGTTTTGAGTACACACAATTTAAAAAAAAAGACCTTCTTGTAATAGTGTCATCTCAGAGTGATAGGTGATAGGAAAGAGGGGGAGTATAAACTAGGTGCGTGCGTACGGTCTAGGATGCGAGACCAGGCTTTCATTGTGCAGTTCACTGAATATGGACTTGGGGCTCAATGTTAGAAAGAATGACGCCATTGAGTGGGATAGGATCAGCAAGCCAATGTTCTGTGGCAACATGGGGAGTGTAGCGGGGTGGATGAAACCAATAATGAGCGTAATGTGCCTGGGCACATATGTCATACAATTCAAAGTTGGGTATGTCGAAGCCTCCGCGTGAGTACGGCCGCATGAGTGTATCGCATTGTATGCGCGGTTGTTTACCGCCCCACACTAGTCAAATTAATTCCGATCGTAGGAAGGCAAAAAAGTGCCTTCCAGGGTTGTAAGGGATATTAATGAAAAGATACAGAAACTTTGGGAGGATTATCATTTTGACAATGGATATGCGCCCAGCCATAGTTAAGGGAAGGGCAATCCAGTGATTGATTCAACCGGTGACGTGGTCCATTGCGCACCCATAATTGAGCCGGATTAGCTTCTCACGGTTCGCCGTGACGCGAATCCCTAAATATTTAGCATCGTCCTCACACCATCCAATGGGAAAATCTGTTTCAAAGGGGGTAGCAGAGCTGGTCAATGTAAATATTTGTGATTTGGACCAATTGATATGTATTCCTGATTGGCCCCTGAATTTAACAAACTCACATAGTAGTGGGTTAAGATTTTGGCGTGGTTCTTTAATGTATAGGGTAACGTTGTTGGCATAAAGCGAGATGAGTATTGGGGGGAGGAAGCAACGGAGACCCACATGATGATAGTATTGTCTGATCTTGGTTGCCAGAGGTTCCATTACTAAAGCAAACAGTAGAGGAGAGAGTGGACAACCCTGTCGCGTGCCCCGCGACAAAGTGATCAAAGGAGAGGTATGTCCATCGATCAGAACATTCAGTGATGGCGAAGTGTACAAAAGCCGGACCCCGGATATGAAGCCTATGGGGAGCACCATGCATTGCAAGATGGTGAAAAGTTAGTCCCACCCCACCGAATCAAATGCTTTAGAGGCGTCCAGAAATGCTGCCACTAGCGCTAATTTTCGGTCAACTGTCTGTAGGATGGAGAAGAGTGTCCTAAGATTATGGGAGGTTGCTCTTCTGGGGATAAACCCAGCCTGGTCTGGGAGAACCAGTTTTTCCATCAGTAGACTGAGACGGTTTGCTAGTAATATAGGAAGGATTTTCACATCTGTGTTTATGAGAGAAAGTGGTCTATAAGACTTGCAACGGTCTGCAGATTTGCCTGGCCAGGTAGAATCTGTGTTTCTTGGGCCTCCAGAAAGACCTCTTTCATTATGGGGAGCAGCTGATCAATGTATTTTTTATAGAAATCGATAGGCAGGCCATCGGATCCTGGTGCTTTACCTGATTTCATTTGCATGATGGCTGCCCGCAGCTCAACATCTTGCAATGACGCTGCTAACAATTCACGCTGAGAGTCACCTAACCAACCCAAAGCTATGTCTTCCAAGTATGGAGTAAAGTCAGGGGGAGAGGTACGTTGCTAGGTGCATAAGTCTGTATAGTATGTAGCAAATGTATTTAATATTTCTAGACTACCCCTGTGGCGCACTCCTTTACCATCTATCACGTCTAAGATGTAGCTAGAAAACCGAGGTTGCTCAATAGCATTCGCCAGTGCACGGCCAGGTCTCTCGCCCTCTCCGTATCGGCAGGCGGTGAAATATTTGCCTCTGAATTTCTCTGCAGTAGCAGTGTAGTCAGATAGCTTTTCCTGGAGTGTGGCTCTTTGGGCACCTGAAGCAGCATTCCACATATTTGTTTGAAGTTGCTTGATATCAGTTTCTAATTGTTGCAGGTTTCTCCTAATATCCTGGAGTACCCCAAAGTTCCTGGATATGCATATGCCTCTGACAGAAACTTTAAAGGCCTTCCAAAGTGTACCCACTTGGTCAACAGAGCCCTTATTTCTAGTAAAAAAGTCTGAGATTTCGTCCCCTACTTCAGCTTGAAAAACAGTGTCCAAAAGTGCTTCTGACACCAGTCTCCAGCAACTGGGGCAGCTTTTTGAGTTAGGAAGGGTGAATTCAAGGTACACCGGCGCGTGATTTGAGTATGTGCAAACTAAGTGCTTGGAAGTTTGAATCCAGGGGGCCACTCCTCATGAGCAAATCCAGTAATCTAGCCGCGACCAGGTTGTGTATCCTGCTGTATAGAAGGTGCCTTCCCTATCAGTGGGGTGTACATAACGCCACACATCTACGAGGCCATGCTCCACAAGCAATCCAGACTGAGCCTCCCTGGCATTGGTATAATGATGAGGAAGGGGGTTGGATCGGTCCATTGAAGGGCTCTTAGTCTTGTTAAGTCCCCACCCCATATGACGTGTGTGGAGCACTTTTAAGTATGAGACCCCAGAGCGTGGTAAAATAATCAGGGTCATCCATGTTAGTACCATAGCTACATGCTAGGGTAATCGAATCTGTGCCCAATGTGCCCCAGAGTATGCAGCTGCAGCCATAGGGGTCGCTGTTTGTGCCACCCAGTATAAACTGTGTGTTTTTCTTTACTAATATAAGCGTGCCCTGGGTGTTTGTCGAGTAGGAGAAAAAACCCTGACAGAGGCCCACTTACTGCCATAACAGGGAGGACTTTGAGGGTCTATATGTGTTTCTTGGAGCATGGCTATTTGTCTGTTGTGTTTATCTAGATATGCTAGTGATGAAGCAAAGCTTCGCATATTTTGCGGCTTGCCGAAATCAAGAACCTCATTTATGTGTAATAAGGTAACCCGTGTATGTTTTACTAACGTTTATATTAAGTTTGAGTAAAGTTTGAGACGCTTGCCTATGTGTATTTCTAATGAAATTAATCCATGTCCTCTAAAAATGGCCGCCGCTTGTATTTTAGTTACTGCGCATGCGTCAGCCACACTCACGTGTCCTGACGCGTCTGCAGAAGTGGAGGGAAAGTTATGCGCATGCGTAATTCATAGCTGTGCTTATCATGTGGTACTGCTCGTGCCACTGCTCTTGTATTTCGTCTAAATGTAGCTAACATTTAAATTGCATAAGTTTATTTCTTGATGATGAGTTAAAAGTACAAACCCTGCGATGTGTTTTCATAATGACATTATTATGTATTAATTTGTTTTCGCTTACTTTTCATGTACCGCGGGCAATGGGGGTCTGAGTGAGAGGAGAGCCATATTGGAGGTCCCTTCTGCGCCTGTGCGACATTCGGCAGCACGAGGGACCTTGGCTGATGGAACATAGCCAGCTGGCAGTGATGGGCGAGATGCTCCTGAGAAAGTCACCTCTGCCCTGCGAGAACAGCGAATGTGGCTTCTTATATGTTACATTGTATTGATGTGCTACTGTTAGCTCATGGGAACCCAAACATGCTAGGCGGTCCCAAAATATGTAAATGAAGGCTTCAAATCGTATATTGTGATTGGTGTGTTACCCAAATCCTACCTTAGGACCAATCGAAATTGAGGGATTCTGACACTTTGCAACATTGGGGGGTGGTACACTGTCCCAAAACTGTATATCTACCCTGGGTTCACCTAGTGAACCGTCCGACTTGTCTGGTTTAGCTGACCTGTCACTGACCCAACGCACTCAATAGGTGACTGAAAATACAGAGAGCTGCGGAGCACTCTGTCCGAATTTGACCATAGACTAAGGTTTTACTGAACCTTAAAGTGCTGGCAAGGCACTTAGCTGGGAGTTCGCTGACCCAATCGGGGTCTTGATCTATATCTGCAGAGCGGGTGGAGCGCAGGCGTTGCTTCCTAACTGTGGGTTCCGGTCCTGTCCTGAAGAGGGTCCTGTCCTGAGGGTTTGCTGTCCTGTCCTGAGGTCCTGTCCTGACTCTTATTCCGAGGGTATCCTGTCCTGTCCTGGGTGTCCATTCTGCACCTGCTGTCCTTTGAGGGGTATCCTTCCTTGAGGGTTTCCTGACTTTAACTGACCCGTGGCCAGGGTTTGGTTTCCACACCTTTCTAGGTAAATACTGCTCCGAAATCTCTTGAAATTCTTGCACCTTCTGAATTTCTAACTTTTGCTTCAATAAAGTTCAACATTGCAAATGTGATATATTCCATGCCTTTCCGCAACTATTGAAAGTCATTTAAAATTTTGCAAAGTTATTTCTATGTCTTCTCATTTGTTAGAAATTATATTTTGCATAGCAGTGTGTCATTTCCTGATATGGTCTAGAACTTCGTTGCCTAGGTTGTTCAAAGGCCCTTTCACCTTAAGTGAAGCGTGTTATTCATTATAAGTTCTTCTATAATCACACACACTTAGTCTATCACTGTTTTAGATAATACTGACTTGCATAAGTATCTTTTCTCGTTACATTTTATTAGTACTTTGATGATTACTCTGCCATTATTTCTTTATGCATATGTGATTTACATTATCTTGGTTATTGATTGCCTTATTTTACTGTATCTCATGCAAGAAAATACTGAACTTTAGATAAACATTTTAAAAACTTCCAGTTGTCCGTGGTCATTTACACAGTATTTGAATATTATTGGTTGGGTTTGTATTTTGTTGCCTTTCCTTTACAGCTAGCTCCCTGATTCATTGTGGTCATTAGGCACCTGCATCGGTGGATGGTAAGTCGGGTGCACTGAGAATTGGTAGCAGGGAACACACACACACCAAATTGGTAGAGCTCGTGAAGTCACCTGATCGATGTATATGGTGATTTGAAAAGTATATGGGCCCTGAAGCCGGAAACGGCGAAAACTATTGGTCGGGTGGCCTCGCGCGCTCTATCAGTTTTTCTGGTAGATCAGAGGATGGTTAGGGACTAGTTGAGAGTAAGGCAGGGACTAGTTAGGCTAGTTAAGTCGGAAGCTGCTATTATATTAATGCTGCTACAAGAGCGGCTGTTCTGAGGGAACTGATCACTCTCTTGTGAATACGCTGCTGAAATTTATGAATTACTGTATTGTCATTATTCTTGTTCTTATATTGTTATATGTACTAATCAATGCATTTGTAAATCGACTTGTTAAGTGTTGTCCGAACTCCCCGGGGAATTGAAAGGGCAAGTGGTGAATAGAATCCATTGTCCTGAGGTCACAGGTTCGAGGAAAGTTAGGTGCAGGTTAGGATAACCGGGAAGCACTAACTAGGGTTTTCTGAATACATGTGTGAATAAATGACAGTAACGGGGTTCATTGGCAAAATTCCCATAGTGGCGTAACCTAGTAAGGGTCACATCGGAAGAGTAGCAGGTTCCTCGGAGCTAGCGTGAAAGCAGAGGGGTCCGCTGAGAAACCTTAAACTCGGAACATATCCCGGAAAGAAGTGGATGAGTTTAGGGGAATAACAGGTTCACCGATGCTAGAGTGAAGGGTAGGCGGAAGAGATCTGCCCGCAGCAAGTGAAAAGTAAATGGAAGTAGTTTACTTGCAGTAATAGAATTCTATCTCTGTCTAGACACTTGAGCACTGTGGCGAATGTGTATTTGTTGTAAAATAACCAAGCACTGAGCACTTTAAAAGTAAGAAAGTTTCCGTTACCTTGTGAAGGGAGGGAGTCAGTCGAGAAGCGCCTCTGACGTCACTCTGTGCCGCGCTGGGATTGGTAGAAACAGCGGGCGGGTAGCGGAGCTGAAATTGTAAAGGAGGGGTGAGCGCCGGAGCGTGGGAACTGTCTCACGAAGGGGCCGCGCACCCATTGGCAGAGCTTATTTTGTGTCGCGCACCCATTGGTTGCACGAATTTTCTGAAGCGCATTCTGATTGGAGGTAGTTTGTAAACAAAGTTAGCGCAGAAGTCGTATGTGGCACTCGCGGACTACAGAGACGCGACCTGATCCAAGGCATCTAGGGTTTGAAAGGGATCAGTGGAAGGCTAACAGATACGATATTATGTACGGAACCAAGAGAAAAATGTCCCTTGTAAATAAGGTGAAAAATTATTTTAAAACGGACAAACCCATTAAATCTAGGGAAGGTGTTCTTGTCCCAGCACCCAATACTCCTGCCTCATTCATGATGTTTGACCGAGGGTACAATACCTGTGTGTGGCTGGAGAATTGGGTGAAGTACACAAAAGATGACGGAGTATTGGCTTTTCCGTTAGATGGTACTTTCAATGGTAGGATCTTATTTAATTTAAGAACCCGAATGAATGAACTGCATCCCAGACCGAGACTAACGCAGTATGAAGCATTAGAGGAATGGGAGATTGAGGCTTTTGAAAGAGAAAGACCCCGAATGGACAAGGGTTTGACCAAGTGGTACCCCAGGCTGAAACAGGAGTCCAGGGATAAAAGGATGAAACAGTGGAGGCAGAGCATGATTGTTGAGGGTCTGTTTCCCATGATGCCGGCATGTCATAACCCTGCAGCGGGGGGGAAAAGTACTGAAAAATGTAAGCATTGGGGGGCCCTAGGGGATTCAGATGATGAACTAATAGATGACATCTGTACCAGAAGTCCGCCACCTTACAATGAGGGAACCCGACCTTCCAGTGTAGGAGATGTTCCCCGACGCCCCTTCCAAAAGGAAGAAGACAGGTCCCTGGGACTGGGAGGGGGTGGTCAAGTATTACCCTATCCTGAGAAACCCGAACTGGCGGAAACAAGGGATATATATCCCAAAGTGCCCGCAAGTCAGGAAGAAAAATATTCACGTACAAAAACTTTTTTCCCCAGACCCTTGTATGAAAGCGAAGAGAAACCATCGAATTCAGGACTGCCTTTTGTTCAACCTCCATATGGGGAAGAGCGCAGGTCCTTTAATACTGGAACTTTATTCCCGAAGCCAAATTATGGTGGAGGACCAAGTGAAACGCATCCTACTGCCCCGAGTTTTACTCCTCCGCCTACTGCCCCGAGTTTTACTCCTCCATTGACCCCACAGATATTACATGACCCAACTCTAAGAAGGGTACTAGTGGAAAAGGAGCAAGAGGCTCTAGCTAGACAAAGAACAGAAATAATTCAGAAAATTTCTCAGATAAATACCAGTCCTGAGGCATTGACTATTCCAGTAACTATTGGACCGGTGGTCCCGTTATACGGAAATGGTCAGGGAAATCCGATTACTCCAGTCATGACCCCAGTCATAGCAACACCGAGACAGGAACCAATCATCATAGATGATCAGTCCAGTGAGTGCGAGTCTGAAGTTGCATTCTTGGAATTGCCAAACAAACAGACCGGAAAGGGAATACAGCAGAGGTATAATCCTTTTAATGCAAAAGAAATTAAATTAGAGACAGCAACAGGTACTAGGAATGTCTCTCTGGTAACTCCGGATGAAATTGAGAGTTGGAGTCGTGAATTAGAAAAGCAGACTCCGCAAACAAAGCCTTTAGACCTCTACAAGCTGAGGGTTGAAATAGAAGAATTAATGGCAGGAAATGTGGGGTTGAATCGATTGAATACCTACTCTGAGGAAGAATTGTCGTTCATATGTAAAAGCTTTACAAGGAACACCAGAGTGCTCCATGAAAAACTGACCGAAACAGCAGTTAGTATGGGGGTAGATATCTCAAAATCCAAGCCCTTACAGAAACCGTACAGAGCAGACTTCTCAGACAAGGATATAGAACACCTGAATGTGGCAGGAAAGAAGCTCCAGATTAAAGAATTAATGGGGGTACTGCAGAAATGGGGAGATGTGGAAAAATGGAGAAGCAGGTGGGCGAAAAAGAGGGAAGAGGTTCGCTCCCGACAAGTGACTCCCGAGTTTGCTTTAAGAGAGGTAGAAAAACCTGAGCAGTTATGCCCCATGCGCGAAGTTCCAGGAGGGAAATATGTGCATGTCCCCTGGTCTAGACAGGATATTGTGTCCTTCACGAACGATTTTCCAAAATTAAGAGAGAAACCAGTTGACTGGTACCGGCAGGTGGAGAGGTTCGTGAAGGTACAGAAATGTCTGTGGAAAGACCTGGATGGGTTTTTCGACATTGTGGTTCCAGTAGATTTATGGACCCAGTGTAAAATAAACATAAATTGGCCCAGTGAAGAGTATCCCAGAGACAAGGACACAGGGGAGCCATCAAAGGAAGTCATGCGAAAATATGAGCAGGTAATTCAGCACTTGAAAGAAAAGGTGCCCGCCAAGGAAACTGATTGGACAAAAATAGATAGAACAACACAGGAAAGGGACGAGACAGTGCATTCCTTCTATGAAAGGTTATTGCAGGTATTTAAAACATACAGTGGTATTGACAACATCGACCTGAAGGATATGACACACTTTATTTACAGGTTTGTAAATGGTTTAAGACCTGAAATTTGTCAGTGGATAAAAGACAATAAAATCTGTTGGCATACTAAAAAAATGGATGAGGTCCTGCGGTACGCTAAGTACTGCGAGGACGAGATGGCAGAAAAGAAAAAGGCCCTTAAGGAGAAGGTTATGTGGGCTCAGGTGAAGCTCGCAGAACAACAGGAAAAACAATTGAGTAACATGGTTAAAAATGCTGAGAACAAAAGTCCTGGGGGAGGGGGTGGAGGAAAGCCCCGGCCCAAATTTAGCAGGGAAGAGGCTATGAAAAAATTTCCCTGCCATCAGTGCGGCGAAATTGGACACTGGCGAAACGAGTGTCCCCAATTAGTCGATGTTAATGAGACAACTCCTGATTTAATTCCACAGACGCAGAAAGAAAGACCAAGAAAGACTCAACCCCAGGTAAAAACAGTTCAGGTGCCTCGAGCACCCAAACAGGTATACAGGGGAAGACAGGCAGAAAATGAAGAGATAGAGGTTTGGGAAAGCGGGGAGAACAGAAATACAGCAACTTCGCAGTATCTGCTGAATGATACCTTCCTTTGTAATGATCAGGACTGACGGGGCCTGAGAGGGGAGGACGAGGAGTGCGTACTTGGCGCTTCCTTGCCGGTAGACCAGTCTGGACCATATATTGAAGGAAAGGTTGACGGAAATGATGTCACCTTTCTGTTGGACACTGGCGCTACCCGTTCTACTGTAAGAACAGTGGACGTTCCAAACCTGCCCCTCTCGGGAGAAAACATCCAAGTAGTAGGTGTATCTAATCAATTGATTAGTACTCCTGTTACCGAACCAATGGAGATTTCAATTGGAAATTTTAAACAGATGCATAGATTTGTAGTCTGTGACACCAGTCCAGTAAATTTACTGGGACGTGATTTGCTGTGTAAAATGAACTGTACCATCTTTTGCACACCAAAGGGTGTCGAAATACAGACCCCAGATGAAGACGGCATTTATAAATTATTGTTGCTTAGACCTGACTCAGAACTTAAAAGATTGACCCTGCAGGACTTGCCCCAAGAACTACAGGAAGCGGTAAAACCAGAAGTGTGGGATTTCACTGGAAAAGATGTGGGTTTGATGAAAGATGTGGACCCCATACAAATAGCCATCAAAGACAATGCAGTATATCCTAACACTAGGCCCTACCGAATGAATGCTGAAGTGAAAGCAGGTGTCACTCTGGAGATACAAAAATTATTGGAAGGAAACATCATACAAGAAGTGATGAGCAGCCCATGCAACTCACCGATTATGGGCATCAAAAAGCCTAGTGGCAAGTATAGGGTAGTGCAGGACCTGAGAAAGGTTAACAAGATTGTAGTTCCTTGCTGCCCTATTGTCCCAAACCCTGCAGTAATTCTGTACCAGATTCCTTGGGATGCTGAGTGGTTCACTGTGATTGATTTGTGTCATGCATTCTTTTCGATACCCCTGCACCCCGACAGCAAATTTCTTTTCTCATTTGCCTTCGAGGGTCACGTGTATTGTTGGAACCGGGTCCCTCAAGGGTATACAGAGAGCCCCTCTATCTTTAATCAGATCTTGAAGAAATGTCTAGAGACTTTGACATTACCTGGGAACTCTGTATTAGTGCAGTACATAGACGACCTTCTATTGGCGTCTAAAAGTCACAGGGACTGTGTAGTTGACACCATTGCCCTCCTAAATCACCTGTGTGAGAAAGGGCATAAAGTGTCCCCTGACAAACTACAGTTCTGTGCGAAATCAGTGAAATATCTGGGACACCAGATAGAAAAGGGTGTCAGAAAAGTCACTTCAGAAAGAGTGAGAATAATTCAAAAGATGCAGTTGCCCCGTACTCAAAAGGAAGTCAGAATGTTCCTGGGTGTTTTAGGGTACTGCAGGCAGTGGATTCTGGGATTTGCAGCCTTAGCCAGGCCCTTGATAAAAATGACCACGAGAGGAATGCCAGATGTTGTACAGTGGGATGATGAAAGTCTAATGGCTTTCACAAGACTGAAAAACTGTCTGTGCACAGCCCCTGCGTTGGGAATGCCAGATTATTCCAAAGAGTTTGCCCTATTCTGTGACACTCGCGATAATTGCGCATTGTCAGTCCTGACTCAAGAACATGGCACAACCAGGAGGCCTGTGGCCTATTTCTCTGCCACACTGGACCCAGTAGCTGCTGGGTTACCAGGTTGTCTGAAAGCAGTAGCTGCTACCTGTGCAAGTTTGGAACAGAGTGAGTCCATTGTCATGGGACATCCTGTGACTGTTTATGTTTCACATGGAGTGGTAATTCTATTGACCAGAACTAAAACACAGTATCTCACCCCTAGTCGGCTGACTAAATACGAGAGGATTCTTGTGGGTGCAGCAAATGTGAGCATTGTTAGGTGCGGTATTCTGAACCCTGCCACCTTACTCCCCGACCCCTCGGAAATGGAAGGTGGGGATGATGATGAACATGATTGTATTGATCTGACAGAGTTCAGTACCAAGCCACGCCCTGACATAAAAGAAGTACCATTGCCTGAGCATGATAAAGAACTGTTTGTGGATGGTTCCTGCCTAAGACATGAATTAGGAGGCTTGAGTGCTGCTTATGCAGTAGTATCTTTTGAAAAAATTGAACAAGCAGGTTACCTATATCACATCAAGTCTGCACAAGTAGCCGAATTGATAGCCCTGATAATGGCTTGCAAAATTGGGAAGGACTTACGCATAACAGTGTATACTGACAGTCAGTACTGTTATGGCGTTGTGCATGACTTTGGCCAATTATGGATGCAGAGGGAATTCATGACTTCCTCAGGTACTCCCATTCGGAATGCAAAGGTTGTTCATGACCTTTTAGAGGCCATCCAGTTGCCCAAAGAACTGGCAGTGGTAAAATGTGCTGCTCATCAAAGGAGCATGGACAGAGTATCACTGGGAAACGATTATGCTGATCGAGTGGCTCAATGGTGTGCCAAAGATCGATATATTATAAATCCAAAACGAGGGGGGCCAGGAACCAGCTGCCAGCTTCAGGTGTTTGAGGAAGTGCCTACATGGGATGAAGTGAGAGAATGGCAGGAGTCGGCTCCTTGGCAAGAAAGAGAGAAATGGAAGGAGGATGGGTGTAGACCGAGGCGTGTGGATGGTGTGATTTTGGGCCCAACTGGTATGCCTGTGTTACCCCGACACTTGCTTGGCACAATGGCAAGATTAATACATGAAGGATCACACATTGGTAGGGATGCCATGATTCTGGTATTTCAACAGACTTGGTACAGCAAGAAATTCAGGAAGGTAGCAGAGTCCCTCTGCCAGAGGTGCCTGTCATGTCAACAGATGAACCCAGGCAAGAGGACCATGGTTGAACTGAGCAAGATTGGGAGGTCAGGGGGTCCCTTTATAAAAATACAGGTTGATTTCATCACCATGCCCCGTTGTGAAGGGAAACGATATGTCCTTGTCATTGTTTGTGTATTTTCAAAATGGGTAGAAGCTTACCCTACTCCCAAGAGTGACGCACTGACAGTAGCAAAGTGTTTACTAAAAGAGCTGATACCTAGGTTCGGAATACCATACATTATTGAATCAGACCAAGGTGGACATTTCCACAATGAAATAATGGCTGAACTGTGTAAGGCCTTTGGGATAAGGCAGAAACTTCATTGTGCATACCATCCAGAGGCTTCTGGAATAGTGGAACAAGTAAATGGAACTATCAAAAACAGACTAGCAAAGCTGACTGATGCTACTGGCATGAACTGGGTGAAGGCCCTGCCCCTGGTCCTGATGGGACTAAGAAGTGTTCCAGACCGCAAGACAGGCCTAAGTCCCCATGAAATCATTATGGGAAGAGTGATGAGACAAGCATGGGTGCCAGGAAGCAAACTGTTGAGTATTACTGATGATTTGGTGCTTGAATACTGCAGAAGATTGGGTGACCAAGTGCGTTCTATCTCTCGCCAGATTGGAGACGACGGCATCCTTAATCCAACGACTCCTCTCCACAACTTGGTTCCAGGAGACTGGGTCAAAATAAAGAAGCACACTCGATCAAGCTGTCTGGCACCCAGGTGGGGAAAGAAGCGCCAAGTAATCCTGGTGACAACCACTGCAGTGAAAGTCGCAGGTGTTCCCCAGTGGATCCACGCCGGACACACCCAGAAGGTATTGCCAGACAAAGGATTTGAAGAACCAGGGCAACCAGCAGAGGACCCTGAAGAAGCCAGACCAGTAGCAACTGACAACGAGCAGCCCAGCACCAGTCAGGTTGCAGGAACAGCAGACGTTGGCCCAGGAGTAGTTGACTGCGAACTGCCAAGAAACCAGCCTGCTGAAGAAGTCCAGGAAACTGAGCCAGGAGTAGCTGAAGACGAGCTGCCAAGCATATGGCCAGAAGAATGGATACCGATGATTGATCTGACCGAAGATCCTATCAGAACAAGAGAACGACTTAGTGAAGGTAGAGAGTGGACTAGTCAGGAAAAGCAAGGCACAGGCGAAGAACCTCAGCCACTTGAGATCCAAATCAAAACTGAGGAAGGAGAAGGTCAGACAGGGACAGAGCACGTGATTGATACAGATCCAGTGAATAAGACTGAACAAGTACCCGATACTGAACAGGTACCTGAGACTGAACAAGTACCTGATATTGAACAAGTGCAGGATACAGAGCAAGTGTTCGATACTCCTCCATTAACTCCTGATGTGGATAAGGGACAGACGAGACATAGAGTAATAGTTCGAGCAGAAGAAAATCAAGAGATCGAAGTGCTTGAACAGGATCAGATAGAGTTAGAAAAACGGGTTCAGGAAACAGAAACAGAAACAGAGACAATTGAAAGCCAAAAACAAAATATTCCTGAACAAGGCCAGATTAGCAACCAGGCAGAAGAATTTGATGCTAGCCCTGGAACTAGTCAGATAAGGGAAGTAGGAGAAGAAAGTGGAGAAGAATTACCACAAGATAAAGAGAACAATAGAAGAAGAAAAGAAAGTGAAGTCTAAGTACCAACTAAGAGAATAAAGAAAAGAAACAACCTTGAGCCTAGGTTTGTAAAAAGACTAAGACTAAGAATAAAGACAGTGGAAGAAAAACGTGCAGAAGCAAGAAGAAGTGCTCGAATAGCAGAGCAGGAAGAAGAATCTTCCAAAAGAAGGAGTGAGCGAATAAAAAGACAAAACAAAAAGTACAAGTCTCCTGAATGGACACTGGTTTTGGAGGAGCTTGAAGATCTTGATATAACTGACGTGAGTGACGGAGAACCTGTCCCAGAGTACTCAGCTGAAGAGGAAGACGAGCCACCGTGAATTTGCACAAAGTAAGCTAATTGTGTAAAGCAACAAAGAGGGGTTCAAGAGACTCCTTCTGAGCTAAAATGTCTGATTCAACAGTGAATGGTAGACCTAGTTGCAGCCGTTTTAAGACGTGTTGCAAGGTGTGTATATGTAGTATAGTAGTACTGATAGTTATCTGGATAGGATTAACAATTTTCATTCCCTTTGCTGTAAGTAAAGATACTAACATTGTCCCTACTGAAGTTGTAAATACTGACAGTGAGGAACTGACAACACAGAGTGTAGAAAGACATGAGAGAGCATTGAGACAAACTAAACGAGACTTAGAAGCATCAGATGAGAAAGGACTACATTATCATGGCATGAAGAACAGGACACATTTAAATGTTTTCGCAAACTTGTTAATACACTATGTAGAGACTATGGAAATTGAGGATTGCTATGTCTGCATGAAGCTACCTACTTCGGTGGCTGAAGGCGTGACATACCATCATCTGCCATTAACTTATGGAATTTCCTGTAGCATTTTAGCTAGTTTATTTTACAAAAGGGGACCGTTACAGTATTATTACTCTAACAATGACGTGATCTTTTCTGAACTACCTATACGTGGGAACTTGAATCCTGTACATACCAAAACTGACACCATAAGATATATGGGAGACTACTTTCTGACTATAGGGAACATTGACATAGCAGACGCACACAGAGATAACTTGACTTGTTCTTTGCGTGAGCAGGAAAAGATGTTCCTGAACATGGCAGAGAAAAGGAGAATTAAAATTCAGAAGAAGGCTAATGACGAAAGTCAGAAAAAGCCAAAATGGGCAGAAAACATGGAAGGCACCTCATCTGGTGGAGCGGGTCCTGCTCTGTTGCTGGATTTTGAAAAGAAAGGCAAGCTATGTCTTCACCGCGAGAAGACTAGCTATTATAATAATGTTTTCATTGGTTCCAGTGAATGCGAACATAATTACAAGGTAATTGGAGGTTGGGGTTTCAAAAATGGGTCAGAGCCTGTGTTTCCTGGAATTTATTATATTTGTGGGGACAAGGCTTATTTCAAATTGCCGGATCACTGGTATGGAAGCTGCTACTTTGGCATTGTCTTCCCGAAAATATACCATGTGAATGGGAAAGCTGGAAGCAATGAAGATACTAATGGCTTAGTGCGTAGTAAAAGAGAAAGTATAGGTGAAATTATGGGTAGTATTTTCAGTGCACTGATACCTGGAGTGGGAGTGGTTCTGAACACTCACAGAATTTGCAAATTGTCTACTATAGTAGATGTGCTGTCTACTGAAACAGCTCATGGATTCCTGCTGGTCAATACTGAAATGGTTGCGATCAGATCAATGGTTTTACAAAATCGACTTGCTCTTGACACCTTATTAGCGAAAGAGGGCGGAGTCTGCCGGATGTTGAAGGCGCAACATTGTTGCACTTATATTCCGGACAAAAGTGTACAGATCAAAAGGTATGTGAGAAACATTACTAATTTGGCAAAGGAACTCAAACCACTCGAGGTTGATAGTGCCTGGAAGAGACTGGTAGATGGTCTCTCAAATGTAGGTCATTGGCTTGCTGGCATAGGTAAAAGCTTATTATTCAAAATTCTGATGCCTATTGGTATTATAGGTCTTATTATACTTTCCATTTTCTTATGCTGTAAATACCGCAAGCGCACCAGAAAGCACGAGGTTAATGCAAGAGGGGTGAAACGAAGTGTGGATGAGATTGAATTAGAGGAAGTGAATGATCAGATATACAAAAAGGTGAAGACTTCTCACCCTGCTAAAACTGAAAGAGAAAAGCTAGAACGGTTGCTGGAAGAAATAGAACTTTATAAAGTGTGAAAGAAAGTTGGCATCTGGTTCCATTATAATTTGTGATGATAGTAGATATCATCAAAGAGGGGATTGATGAAGCAAAGCTTCGCATATTTTGCGGCTTGCCGAAATCAAGAACCTCATTTATGTGTAATAAGGTAACCCGTGTATGTTTTACTAACGTTTATATTAAGTTTGAGTAAAGTTTGAGACGCTTGCCTATGTGTATTTCTAATGAAATTAATCCATGTCCTCTAAAAATGGCCGCCGCTTGTATTTTAGTTACTGCGCATGCGTCAGCCACACTCACGTGTCCTGACGCGTCTGCAGAAGTGGAGGGAAAGTTATGCGCATGCGTAATTCATAGCTGTGCTTATCATGTGGTACTGCTCGTGCCACTGCTCTTGTATTTCGTCTAAATGTAGCTAACATTTAAATTGCATAAGTTTATTTCTTGATGATGAGTTAAAAGTACAAACCCTGTGATGTGTTTTCATAATGACATTATTATGTATTAATTTGTTTTCGCTTACTTTTCATGTACCGCGGGCAATGGGGGTCTGAGTGAGAGGAGAGCCATATTGGAGGTCCCTTCTGCGCCTGTGCGACATTCGGCAGCACGAGGGACCTTGGCTGATGGAACATAGCCAGCTGGCAGTGATGGGCGAGATGCTCCTGAGAAAGTCACCTCTGCCCTGCGAGAACAGCGAATGTGGCTTCTTATATGTTACATTGTATTGATGTGCTACTGTTAGCTCATGGGAACCCAAACATGCTAGGCGGTCCCAAAATATGTAAATGAAGGCTTCAAATCGTATATTGTGATTGGTGTGTTACCCAAATCCTACCTTAGGACCAATCGAAATTGAGGGATTCTGACACTTTGCAACATTGGGGGGTGGTACACTGTCCCAAAACTGTATATCTACCCTGGGTTCACCTAGTGAACCGTCCGACTTGTCTGGTTTAGCTGACCTGTCACTGACCCAACGCACTCAATAGGTGACTGAAAATACAGAGAGCTGCGGAGCACTCTGTCCGAATTTGACCATAGACTAAGGTTTTACTGAACCTTAAAGTGCTGGCAAGGCACTTAGCTGGGAGTTCGCTGACCCAATCGGGGTCTTGATCTATATCTGCAGAGCGGGTGGAGCGCAGGCGTTGCTTCCTAACTGTGGGTTCCGGTCCTGTCCTGAAGAGGGTCCTGTCCTGAGGGTTTGCTGTCCTGTCCTGAGGTCCTGTCCTGACTCTTATTCCGAGGGTATCCTGTCCTGTCCTGGGTGTCCATTCTGCACCTGCTGTCCTTTGAGGGGTATCCTTCCTTGAGGGTTTCCTGACTTTAACTGACCCGTGGCCAGGGTTTGGTTTCCACACCTTTCTAGGTAAATACTGCTCCGAAATCTCTTGAAATTCTTGCACCTTCTGAATTTCTAACTTTTGCTTCAATAAAGTTCAACATTGCAAATGTGATATATTCCATGCCTTTCCGCAACTATTGAAAGTCATTTAAAATTTTGCAAAGTTATTTCTATGTCTTCTCATTTGTTAGAAATTATATTTTGCATAGCAGTGTGTCATTTCCTGATATGGTCTAGAACTTCGTTGCCTAGGTTGTTCAAAGGCCCTTTCACCTTAAGTGAAGCGTGTTATTCATTATAAGTTCTTCTATAATCACACACACTTAGTCTATCACTGTTTTAGATAATACTGACTTGCATAAGTATCTTTTCTCGTTACATTTTATTAGTACTTTGATGATTACTCTGCCATTATTTCTTTATGCATATGTGATTTACATTATCTTGGTTATTGATTGCCTTATTTTACTGTATCTCATGCAAGAAAATACTGAACTTTAGATAAACATTTTAAAAACTTCCAGTTGTCCGTGGTCATTTACACAGTATTTGAATATTATTGGTTGGGTTTGTATTTTGTTGCCTTTCCTTTACAGCTAGCTCCCTGATTCATTGTGGTCATTAGGCACCTGCATCGGTGGATGGTAAGTCGGGTGCACTGAGAATTGGTAGCAGGGAACACACACACACCAAATTGGTAGAGCTCGTGAAGTCACCTGATCGATGTATATGGTGATTTGAAAAGTATATGGGCCCTGAAGCCGGAAACGGCGAAAACTATTGGTCGGGTGGCCTCGCGCGCTCTATCACTAGTATTTGGCTCCTTTTGCGAGGGTCTTGAAGACCTCTGACATTCCATGTGATCAATTTTAGGCTAGATTGGTCAGCTTGCGCGGCCATCGCAGGTGTGAGGAGGTTATGTGACGTAGGTGTTGTTGTCAAAATGTAACGTGTCCTTTCACATAATGACTGTTATGTCGAGTTGCAGCTGTCCAATATGTAACAAAGCATAAGAGAACATTCCCCTACCATCCCCACCCCCAAAAGAAAAAGCCTCAACCCGCTTACATCAAAACAAACTACTAACAACAAACCCATTCCCTCCCACAACGGCATCCCAATCATGACGGCATAGTGTTGCCCACCCGATATCTCCCAACATCGCAACCAGGCCACTCTCGCCAGAATAGGCCAGCAGAGTGAGGGAAAGGTACAACAATAAAAAACTGAAATGTAAAGATAGCTTGTGGGATCTCCCATAGGGGGGGCGCCAGTGGGCAGTAATCCCTTCCCGTGTCCCAATTCTAACTGCATTGCAGTACCTGGGTGTCAGCCCATATGGGGAGTAGAGTGATACGGGGGGGAGGGTGCTTTACGATGTGTCAATTAGATCTACCAGCAATAGAACAAGGCAAATTAAGTACACAGTGATAACCAAAGTCAATGATCAAAGCCCTTAGGGCACTTATCTGCCTGTGATCAGTCTACAGGAGTAGAGGTCAAATTGAAGGGGATTGACAGAGATCTCAACAAACAAATGGTGAGTGATGCGCAGAATAATAGCGTCACGTTGCAATGTGGTGTGGATCACCAAAGGTGAATGCGATGGGTAATCACAGCATGTGGCCCACTGTCCCCGCTTAGCCACTGGATGGTAAAGGAGATCTGGAGGTGCTGTTGTGGCATGATGAGCATTTTGAGGCAATTTTTTGAAAATCTTCCACTTTTTGCGGGTTTGTGCAGAAAACATGTTTGCCGTTGTGTTTAGTTAGAAGTCTCGCAGGATACAGGAGAGCATATTCGATTTAAGCCTTGTGGGTTTTCTGCTTAACAGCTAAGAATTTCTGGCATGCCTCCTGTACCGCCAGAGTGAAATCTGTATAGATGGTGAATGTATTACCTTCAAACTGTAGTGGTTTCAGTTCACGGGCTTTCTGAAGTGCCACATCACGATCCTGGTAATTAAGAAGTCGAGCAATGATGGGCCTTGGGGTTTCTCCTGGTGGAGGCCATGAGTCTAAGGAGCGGTGTGTGTACTCGACCACTGGATTCAGCGAGAAAGAATCTGCGCCAAAGGAGCTTTTGAGAAGTTGCTCAATATAGTACGCCATATCTATATATATATATATATATATATATCATACGATAAGGTATGCCTATTATACGGACATTGTTGCGATGACTCTGGGCTTCAATGTCCTCATTCTTGGCCGCAATAACTTTCAACAACATATCCATTTGCGTAACTTGAGCTTGCATCTGAGAAGTGGTATCTTTGCTTTCGGATATGCGGCGTTCAGCCTCCTTCAGTTACCCATCATGCTTGTCTACTCTTTGCACCAGAAAGTACAGACGATTGTTCATTGTATCCATTTTTCCAGACAGATCGGATAGACTATGCTGGACAGCCAGGAGCAATGTCTTGACGTCATCTTCAGAAGATTTTGAGGATGGATGTACTTGATCCATATTGGCGGGTTCATCATCCGCAGAGGTCGAGGGTGTTGCAGCTTTTTTGGTGTCAAAGGTCAATTTAGGCTGGCGGCCATTAGGCTTCACCATTGCACCTCTATGCATGTTCAGGCGGCGTATCTGTATAGGTGATTAGTTGTCGTCTAACCACTGTACTGGATGTAGTTTACGCGGTACAAGCCCAAACAACTGCATGCCGGGGCAGCGGAAAATAGTAGGTCTCTAGAAGTCAGAGTAACATATAGAGGCTCAGTTGCGGGGTGGAGGAAGCCAGACAGGAGCGTGCAGACTCTCGCTCATTCAGCACATGTCAGATTGGGCTGTAGCTTGGATCTCCATCACTCAATAGTATCACAAACCTCTGTGCGTTGTGAGGAGTGATGGGCAAGTGTTTGGAATCAGGCTACACATAGGGTAGATTGGCTTAATAGAATTGTAGTGGGTGGCAAGAGGCCTGCTCTGCAATGCCTGAGGACATACTGGCATTAGTGGTGGCACGGTGTAGTTTGCTTCACTACCGATCTCCTGCTGTGTAGAGATGAGAAGGAAGGGTGCCGCATGGGTGGCATTGATGCGCAGGACAATTCATGCAGTGCCGCCGAGGCGAAAGGAGGCCATACAGGCCAGCTTTGTAGGGTCAATGCGGGGGTAGTGTGTCGAATAGTCACTCACCTAGGTGTCCTCTGGGACAGTGCGTTGTGTAGCATGTCTCACAACTTCGGCATAGCAAATGGCAATGGTTCGAGGAACAGGAGGGCCCTCTGTGTGTCTGCACTCACACGCCTGCTGCAGTTACACAAGATGAGAAATGGCGTGCCCCGCGCTGAGAATAAATGGCTTGCAGCTGGTGTGTGCCTCACTGGCTCTCGGCTAATACCAGGTATGTGCGGCTTAATAAGGAGACATCAGTACCAGAAGCGCAGCAGGTTGAGAGTGGCTTACATGCGGTAGGGAAGATCCGGTCCGGAGTCACTGCAGACCTTGCCCAGCACCACATGGGCACCCCGGGGCTCGAGTAGATACAGTAGCCATCCAGGTCTCTAGCTATGGCTCCTGCAAATGTGTCCGCCAAGTGTATCTGCCCGTGGGTGGCTTTCAGAGTCCGCGAACGCCGCAGTCACATGGGTTGATGCGCTAAGTAGCGTGTCTCAGGGCTGTAACTCAAAAGGTGGCAATAGTTCGGGGAACAGGAGCGTGTCTACACACATACGCCTGTTGCAGGTATGCAGGATGAGAAAATCACATCCTGCACCGAGGATAAATGTCTCGTAGCCTCACCAGCTCTCCACCGACTTCAGTTATTTTTCATCGTGAGATGGCAGAGTCAGAAGCGCTACCAGCGGCATGAGAACGGCTTGTGTGCGGCAGGGAAGCTTTGGCCTGGGGTTGCCGCAGGCCTGGCCCAACACCACGTGGACTCCCTGGGGCTCAATTAGACACAGCAGCCGACCAGGTCTCCAGCTATGACGCCTGTAAATGCGCCAGCAGAATGTATCATCCCGTAGGTGCCTGCTAGATGCCGTGAAAGCAGCCGTTTTTTCCCCAGCGAGGTCGGATGGTCCAGCAAGCAGATAGGTTATGACAGAACAAAGCTATAGTTGGTAGAAGGCAGGATAAATTCCAGATTTTATCACCAAGCGTCCTGAGCTCACAGGTGCGCGGCCATCTTGGATGTGCGCCACCTAGCGCCCCAGCTAAAAGCAATTATATTTATGTGTAAAATCAATCTGCACTTTAAAATATTTGGCCCGATTTCTTCCTATGTCTGACATAGTAATTTTCTGTATGCCATAATAGTATCCAACACACTTGAAAGGTAGCACTCAGACCTTTACATCTAGGACATACCTTCAAATCTGGGAGAGAAACTCGTATTAGGGTAGTTCCCTAAAATGAATGAAGGCTTTATAAATACCCTTAATCTAGGGTAATGGAACTCATGGGTAGAGGTTCCCATACAGCCTTTCAAGTGTGTTGAAAACCTTTGGAATACATATTTACTCAGATAGAGTTTATTTCTGACACCTAATTCTCTGGTCATATCCTTTTATTTCTAGGAGTGTAGTGTGTCCTTGAATCGGTCCTCCAAGCGGTTTTCCCACTGTTGGATTTTTCCAGGTCATCCTTACAGCACTGATGGGTTGCAATATTCCATTGGCATGGTCAATGCATTAATGCAAAATGAACAATTTCAAGCTAGTGAGGATAAAAAGGGTATGAAGTAGATATGAGTAAAGGATGGTTGCATGTAACTATTTCACTTTTTGTATGCATGTGAGGATGAAAGCATTTCAAATAGAAGCACTTTGTTTGAGAAAAGGTAAGTTAACTAGAACACACATTATAGCTCGAGTGTTGGACTTATGCACAAGAGTTTGTTATTGAGAGATGATGGATGAGCCAGTTGACAAGGTATATTACGTCTGGGTGTTCAAGGGTGAGCCACAACACACGGATCTATATTGGATATTCTACATAAGCACTGACTGTGTATATTATTTCCATTTAAAATTCATAATTTATAAATGTATCTTATGTGGATTTATTGAAATTCAGACATGGATCTTGGTTGTCTTGACCTACATTGGGCACACATATGCAGTGCTTAATATGTGCTAGTGGTTGCAGGTAGTGGGCAGTGGAACTCATTTTTGGGGAGAGGAACTTATATTTCATTATCTGACTCTGACCCCACAGAAAAAGAGGGCAATATAGAAAAAGGAGAAAGAAGGCAGGTGAAAAAAAGAGCAAAACAATAACGACACGTAGCCCCCTCCCCCATTCATCCCAAAGTCTATGAATATTTGTGGGATATTGGAGGCTCGTGGCCCCATCACACATTTTTCAGAGGGGCATCATCATTTTGTGTTACGCAACTGCACTCTACATTTGCTGTTATTGGCCAATTGCTGCCATCAGCAAGCCACCTGCGTGCTCCTAAGAAAATATTTTGCTCTCCTTCATTTATTTATTTGGCAAATTAAATACTGTATGTAAACAGTATGGACAGGGTTACTGTACATACGGTATTTATATTTAGCATATTTACATGGTTGCTGGGGGAAAGGAGGGTGACTGGGTTAGGGCTGTCATCAATAGAAAGCCTTCAGTTTGAAGAGGTGCTTTTTGAGGGTGATTTTAAAGTTAAGATAAATGAAGCATCAGCAGGGCCAGAGCTCTAGGGCGGTGCCACCACACTGGCTGCTGACTTGAGGGGGGGAGCGTGTTTGCAAGTTTATTATGGTTTTAAAGCACCTGCTGCCCAGTGGAGTAAAATAACTTGAGGGGGTTGTCCTGCAAGGTACATGGAGGGGTTCCCCCAGGACTTAATCAGGAGCTCCTAGGTCAGGGTACTGTGCTGAGGGGGCCCTGGAGATCCAGTGCCCCCAGTACCTTGGGGGCCTATGTTACGCCACTGCCGTTTTCCTTGCCTACAGCAATTTCTAGGTAACAATACAAATGTTAAGATAACTCCTGTGTGGTTAATGTTCTTCTCGGAAAGACATCTCAGAGTTTTGTCTGGTTTAGCTTTTGACTCACTGTAAGGTAGGACAAAGAGTTGATATACCTACTACAAACAACATGTACCATGCGGAACACAAAGTGAATGTAATGTAAATAGGTCAGTGGGTTACTGCGTTTAAAAGAGACTTCCTTTTGTTACTTGCTTTTTATAAATTAAAATCCTAATATAGAGCAGTGAGCTATTAACTTACAGAACTGCATGCATAATGCAAAGTATAGATTAGAGCATAGATTAATGTTGCAAAAAGGGTTAAAATGGATAGAAATCGATTCTAATTATTAAAGAGAACCCCCAACTGTGGTTTTCCTTTTTAAATTCTGAGTTGGTTCCTATCCAGCCCAAGCACTCTTAAATTATACTATGTACCCATATGGAGGACATGTCACTGCTACACCTTTTAGTCCTCTGGCTTACGTAACATTTACTATACACTTATTCATAAATGTATGATTGATTGTCTTGGTGTAATGTATATGTGATGCAAAGTGCTCTGACACCCTACACTGGTATAAGTGGTGCTTTATTACTAATTAAATGCATCTGAGAGAGAGTGGTTATGGAGACTTGAGGGGCACCTTTAAAGGGGTGGTGGTGAGGGAATCCATGGTGAAGGTGGTCAATGAGGGGGTGCAAAAAAACATTGACACACTGGGCGCCACCAGTGTTGCTAAAGCCAGCCATGAGCAGCAGTGGACGAGTTGGCCATGCAAGAGTGTTGCATACTCTGTACCTTGCTTTAGACATAATTCACAATTTTGACTTTGGTACCCATCATAAGTAGTAATGGTACACATACTGCTTCGCATTATGCACATATGTAGTTGCCAGCATTGAACATTGGTAATTGTATGTTTATTCCTTTTACGTTGTTTTTTCAATAATTAATAATGCATAGAAGCAAGTTGTATTGCCATGATTATGGCGTATTGCTCGGTTTCATCGGCCCACCTTCAAGCTAGGGTTGTAGACCGTTGTAAACTGATATAGGGAAATTCAGTTTTTCCAAGGTAAAGTGCATACTGTTGATTCCTATGGCTTTTCTAGATTACTCATTCCTTCAATGTGTATTGTGCATGAGTCAGAATGGAACAATGCTTAGCCTGGGGTGCTTTATGATATTTTGCAAAATGTGTCTTACTGCGGGAATGGAGTTTTGAAATATGAAATTATTACCCATAAAAATACATAGGTAATATGTAATAATCGCAAATAGGAATGAGGAACACTAGACTGGAAAGCACAAACAGCATCCTGGACATTTTCTTTTAGTATACAATTAAATACAGTACTCCAACAATAGTATTCTGTAGAATATAGCTTGGTCCATGAATGGTGCCCCTTTTTCAGGTTCAAATCGTGCAGTTTCTGAGCTCTGGCGGCTGACATAATAAATAAGACAATAATATCAGGCCTCTTTCTAGACTTTCACAAAGGTCATCAAGATAGTCCTGGAATCAGTTGCTCTTCTGCTTCTCGATCGATATAATCAATGCCTACTTCTCAGAGGGTAGCCAATCCTTCTCGATCTCCATGCTGCTTTTAACGAAATGCATAGCCAGGCCTTACTGGAAACACTGGCTAGCTGGAAGGGCACTTCATTGGAACAGCATGTTATGTTATGTTATTTGAATTTATATGGTGCACAACTACCCCAAAGGATTTCCCGGCGCCTTCCTGAAGGGAAAGGGGGAAACGAAAAGTCCCATAGACTGTTTCATTTCATAGAGACAGAGGAAGGGAGTTCCCTCAGGGAGGGACCTAGGTAGTTGAAAGACCGACCACCCATGCGCAACAGTCTGATTCTGGGTACCGAAAATTTCACTTGAGACATAGATTGGAGAGAGCGCGCTGGTATGTAAGGATGAACTAAGGATTGAAGATATTGAGGGGCTGTTTGCCAGATTTGATCTTAAAAATGTACTTCAAGGCTTTGAATTTAATGCAATTCTCTACCTTGAGCTAATGAAGATCATGCAAGAAACCCGAGATAGAAGCAAATCTAGGAACCTGGCAGAGCAATCTGGCAGCTGAATTCTGCACAACCTGCAATTTTTGTGTTGCGTCTTTGTTAACACCCAGATACAAAATGTTACTGTACTCCAGCCTGGAAGTAACAAGGGCCTGGACTACGGTTCTCTGAGTGGGGCAGGGCAGCATCCAGAGAATCTTTTAAAGCCATTTAAGGACGGTGAAGCAAATTGAGGCCACCTTAACGACTTGCTATTTCATTGACAGCTGATCATCAAGGATGAAGCCCAGATTGCGAACTTGATGAGTAGGCTGGGGTAGAGCGCCCATTTCTGGCAGGCAGTGTTGGGGGCCCCAGAGATCTTTTCCCTAAAATCAGAACGTCAGTTTTTTCGCTGTTTAATTTGAGCAAGTTCTTTTGCATCCAGGATGCCATTTTAGTCAAACCAGATAGAATAGCAGATGACTCAGATGCTTGCACTGTGGAGAGTGAAAAAATGCTCTGGGTGTCATCTGCGTAGAAAAAAAAGACAGTCCTGCCTCTTCAGCAATCACTACCAAAGGTCTAACATACATGTTAAATATTAGAGGGCTTAAGACCGAGCCTTGGGGTACTCCATATAAGAATGAGTGGGTTTTGGAGTTGGCCATAGAAGAAAAGCCCTGGAACGTACGGTTGACCAAAAAGGAGGCAAGCCATGTAAGTGCAGGCCTGTCAATGCCCGGAAATTGCAAAACTTTTAATAACACGGTGTGTGACACCGTGTCAAATGCAGCGCTCAGATCGAGTAAACTTAGGGCCCTCGTCTCCCCATTATCCAAACTGTGTTGAAGCATTTGGTAACTCCTAGAAGAGTTGTTTTCGTGGAGAAACCTGCTCTAAATCCGGATTATGAAGGGTGTAGGAGATTTTGGGATTCAATGAAGTGGGACAACTGCGAGTTAACATGCCTTTCCAGAACTTTTGAGAAGGCAGGAAGCAGTGAAATTGGCCTAAAATTAGAAAGTTGAGAAAGATCAGTATTAGCTTTCTTTAGAAGTGGAAGAACCATAGCATACTTCCCTTCAGGCGGGACTATTGCTTCTTGTAGGGAAGCATTTACGAGTTCCATGATTAACATAAGTTAAGGCAGCTCAAGCTGCTTTAGCACAGAGATGGGGAGAAGATCACATAGTAAACTAGATTTTAGGCTACCCAAGAGTTGCCTAAAAGAATTCATATCCAAAAGAGACCAGGGTTCCAGTTTATTGGTGGATTCAATATTCTTGCACTTCACGAGTTCAGTCTTATTAGCTGCATGGGAGAGGGTATAAGTCTGCTGTGTGGTATTAGGCAGCGTATCACCATTCAGGACGGAATACATTTTTTCAACTTTATTTAAAAAGAAGTTGGCAAGGTCCTCGCATTGCAATCCATTAAGGATTGTAGGGGTGGTCTGGCTGTCTGACCCAGATAGATCTTTGACCACCTTAAACAAGGTCCTAGAAAAGTTCTGAGCATTAAAGATAGTAGAGGAAAGATATTTAGCTTGCACTGTTTTACAGAGGGAATGGCAGCCTCTCTTGGCTAATTTATTGGCAAGTTTAATGTCAGACAGACAGTTCTTACTCCATTTTCTTTCCAACACTTTACATTTGTTTTTTTCATTTTTTAGCCTCTCCGTGAACCAAGGGGCAGAGGGTCAGTGGTTGTTCACCCTCTTATTTGAAAGAGGGAGACAGACATCAATAGATTTTTGAATCCAGTCTTGAATGGTCCCTAGATCAGCAATAGACATTTGTTTGATGGCAGGAGCACTATTGGAGAGAAGATTATTTAAAGCTCCAATGTCGACTTTTCCCTAATTTCTAGTTTTGAATTTCATTCCCAGGGCAGCTACCGGCAAACTGGGAGCAACTTTGATTCGAAAACCAACTGCAAAATGATCCGACCAGCCCAATGGGAGGGCCGGAGGGCAGTAAATATTAGATAACTTAGAGAAAATAGGGTTCAATAAATGACCAGCCACATGAGTAGCACCTGAGTCACACAACTGAATATTCATTGATGCCAAATCCAAAATGAATGCAGCACTTTTTACACATGTCGGGTCGTCAAAATGAAGATTAAAGTCACCTAAAATGGTGAAATTAGCAGCATTGAGAAGGTGAAGGGTGACTAAATTAGGAAGCGACAAAGCCCATTGTACGGAACGCCCAGGGGGGCGATAAACCAAAATGCCAAAAAAGGTGAACTGGGAGGTTAGAGTGAGTTTGAATAGGGAGGCCTCGCAGCCCATAGAGGGCAAGTCTTTGAATTTACCATTTAATTATACTTTATCTTTAGTTCAGAATCTTTTTTTTTAAGTTTGAAAGCTTTATTAGCATTTATTAGAGTACAAACATACCAGCAAAATATGGAAGAAATAACCATAGATAAGAGAAGTGAATAAGCTGCTATCTGTAAAAGAAGCATAAAAGCATTTTTTTCCCGGGATTGACATATGAGGGAAGGAAAGGAAGGAGGGGAAGGAAAAGCAGTGGGAGGGGAGAAGAGGAGGGTATGAAATGCTAATCATTATGAAATAGAAAAAATAAAGCAGAAGAAGGCATACTAGATTACACATATACAGAAGCAAAAATTGTTTGTCAAGTAAATCTAAATGTATAACAATTTAACAGGGTATATGGAGAAACAGAGATAATATAATTCGAGGAGGTTTAAAATTTTCAGAGGTTAAGTGCGAAACATTCTTTAGTTCAAGTCGTCCAAATAGGTGGTGAGAGGCACCCAGAACACATCTCTATTAAGTACTGGCTTACATGAGGAGGCGAAAGCATATTTGCACATTGCTCTTTACCAATAACATGGGGCATGAAGGGGTCTAAACGTAACACAAGCATCTTAGCAAATAACTTATAATCAACATTAACAAGGGAGATTGGGCGGTAATTTCTACAGAATTGAGAATCATAACCATCTTTAGGAATTAGGCAAATAGTGGCTTCCTGAAAGGTGCCTTCTGTCTTACCAGAGTAAAATGAATGGAAGAGTGTTAAGAGTTTGGGGAGCAGTAGATCAGAAAAATGTAAATAAAATTCAACAAAAAAGCCATCTGGGCCAGGCGATTTCCCTTTAGTAAGGGCACTTAAAGCGTGGAAAGTTGCGTAAGTGAAAGATCTTTTTCAAAATCAAGAAGATTGAGATGGAAAGTAGAAGGAGTGGGGAGTTTATCGAGATAAGTCTTAATGAGAGTAGAGGAAGGGGGAGATTCTGGTGTATTGCGATTTTGATAAAACAGTTTAAATTCATCAAGTATATCCTGGTCTTTATACAGAAGGGAATTATTAGAGGAGTAAATAGAGTCTAGAAGCATACGTTCTTTACGGGATTTGAGATAATTTGCTGAGAGTTTTCCTGCCTTGTTACGACCATCATAGTAACGAGCGCTACTGTGGAGGAGCACTGATGATGCATTGTCAGTAGTAGATTTATTGAACTCAATCTTAGCTCGTATCAATTCAGGTGAGATAGAGTTTCTTGAGGAAGTATAAATTTCATGCTCCAAATGCTTAATATGTGCTAAAGTAGATTTCTGCTTTTGAAGAAAATGTTTCTTTTTCTTAGAGACAAAATCTATGATGAATCCTCTTATAGTAGCCTTAAAGGAATCCCATATGATATGGGGTGAGGAATCAGAGTCGCAATTGAGCTCTAAGAATTCCTTAGCAAACGAGCGAAAGGAGGAAGAGAAGAGAGGGTCGGTGAGTAGGAAATTATTAAAACGCCATTGAGAAGATTTTGGACGGGGAGGAAGTAAGTCCAGGTCTGTAACAATTGGGGCATGATCAGAGATAACTATGGGTTCAATAGAGGAAGACAGTAACTTTTGACACAAGGATTGAGAAAGAAAGATATAGTCTAGGCGAGAGAGAGAAGCATGCGGAGGAGAGAAGAAAGAGTAATCAAGAGTGTCAGGGTGAGAAAGCCTCCAAGAGTCCATGAGATGTGTCTGAGAGATGCTATCTAGAGATTGTTTGTGAGTCTTATGCGGAGTGAAACGGACTGTGGATTTGCGGTCAAGAAACGGATTAACAATTTGGTTGCAGTCACCACCTAAAATGAAGAAATCATCTCGAAATTGAATATATTTTTGCCCAATCAAATGCCAAAAAGTACATTCAGGCTGTGTAGGATCATACATATTGAAAATGGTTAAAGGAACAGAATTAATTGATAACTTTGCTAGAACCCATCTACCTTCCGTGTCACTCTCTTGTGATAACATTTTACATTTCATTTTTGTATGACATAGAATGATAAAACCATTTTTTATTAGTAGATGGAGAGAATAAGACCATACCCACCCAGCTTCTTTTTAACTTAAGTGATTCAGCTTCTGTAAGTTGAGTTTCCTGCAAGAGGACTATATCGGGATTATACTAAGCTATGTGGGAAAGGATTATATGTCTTTTAATAGGATTGATAAAACTCTTTCATTCCAGGAGATAACTCTGAATGTAAAAACGTTTAAAAATTGAAAAGACTTATACAAAACAAAGTATGCGATATTATAAAGAAAAAGAGGAAAAACAAATGAGGAAATGATAATTGGTTGGCAATGCTATATACATCAGGGCCTGTGTTCTTATTAATCCAAGTTTCAGTAAGGAAAACGGCATAGGGCTGCTCATTCATCAGAAGATCAAAGATGTCAGCCTAATGTTTGGGAAGAGATCGACAATTGATGTTAAAGAAGATAAATTCCTTATTGACTGAAGGGCTACATTTTTGTAAGGAATTTCCACAAAAATTGGTATTAGTAAAAGCATGTAAATCACTTTGTTCAAGCCAAAAGCTATTAGCATCCTCCTTATGTATCCCCGTAGTAAAAGCAGACTTACAACACACACCTTGTGCAAGCATCCTCAAGATTAAGTAAAGTGCAGTTAGAAAGCATCGTACTGCGGTGCTCTAGGAGTTGCTTAGAGGAATAACTCAAACCATTCCACCCAGTCGGACCAGGGGTCATGGCCCTTGGTGCCGGTCGGGCGCGGATGGGCGCAGACGGGCTTGCCTTTGACGTGCCAGCGGCACACCTGCTGCGAGCGTCTGCTGCACGTCCATTCTTGGGCCATTAAGTAAGGTTGGAGGCAGGACAGCATGCAACCACTAGAGCGCTGACCGTAGGGAGCGTGTGCCACAAACAATATGGCCACACAGGGAAGAATAAGCTACCTCTTTAATATTCTCTGCATGTTCAGGTGATGTGTGGTGTCTACTAATGCTCATTTGTTACAACCATTTTATTTAACACCTATATGCATTAACTATACTATTCAAGGGATGGGAGAGGCATATAGCACAATATAATATCTTGTAATGTGCTAAATGAGGTATATGTTAGGATGAAGGAAACTCGTGTCCGAAAAACTGATTCAAAAATGCTTTTTTATGTCCTGGCGGTGTTGTTTTAGTCTTTGTGAGGCAGCTGTCATTAATATGTAACTTTCACTCAAAACGTCCTTATCTTTCTTGAAACGTATATTATTATTTATTTACAAATTTACATTATTTAGCCAACACGTTTTGCCCATTTTAATGGTTTGCAGGCTTAGGGCTTTTTCAAGGCTGTATGAGATCTATTACAGAAATCAAATATATGTAATGAAAATAAAATAAATTGTGAAATAAAAATTTGTTTGGCGCAAACAACAAACCATAAACATTGGGAGCACCTGAGAAACAAATTAAATGAAAAAGTGAAATAAAAAAAAGAAGGAATAAACAAGATAAAAATTAAAACAAAACAAGGCTTCAATTAATATTTGGTAAAAGTCATCTATATTAATCTTGTTTTGTGAAAGCAGCTTCAGTGCAGCACAGAGCACATTACAGATCCTCTTGAATATGCGATTTCTGTGTTTTTGGGGTGCTACCAATGAAATAGTTGCTTCCTTGGCATTTTTGTGGTGTAGATGATACAGTTTTATTGGAATTCATCAGTTGCTTGCATGTATACCGGTATCCATTTCTGAACATTAACTGATTCATCTTGTTCATGCCTAATTAGCAGCATGAGCAGTTTTGGCTTCTGAAGAATCCCATGATCTTTTCTTTAGTTTTTTTCTGTTTTTATCAACTTATTCTAAAAGTGTGATATGCATAATTGCTGTTTGAGATGTCTTGCTCTCCTAAACCCCATTTGTGGGGGTTGGACTGGGCCTTTCTGCAGTGGCATCCCCAAACATTTTGCCTTCTCCCTAAAACCTGGTAGAAGTGGCTTATACCTAATTTGCATATTTAATTTACTTGTAAGTCCATAGTAAAGTGGTACTGCATGTACCCAGGACCTATAAATTAAATGCTGCTAGTGGTCCTGCAGCACTGCTTCTGACACCACTTGAGTAGTTCTTTAAATGTCTCAGGTCTGGCACTGCAGCCTGTGTGTGCAGTTTTAAACTGCCATTTCAGCCTGGCAATAGACACTTTTTGCCAGGCCCAAACCTTCCTTTTAAATACTTTTACTTCACCTCTAGGTTAGGCCCTGGACATCCCAGAGGGCAGGGTGCAATGTATTTAAAAAGTTGGACATGTACTTTTGAGTTTTACATATTCTGTGAAAAACTCTTAAATTGTTTTTTCAATACAGCAATTCCTTCCTCTCCCATAGGATAACATTTGAATTGCCTTATTACATTTAAAAAGCTGTAACTTTCAAATGGGTACAGGTAACCCCTTCATGTCTGGTGCCTCAGCAATTGTAATGAAAAATCCTAACTTATGATGAAGTCAGATTTTAAATTACAAATCTGAAAAGTTTGCATTTTCCTGCCTTAGCCATTTAGTGCCTGCAGCCTGTTTCTGGGTCACATGACTTGGTGCAGTTGGCAGTTGGGCTTTGTGACAGCTGAGGTGTGCCTGCTTGGGACATCCCTGGCAGGATGAGTGGGCGGAGAGTGGCACAGCCCTACTTACACTTGAATAGGCAGTGACTTGCCTCCACTGAAAGGGCTGCACACCCCATGTAATTAGTCTGGAGACAGGGCAGAGAAGACTGGGTTCCTGGGAACTTCAACATGAAACCTCTAGAACCATCTCCTACTTCAAAGGCCCAAGTATAAATATTAGACCCCAGACACCAACTCTTCAGTACACTTCTTGACCTGTGGAGACTCTGCCTGGAAAAAGTACTGCTGTGCTGCTAAAGGGACTGCCACTTTGCTGGACTGCTGTCCTGCTTGATTGCTGCCCTGTTGCCCTCCTTCCTGAGTCCAAGGAATTGGATATGCACTTGAACCAAGATCTCTCAGTGTGACTCCAAGTGCTAGTCTGCAGGCTCCCTGTTCAGCGTCTCAGAGAGGCTGAATGGAAGATTTTGGTCTCTCAGTGACTTCAAACATGCTCATTGGTGCCAAAACCTCGTCACTCGTACAGTCCGCCTGCGTGAAGTTCCATGCCTCTCACGCTACCGCATTACAGCTCATGGGTAGCATCACGGTGACACTTTATCCCACTCACTCATGGCGGTGAAAGGATCTTCGCGCTACAGCGACAATTGTCTGTGATGCCAGGCCAGTTTTTCCCGCTACATCAACAACCACCCCCGGACTCTTTGCGCTCGACTTAGAAGTTAACTTTTCAGTGGAACTAACCTGGTCCCTATATCCAACGGTCACTTCATTGAGGTAGGTCTAAACTTGTGACTTTCTCCCAGTCTTGCACATCCAGGTAGCTGTGGGTGGTTCTTTGGACTTTTTGGCACTATTTTCACTTACATCTTAAAGTTGCATATCTCCAGCTCTACTGATTGAAGTTTTCACATTTTTGTCTTGATTTATTTATTACATTTAGATCTATTTTTTCCAATCCGGGATTTTCTTGTGTTGTGTTTTCACTTTATTACCTTTTGAAGTGCTGTATAAATATTTTACAAATGCCTCAAAGTTGAGCCTGACTGCTCTGTGCCTTTCTACCAGAGGGTTGACCACAGGTTACTTTGGAGTTTGCTTGTGCCTCACCCTAACACAAATTGTGTTTGAGTTGGCTTTCACCCTCCTCAACCAGTAACTTAGTTTCTCACAGTGGATAATTGCTGATATGGTCTTTTAATATGTGAAAACTCAACCGCAGATTCAATTTTTTTTTAGCACTTTCCTGATGCAAGTGGTAATTGTGGGAATTGGTAAGCAGAACTGTGCCTTTGGGTAATATGACACCAGAATGTAGGGACTGAGTCTCTCTACAACATCACTACCTGCCAGCCCAAATCCTGGCTACCTCACAGTGCCTCATATGAAATCCTAACCTTCCCAGAGTAACAGGTGATTTTGGCAAACCTAGAACATGACCATCTAGTCCCCAAGGGAACCGTGAAGACAGATCATCACCTTTCGTCTCTTAATCATGCACACCCTAAGTAAACAAAGGAAAAACATTAAGAAAGTTTACAATACATTTAATTGAAACTGTCATAGTCTAATTTAGAGCATGTGTGCTGTGAATAGTAAACCTAATAAAACTAAACAATGTAATCAGTCTTACTAGCAGGCTGTATACAATGAACAACCCCACCATGGCAAATTATGTATCTGTCTGTGCCTATCCTTACTGGGTAAGCAAAGGGATATATTAGTGATCTATTGGATGAGCAATGGACCCCATGCCTGGTGTAATTAGTTAGGGAGTCCTCATTACACTCAGTTTACGCAAGACTGCATGTCAGGCTCTGTGTGTTTTTGTTCCAGGACAGGACTCTCTGCTGGAATTCTCCTCTCTGCCCCAAAGGGGAAAACACACAGTTTATATGATAAAACTACTGTGTCGGAAAGCTGCAGCTGTGCTACTGTGTTATGTCTAAAATGTTAGGAGCTGCTGCTGCCCGAGCAGAGAAGAAAGCTGTACATTATGTTGTTATGTATTCTGAGCAATCTTGTACAAAGTGTGCAGACCGACTTCCAAGAAGAATCACTGAATCCCTAAACAATGTGTACAGCATATTTCTAAAATAATGTCACAAACACAAACGTGTTATGTGTGCCTGTAAAAACAGAAGCAGCCTAAAAAAAAAGCGAGAATAGAAAAGACACAGTCCACCGCCCCGCCTGAGCTTAAAATGGCGACCGGAACGGACAGCTAACTCGCGGATCTCCGCAAACTAAATCGGAAAGTTGAGGACAAACAAACATCCCCGCCCTCACCTGCTTATCATCATTATCCGCCGAGGAGATTGATTAGCGGATCAGTGAATCCAAGCGATGTGGAGGAAAGCTGAAGGTTGTCCCGCCTGATCTCAAAATGGCGGCCGGTGTTTACTACAGGTAACGAAGGAATAATTAGGGTGCAAACATTAACAACGAGCTAGCACTAGCACCAACTCTATACTCGCAGACTGAGACAAGAATCAGGGCAAAAAAGAGACACTCGAAAAACGAGGAAAGCATGATCCACCCCGCCTGACTTCAAAATGGCGGCCATCGCAGACATAAGCCTGGACCTACAGCAGGGGCTAATGTCGTCTAAGGGAGCCAGACACGCGGGCCATGTCTAATAAGTTGAAAGGAAACAAGAATCGGGTTTTTTAACAAATTACTGAAAGTTGACTATACATATAAATACAGAGGATGGTAATTAATAGGATAAGACAACAACAAGATAGACCTGCCCTACTCTTAACAAAGAGAGAGATGATTTGGTGACAATATCAACCAAAGTCAAGAATAATAATGAATAGAGCATCACAGAGAGAGTAACTCAGACAGAATCAACACCAAAGAAGTGAGAAACACCCAAGAATTAAACATAACAAAACTTAGCAGGGGTGTGGTGACGACATCTAAGAGTATCAACACCACGGGAGGATACACAAGTCATCCCACCGGGCCTAGAATATTGAAAAAATGGATGATACCGACTTAGAGACGTCAGGCAAAAATGCTATGGGCATAATATACCCACCGCATCTAACCAAAACAGCACTAAAGAAATTTAAACACAACGTTCTGAGGAAAAACCCTGATACTCTGATCTCTGACCCATCGTTCAACATTAGCAAAGGCAGAATTGTCAACGATCTAATATTCTTCACCAGAAAAACAGCTAAATGGCGCACAGTCATTACAGAGAAACTCAACATAAAAACCATGAACAATATACCACACGGCACAAAACTACTGAGCACTCCTTCGCCAAGCTTGAGAGCTAACCTATGTATAACATTATATAAAACCGGAATTGTTCTTATACAAGCAGCCAATGACGACCTAGAGAAATTTGACGATATATTCCCTACGTTAAAAAAATGGGCAGTGAACCCAAGGGGTCAACCACAACTTCAACGTCCTCCGACCGCAGATGTAGATAATCTAGAAGTCATCACTGCTAACGCTACAGGAAACATAGAGCCCATGCAAAGACAAGACCCACCACCCCGAACACCACAAGTTGAAATAGACATCATTGGGCGATCCAGAGAGCCACCACAATCGCAACAACTAAAGCAACTAAATGACAAAACGAAGACAGGAGATGGCTGGAACAACGAGACCACAGTGAGGTCTGAAATAGTGAATCTACCGGTGAACACTATGAAGGCACTAACACAGAACGAAGAAAAAACGGGGCCACATCAGGCTACGACGCCAGTAAATCTAGCGAACGCTGAAGAGATAGTGGCTGAAGAATCTAGAGAGAGAAAAGATCTAGCGATAACACAGGAGTATGCTACACTGCAACAAGAAGGTAGGGAAGAATTAACGTTGATTGCACAGGAGAGCTTGTTCCCTCCGGAGATGCCCCTGCATAGCAACATGGCAAAAAAGAGGACTACTACGCCAAATGATATGGAAGATAGCATACAGACAACACCCTCCCTGAACGATACACAAAAGCGAACCAGGAATACATTTAACGTGCGCCACGACTACTTAAACGATAAAGACGAAACCAAGGAATTAAACACCGTGAATACATCATACCAGAACAGGAAAGGAGCAATACAGATTCAGACACAAATTAACAGCATGGCACGGGATATCCGGATCACTATGAAAACAATGGCAAAAATCCTAGAAATGACGACAGACACACAATCGAAAGTGGATCGCATTCAAGGAGTAATGCTGGAAACACCAGGAAAAAGGAAGGAGAAATCCACGCCACTGACAGATCGACACAATAGAACAAAAACAAACCGAAAAAGGAAGGAGAAGCCCATGCCACTGGCAGATCGACATAATAGACCAGAAAGAAACCTTAAGTACATAACAGAAGAAGAAACACATGCATTATTACAGACCTACGAGCCGACAGATCACGATGGGGGAGAAAAAATCAAAACAGTCCCGATCAACATGAATAGAACGTCGAAACATAAGGTTAGGAAACCCAACCTCAACAACCTACAGCAAGTCCAGCTATCCACCAACATGAGCGATAGAGAACTAAGCTCGACAAAAAACAATTTGAAATGACTACTGCTCAACTGTCGGTCCGCAGTAAAACATGCGGCAAACATCGCTGCATTTATTATTAACATGGAAATTGACCTTGCAATACTAACAGAAACATGGTTTTCGGATTCATCCTCTCCGTGCATGGATCTACTAGTGCCCCCACACTACAACATAGTAAGGCTAGATAGACCAAAGAGGAGAGGTGGCGGAATAGCCTGCATCCACCGATCAGACATTGAAATAAAACAAATACAATCAGATCCTCAGGAATTTTATGAATACCTAGGTCTGAATATAAATTCAACAAACAATGAAAGATATACACTTCACGCACTGTACCACCCTCCAGGAAATAATGAGATCTTCATAGATCAACTGATGGAGATTATAACTGATAACAATAACACCCACTCCAACGACATTTTCCTGGGCGACTTCAACTTGCACTGGGAAGACAAGAAAGATAAACAGATCATCGCGCTAAAAGATTTCCTGGATGAACTAAATCTTTCCCAAGTCTGCACACAGCCAACGCACGCAAAAGGAGCCTCACTGGACTGGATATTATCTAGGAAAAAGAACATAAGTGTCCAATCAGTCACGCCATGCGATTGGTCGGATCACCATGCCATCATCTTCCTGATTACAACACAGGAAAGGAAAAAGAAATCACAGCCCGTCAAACGCAAAAAGTGGACGCGGGACACGAAAGAACAGAACATGGAGCAGCTAGTAGAATATTGTGAGAAAGATTTGAAGCCACCAAACAACCTGAGGAATGTGAATGAACTAACGGAGGACTACACTACAACTGTAGCAAACATAGTTAACACCACCATGCCACTAAAACTGAAAAGAGTCTCGGAAAAAGACAAGAACCCATGGTTCAACGAATCACTGAACGATGATAGAAGGAAACTAAGAATGGCCGAAAGAAAATGGAGAGACCACCCATCAACGCATGAACTGAAATCACTCAGAAAAATCAGAAACGAATACAACAAAAAGATCCTTAGGTCCAAAAAAGAATATATTAGTTCGGAACTGGACAACGCCAAAAATAGGCCACGGAAACTATTCGAAATTCTTAGGCAGCAATCCAACAAATTAGCAAAATCGGCTCAAGAAACCACTATAACCCAGATAAGCTGTGAAGAATTCTCAAAGTTCTTCACCGAGAAGGCCACCAAGCTGGAAATAGAGCTCAAGGCGGCAGCAGACCAATTGCACAGACAACCACAAGATCGGACCATTGCCACAACCACACTCAAACACAATGAAGCGAAAAATAAAGCACATTGGGACACCTTCGAGACCTACGATCAGACCGTCATCGCCAAAACACTTGCGGATATCAAACCGAATAACCACTACAATGACCCTCTCCCCGCCAAATGTCTACAAAAAATAAACCACGTCATCATCCCAATTTGGACTAAAATAATAAACGCCTCCCTATCGCAAGGGATCCTTCCAGACTGCTTGAAAACGGGCCAAGTTGTCCCGATCATCAAGAAACCTACAATGGACCCAGCAGATCCTAACAACTTCCGCCCTGTTACCAATATTCCATTATTGGCCAAACTAATTGAGAAATGCGCACAGAACCAACTGAGCCAACACATCTCAAAGTTTAGGTTGCTGGACGACTGTCAATCAGGATTCAGAACAGGACACAGCACGGAAACAGCGATCCTGCACATTGTTGACGACGCAGTACAGGCCCTTGACTGCAATAAGACGTGTCTACTAGTCCTCCTTGACCTGTCAGCGGCGTTCGACACTGTAAATCATGAAAAACTGCTGGAAAGACTTCACAATAGGATGGGAATGACAGGAACGGTGTTGAAATGGTTTGAATCATTCCTGCATAACAGATCACAAAGATTCTGGGTCAACCAGATGCTATCCACATCATGCCCGAATTCAATCGGAGTCCCCCAAGGATCGACACTCTCTCCCTCACTCTTTAATTTGTACGTCGAACCCCTGACAGAAATCCTCCGAAACGCTAACATATCCTATCACATGTACGCGGACGACACACAAATATACTTAAGGATAGAATCCCTGGAAGACATCAAGTTAATGAATGGAGCCTTGAAAATGACATTAAGCTGGCTGACAAGTAACCACCTGAAGCTCAATGCACAAAAAACTGAATTCCTTTTAATCGCATCCGCAAAGAAGTATCTAGAGGCAAAAGAATGGACCAATCTGATCACAGCTCTAAACTGTACCCCTACGTTAGTGGATTCAGCGAAATCATTAGGAATCACATTAGACAAGAACCTAGACATGAAAGCTCACATCAACTAAATGGCAAAGAACGCTCGCTTTCACTTGAATTACCTAAGAAAAGTGAAACCATTCATCACATCGGCAGACCTCAAACTAGCAATACAATCGTTAGTAATCTCAAGGATTGAATATGGCTGTACATCCCTAGCAGGCCTGCCAAAAATCTCCATAGCCCCACTGAAAGCATGCCTCAATGCGGCAGCAAGACTCCTTACCGGATCGAGGAAATTCGACCACATCTCCCCGCATCTAAAAGCATTAAACTGGCTACCATACGAAGCCAGAATCCATTTCAAAATGGCATGTGTCACCCACAAAGCTCTTCACTACAAAACACCCAAATACCTGGCCCAGAAGATTGAGCTGTCTGGTGGAGACAGACTAGTAAGAAGCGCGAATCTGCTGATGCTGAAACCACCTATCTTCAGGAAAAAGAAAACTTATGACAGAGCGTTCACAGGGGCAGCCCCCAGATTATGGAACTTGCTTCCTCCAAGTATCAGAAAAATTACAGACACGACAAGGTTCAAAAGGGAAACTAAGATCTTCCTAATGAGCAAGTTCCTGACATAAAAAGAGGTGATCTAGTCGTCACCAAGAATCTGGAGGAGTCTCAATCCTGGAGGAGACTCTGTCCCCTGAGCCGGGAAGAAGATCTCACTAAAAAAGAGCGATGATGAGCACGTTGTACAGGAACACTGACTTTCCGATACAAATCCTTGGTCATACGCCAGGAGTTTCTATTGACTTATATCGATACTACCCCACCCTAACGAGAAATGTTTACTAGTTAGCTCGACGCGTATTTACAGTATTTATATGTTAATCTCAGGTTATACGACACTATATACCTCAATCAATATATTATTGAGAATGTTTATGTTATTCGAGTATAAGACACACTAGACTTATCTACCTCACTCATTCTATTAGTTGTAATTGCTTTATATGTGAAGTACAGCTCTACAGAATGTATAACTTTATGTGAAGCGCTCTGATACCCACGGGTCAAGTTCGCGCTATATAAAACTCTCTAAATAAATAAAAATAAATAAAACATCTAATACGCTAAATTAAGGGAGAACCAAAGTGGGTCCGAAAGGGACATTACTAAAGGATTGCCCATTCTGTATATAGATGGTCTGATCATAAAAAAATCTGCAGTAGTCATTGAAATTGTGGAGGTGATCTAAATATTCCAATCATTGGAATTCATTTGTTGAATATAGTCCTCCAATAGTCATTGCCACATCAGGAAGATGACATCTATATAGCACCCCCAGACAATAACTTGTATGTGTATGTGGTGGTATTTGTTAACCCAAAGCCTTTCTACCTCTTCCATCAGAATGCAGGTGTATGAAGGAGCAAATTCTGCTTCCATCACTGTCCTTTGCAGCTGAATGTAATATACATTATTGAAGCAGGTCTTATTCTTCAGGCAAAATTCAAGCATTCAAAGGATCCTGTTGTTTCTTTCCAGATGGTGGTCTGGTAGATAAACGCCTATTTATTTTTACTGTGGCTGTCCCATCCTGATGTCTAATGTAAGTGTATAGACTGAAGTGTATAGACTGTGTCAATGTGGACAGAAGGTAATCAGTTTGTCAATCAATATTTTCTAGTTTTTAGTTCTCGGCTAGACTGTGAATGCTTGAACAGATATGTTGTATTCAATATGTGGGCTTCAGCCCACCCATAGCCTTCCCGTTTGCTGGCTCCATCATTGCTCTCATATTCTTTCTATCCACTTGTCCATGGCATGCACCAATCACTACTAGCCATCCACTGCTCCCATTTTAGGAACTGTTTTAAGGACTATTTTTTTGTTTTTGAGCACTTCACACAAGCGCTTGTGTTTTCACTCACTCCGAGCTCTGTTTCTGTAATAGGCCTGTAAATCTTGTTCTTTTCTCATCACATTTGCTGTGCATTCAAAGACCAAGGTCGAATGTCAGGTGCTGTTTTCCAAGGGTGTCTGTTTACTTTTCTTTCTCTGACTTCAAAGTGAGAGGATTTTTTAAAATGAATGTCCTCCTGGTGTTGCTTGCCCGTTCCCCACCCCCTCCCGCTTCGCTGCTTGTTTTATTTATTGACTTTACTCTGCTCCAATAGCCAGAGGGTCTGTTATGAGCTCAGCGCTTAACTGAATCACCAGCCAGTCACCTGTGATAAGCTTGGAATTCTTTCCGACATTGTAGTGTTTGCCTTCTTGCAAGGGTGTGCTGGTCAGTTGCTTGCTTGGAAGTGTTTTTTGCATTTTATGCTGGAGACAGTGTCTCTGTTTACTTCTTTCTTTTGTTTGAGCTGGCAGCTATTCCGATCTATCTCCTTTGCACTACTTGTAAATCTAGCAGTTTGGTTTGCAGGATACAACCTTCCCCTTCAAAGGAGGCCGGGAAGCAAGTGAGCCAGAAATACAAGATGGTAAAGGTTTGGAGTGGACAATTTTTGGTCTTCGCTCTTCGGTTGTCATTATACTGCACATCACCCATGAAATTCTATTTTGGGAACCTCATACGAGTGCAAGTTCATGCCTTCCAGGTGACACTTTTCTCAAGGTTAATTATTTTGTCTTTTCAGGCTTTGGAAATGTTCTTGTTCTAGCTGTAGTTGCTGAATTCAAGTAACAAGTTGTGTATTTAAAAGACACACAATGTCCTTTTGTAGACTAATGCTTAAGATTTCGGGTAGATCCTATTGATAATATACATGATTCCTCACTCAGCCAGTAACGAGCCACAACTAGTTTTAAAGGGACACCTTTGCTTGACGTGAAATTTGACTAACTTTTTTTGAAGTGCATATCATTGGTGACGGTTTAAAAATTGTGGGGGATATTCTCAAGAACGTGTGATTATAACCGCAAAATTAACTCTTCACATAGCAGTCTATCGTGGGAAAATAACGCCCTGTTAACGTTGTATTCTCAACATGGCAGTACCATGCGATAGTCTCACGATAAAGCGTCAAATGAACGCGTTGAAATTAACGTGACGCCAAAAAAAAGTGAACATAGTAGCGACGAGGCCAATTGCGATGCAAAAATCAGCGCTAACCAGCGACAGGCCTGCGATTCCCATGCGTCTTGCGGGAAAATGGTAAGATGCCAATGTACGAGCACAACCCCACATCCGTGACGTAGAACAAATGACCTTTGTCCCACATCAAATAGGCATCTCCTCAAAAACAGTCACAATGTTCATTGACATGCAGTCTGTATGTAAACTGCGCCAGTGCGGAAACATACATGGAACACACTGTGAAACCGCATCTCACCTTCACAATGCAGAGGGATAATCAACACCTCCTGCACACAGATGTGTCATGGCCATGATTAATCAATTATGAAAGCATGGCCAAAGTAGGGACAGTGTCTCCCCTTACGTACATGCTGCCCATGTTGTGGGACCTGAGTCACAGGGGGCATCCCTGCATCATGGTGGTACATATCTGACCCCAAAAGAAGATCTGTTGTCACTTGTAGGTCACAAATGACAGCCAATATGGAATGATTTAGGACACATGTGAAACGCCGAAGAGTGGGATTCCTTACTGACTGTGACACACAGAACTGGCAGTTCGAATACTTGACACCCTAAAGAGCCTCTCTGCACAGAGGTGAAACACCCACCATCCATTAACAAATTATAAAATTGTTAGCACTACATGTTGCACTCACACTTGTCTGAGCGATGTGCTTGTACAGAGGAGTGACGTGGACTCAGGAAATGTGTGTTGTAATGCATTTATTTGCACATGCTGTGCCTGTGGTCATTTTGTACTGTCCCATGATTGCTAAGGACTGTCACAATTTGACGTGCTCAAATGAAGAAGTTGTCAAAGATGGTGTTCCTACGGGCTATTCCTGCTGCGGCCGCAGTGGGGTGTGGTCCACCTGCCTCATCTTCCTCATCATCGTCCGGTGCATCTGGCACTTGTATCCATGGGGCATTGCTGCGTACACATATGTTGGGCAACACACAACATGCAATGATGATCTTGCACACGATGTCTGGGCTGTACAGGACCCTTCCACCTGTGATGTCGAGGCACCTGAAACATGACTACAACAAGCCAACTGTGCGTTCCACGATGCCCCTGGTGCGTTTGCTGGCCAAATTGTACTGCTTCTGGTCCTGTGTGTTCGGGGTTCGGAGGGGTGTCATCATCCAAGCGCAGAGTGCATATCCTTGATCACCTGTGACAGTGCTGAGAGGCATGAGGCAATACTTCATACTGCATGATGTGCTGGCAGGCTCACTGGTTCATTGGTGTGTGATATGTGTGACTTTGTAATTCCTGTATGACATGTACTGCTTGTTGCAAATGAGCTGCATCAGTGTGTATTACATAGCAGCACTGCTTCTCCTCCCTCCCACCGAGCCTATTCACTAGTGTGCGCTGTGCAGTTGCTTCACTTGCACCCCTACGGCACACCATTGTCATACCTGTCTGCTCATGTCCACAAGCCTGACAACGACACAGTGATGTTGTGTGCTCAAGGTGGGCAGCCACATTTGTAGGCCTATGGTAAGGACAGGGTGGACACAGGTTTAGAGTTCATGCCTGGCTGAACTTGCCATGCCGTTAAGGGTAGACCTTTGGATTATGCTGTGAAATAGCGCCACACACAACAGTTGGCATGTTTGATCCCTGACCCCGAGCAGGCTTGCACTCCCTCATTTACCCCGTCGGCCGAGCCCGCACTCCGGGGGCATGCTACATAGCAAAAACAGAGACACATGCATTAGTTACTTCCTTGGCAAGGCCTGAACTTAACCACACCCAGATCCACTTGTTGAATAACCACACCCCTACGCTGTACTGCCGTACACCGGTCCACTCTGCACACGCTTACAGGGGGAACGTAACAAGCTACATTTCCTCAATCTTATCCACTGGCTGCAGTGACATGGTTGCGTCCACTGTCCACTACACTACCATCACCAGCAGTGTATGTCGACATGGATATGTCTGTGGTCTGCATACTGCAGTCTGTCCAGCACATCCACGCCACACTTGGCATTGTGTACATTCTCATTCATGGGTCATTTGCCTCCTTCTCACATGCCTGGTTCCCACCTCTCCCCACATTCTACCAATGTGTGGCTGAGGTGCCATGCCGTTGATGGCTCATGTACATGGCTAGCCCAGGTTACCGCAGTATGTTGTGCTGTCGTGTATGGAGTGTATGGTGGGTGGGCATGTTGTTTGGCATGTTGTATGTGAGTTTTAACATGTGCATTCCCAGAGTTGTGAGTTGCATGATTGTGGAGTTAAGGTGTTTGGTGTGTTCATTTGGTACTTACCAATGAGTAGTGCATTTACGTAGATGCCATCCTGGTAGCGCTGGTTGATGATGGACTGTCGGAAGATGTAGGAATCATGCACACTGCCTTGGTAGTTGGCGACGACATTGGTGAAGAGTCCCCGGTGGTCCACTATTGCTTGCACATTGATGGAATGCGTGCGCTTTCTGTTGTGATAATTGTGTGCAGTGTCGGCAGGGGGCACAAGTAGGACATGTGTGCAGTCAATTGCCTCCAACTTGTGCTGGAAGCCAGTTATGGCGTAGAAGCCTTGCTTGGTCTCCAGCTGTTCCTGCGCAGTGTGGGGGAAGTATAGGTACTGGGGTACCAAGCTGATAATGGCATCCAGGACAGGTGTGAGGAACTTGGATAGGGCTGGCTGTGAGACTACTCCGACTCTGGCAGTTGTTGGTTGGAAGGTACCAGAGGCCAACAGGTGGAGCACAGGCCAGCAGCTTTGTCTGAGGTGGGATGTTGGTTGTCCGCTTTGTTGTTACCGTCTGCCTGTAGGCAATGATGGTCAGGATTATTTATTTATTTGTTGAGTTTATAAAGCGCGACAGCTACCCGCAAGGTTTTCCCGGCGCTGAAAGGCAGAAGCAGCAAGAACTATCCAGTAAGATGTTATTGGTTAAAGAGTCAGGTTTTCACAGCTCTGCTAAAGCGAGCGTGACAGTTCTCCATACGGATGTCCAGAGGAACGGAGTTCCAAAGTCTTGGTCCCAAGTTTGCAAACGAACTGCCACCCATTCTGGAAAGTCTGTACTTAGGTACGCAAAATAAACATTGAGAAGAGGAACGGAGAGAACAAGAGGGGGTATAGAGTTTGACTAAGGACTGAAGGTACAAGGGGGCTACCCCAGCCTTGATCTTGTGCATGTAGCTCAAAGCCTTGAACTTTACATGACTTTCAAATCGGAGCCAATGGAGCTCCTTTAAGCGTTCTGTGATGTGATCAGTTTTTCAGCAACCACAAAGGAGCCGTGCCGCGGCGTTTTGGACTAATTGGAGACGACGTGTGACCGCCCTGGCAGACCTCAGGTAGAGCACGTTGCCGTAGTCCAACCTGGAGGTCATCAAGGCATCTACAACGGATCTCTGGGTGTTAGATGGTAGCATCCAAAAGATTTTTCTCAGCCACCGCAAAATGGTGAAACAGATGGCTGCCACTTTGTTTGCCTGATCTTTCATGGATAAGCCATTGTCGATGGTCACAACAAGATTAGGCCTATGTTTGGATCGAAAATGTAGGGAACCCATGGCAGACGGCCAATGTCTCGGGCTCCAGAGGTCAGGTTTATTCCCAAGTACCAGAACCTCGGTCTTACCGCCATTTAATTTGAGCAGGTTGCGTTTCATCCAGCTGGATATTTCCCTGAGACCTGCTTGCAGGGGGGAGGTAGAGGTTGGGTCAACAGGATGCGGAGGATGGTTGTCCTTTTGAGCCTTTATTGGGCAATGACATTCTCTGGTGTTAAGTCTGTGAGGCTGGTGCATTTCCTGAAGGTCCGCTGTCTTTGTCTGTGCTGCCTCTGTGGTGGTCCAGAGGGGGATGTGGGGGGGTCCGAGGGGGAGTGGCGGGCCTGTGGGTGGTGGCGGTGTGTGTTGTGGCCCTGTTGGTGCTCTGAGCTGCATGATCAGTAGCTCCATGGCATCTATTGATCTTCAGGTGTGGCTCTTGGCTGGTCTCCATTTTCTGGTGCAGGTTGTCGTCTGACTTTACACCAGGTCAGAGCAGGTGTTAATTTCTTGCTGGTAACGCACCTTATCGCCTGTTTTGGGATCTTATCACTGATCTGGCAGGTCATTGAGAATGTTGCGGTGTGGTGTTGTTGCAGCTTTTTGCAATGCCTACTCTGCATCTCATTAGCGATAGTTGCCGGGGTCATCTGTGGCGATGTTTTTTGCGGCTGCCATCGCAGGTAAACTGGTGATATCGGCTGTTAGCAGCAGCTTGTGAATGGGGTGAAACATTTATTGCCACTTTGGTTGCGATAAAGTGCAGAGAACTTGGTGATGTGTCCTTGAGAATATGCCCCTGTGTCTGTATAATTGCAGATGTATTAACAAGATAGCATGACCAGATGTTTAACCAACAAAAACTGTGACATTTCACATACACAAAAATGGGGCTATAATTTCATATCCACCAAGCGCCACAGAATGACTTAAAATATAGGGTTCAGCAAACTAGAAAACTCAGAAAATTCACTAAAGGAACATTTTAATGTAACTGTTAGACCGAGTGCCACTTGCGTTAATTAAATTGATGTATATAATGGCTGCTAACTAATTCTGAACTGAACCACACAAGCTTGCCTCCCCATGTGAATTAAGTGAAATTTGCCAGGACAGATGATGAAAATACTGTACTTTTCCCTTAAATCTGGGTCGCCTGGCCACCCTTTGAAAAGAGCTACTTAGGAATGAAGTATTACGGCCACATGTAAGTATCATTGCACATCAAAGCATTCTTTATTAAATGTATAAATGAGGTATCAAGCTTCATTTAGAGCTATTACAATGTATACAGATGTGTCCGTTGATTGCTTTGGCTATATAATTGATTTGGGACGTAGCTTTTCTTGTCACCTTGCGTTTGAGGATTCTAACTGTGACACTTCAGGTTAAGAGTTCAAGCACTGGGTTTGATGATATTGTTGTGTTTCTATCTAGGACCCTAATTTGATATTCCTGATTTATGCCCTGATATGGCTATAATAAATAATATCCTTGTAAAGGCATAAGAATCATATCCATATTTAGTAATAGCCCATGCAGTCCAAATACGGCATGACTACTCCCCTAGACTCCTAGAAAGTACAACGCGTTCTTTAAACAAACCAAGCCTCCAGCAGCCCGGGAAATCCCCCTGCTCTTGTTTTGATTTGCACAAGAACTCCTAGAGTCAGAAAGAACTGTTAGTTCTTGGTGACGTCTTATGTCCAACCTTACGTCAAACCCGGCACCTTTCAGGTATAAATATACCAACGTTGCCTTAAGCAAACACACGGTGGTTTGGAGCAGAGCGGCTATCTACTTGCCCGGAAGCTCAGCTGATGCAAGGAGCCGAAGGAAGCCGCCCCTCCCCTTTGACGCACTGAGGAAGACGCTGTCTTTTTCTCCAGCCGAGAAAATCCAGCTCCGGTGTTTCCAGCCACCCTTGCGGGTTGCTGGGATATCGAGTACTGAGAGAGAGATACAAGATCTCCTTCATTCTAAGAACCAAGGTACGGAGCTGACTAAACCCTTAAGAGAATTCTTGATTCAGATCCTTGCCAAAACCAACTTAACTTAAACTGCAACTTACTTGCTCCTTCCCACGTATTAGGCTTAGGTCAGGTACACCGGGGTAGGCGTAGATTAGAAGCACCAGGTGAGTACGTTAGTCAATGTATTTATGTATGTATATATTTTATCCATTTTGAAGTATCATATGGCTAAGAAACCATATCAATGCTTTTACAGTATTATTTCATAATACTCCTTTTACTGTACGCACTTTACTTTATAATAAGTATTGCAATTGTGGCAATTCATTTCTCTTGCATGAGAAAGAAGACTGCTCAATAAATAACACCTTTTATTGAAAACGCCCGTCTCTCTATTTCTCTGCACTCTGGTGAAACTAAGTACGCACGATTGACTGAGTGAAATAATTGTCTATTGTTTTCACACGACTCTAGAGATACACTCTTTATTCTGAGGAAGCAAAGTTGTCATGTTATATGGTTGTCAGAAGCTAATCCCTTCTTGTCTATCCAGGGAAGTTAAACTCCTCCTTGTTTACTCGAGAACGTTTCTAGTGACCTCTGAGCTAGCTGGCAAAACTAATTAAGTCTAATATAGTCAGTAGAGACCTAGTCGACCTCAGTCCTACGTCTACACTGCTGTTTATATTATTCCAATGCGCAGAGCCTATTGGGAATATAGGAACTAAACTACAATATACCTGTTGTAAGTTAGTGAAATATTCTCTTATATTAAAGCAATTCTGACTACAGCCACTAATTCTTTCGTCATATTGTCAATGTTTTATGCAATGAGTAAATAAGCAGTTGCTGCTGACAGTCCTGCTTTTAAGAACTGGTATTAAACTCTTTCATGATCGCTCGGCAATTGTTCAACATTCAGGCCCTGGTGTAGCATTCTTATTATTCTTTTCACCTCAAACTTTACTTATGACCAATATGGTGCGGAATTAATTATACAGTTGACAACTTTCTTCAATGACGTAATCCCAGTGTACGGGTTTATTAGCACTTCTTGATGTTGATGTATGAAACGTTACTTTGTTTGAATACTTTACCATTCCTTACTATGATATTGGGAGATAACAGGAGTCTTAGATTTGGGGGTCTCTAGTTGGCAGAGGTAGGTACCTTTGACAAATAGGGACCCTTGTGTCTAGTCAGGGTAAGGGGGTACTCTCCTAAAATGACTCCTGCTCACACCCTCGGTAGCTTGGCACGAGCAGACAGGCTTATCTCAGAGGCAGTGTGTAAAGCATTTGGGAACACATACAGTAACTCAGTGACAACACTACAGATGGACACCACACAAGTTATAGTATAAAAATAAGTATTTTTATATAGACTTAACACAAGGCCACAAACCACAAAAATCCACAATACTGTACTTTAAAAAATGGTAGAAATAGCTTAGGTCTCTTGTAAAATGCGACACTGAGTTCAATTTACCTTTGGATGCGTAACGCTACACAACGAAAGTGCTGCATGGAAGGTGATGCGTCGGTTCCTTACACGCAAGAACGGTGATGCATTGGGTCCCTTCTGATGAGTAGGGGATGCGTTGGTTCTTCTCGGCGTGGGGAGGTGATGTGTCGATTTCTTACTGCGATTCCGTGGCGATGCGACCAGCAGCATCGTGATGCGATGAAGATCCGGTGCAATGAAACAAAAATGGGGTCTTCTCCTTGATTTTACATGGTGCGTGCATGCTTGACGGCTGTGCGGTGTCTCAATGATTCTTCTGAGCCGCGACAGGCCCTGCAACATGCTTCTCCGGTGATGCAACGGCGTCTGATGAGATGGAGACGCTCTTCTCCGGTGATGTGAGACGCTTCGGCAATGCAATTCACCAGCTGCAGCAGTGACACCCTTCTTCAGTGATGCAACGACAGTTGCTGCGGCGGCGACGCGCTTCCCGATGATGCAACGGTGTCTGATGCGTCGGCGACACTCTTCTCCGGCGATGCGATGCACTTCTGCAAGGTGAAGCGACAGTGGCAGCGGCACCACCCTTCTTCAGTGTTGCGACGACAGCGGCTGCGGCGGTGACACGCTTCTTCTTCGTGAGTCACGCTTCCAGCTTCTTGCCACATGCAGTCCCTCAGAAAGCCCAACACATCTGCAGGCAGGCACTTCCAAAGAACTCTTTGGGAGCTGGTGGGTGAAGTCTGTTGTCCCTGAGACACCAGCAGGAGGCAAGCTTTATCTCAAGCCTTTGGAGGTCCTTCACAAGTTGAATAAAGGTAGCACAAAGTCTTTTCTCCTTTCTTTGGCAGTCAGGCAACCACTGCAGGCCAATCCCCCAGACAGAACTCAGCTTAGGGATAGTCTTTTCCTCAGTTCCTCTGGTTCCTCTCCTCAGCGAAGGTATCTTCTTGTTTCCCAAAAGTGATCTAAAGTTCTGGGGTTTGGGTCCCCTCTCTTACGCTCATTTTCTCTTTGTTCTCTGAAGGCAGAGAGGCCTTTGCTTAGTCCAAACCAGTTCAGGTCAGTCCTGGAGCACTTTATTGACAAGACTTCTTCTTTCCTTTCACAGTGCAGGCCAGGGACATCAGACGCACCACAGGAGGTGAAGCCGGCATTGTGGAGGGAAGGCATACCCCTATTCAGGTCCCAGTGCAACTCCTCCCACCCATCTGCATGCAGATCTCTCTATTCAGCCCTGTGCTGACTCACCCTGTCTCCCGGAATCCCCCAGCCCTGTCACTCAAACTTCAGACAAGTGATACACAACCTAGCAGAGGCAGGCTTGGATAGTTAGGCAAGAAAATACCTACTTTCTAAAAGTGGTATTTTCAAACACAGAATGTTGAAACCAACTTCACTAAAATATGTATTTTATCATTCTGAGTTCAGGCATACTAAACTCGAATTTCTACTTAGTTCCCTGAGTCAATTAGGATTATAAGATGTAATAATCAAACTGTCCATTCTGGCCTATGGGGAACAAGTAGACTTGCAATAGTGAAACACGAAAATGGCTGTAATTCACTATTAGGACATGCCACACACATCAGGGCATGTCCTACCTTTTACCTACATTGCACCCTGACTTTGGGGCTACCGTAGGGGTGACTAATATGCAGCAATGGGAAGGTTTAGGGACTGCTAAGTGGGTGCACTTGCCCAGTCAACATGACAGTACCAGACTGCACCCAGGCTCTGCAATGGCAGACCTGAGACACACTTCTACAGGCTGCTTCTATGGGTGGCACAACCAGTGCTGAAAGCCCACCAGCAGCATTTGGTTTACAAGCCCTGGACACACTCAGTGCACTGTACTAGGGTCTGACAAGTAAACCAAACCAACCAATCATGGAATCACTAATCCATACATCAATTTATCATAAGGAGCACTTGCAGTGTGGCACTGGACAGCAGTGGCACAGTGCCCAAAGCATCTATAACCAGTAAAATACATAAGGCAACAGCAAAAAAATGGACGGGAGACCCACGCCAAGGTGCCAGGTCTAACAAGGACCATCTGTGGAGAAGTGTGGCTCAATGGTTAGAGCGGCAGACCCTGATGCAGAGGTCTAGCCCGGGACCAGGGTTCAATTCCCCGCCTCGGCGAGTCTTGGGCTCAAAATTCCACGGACCTGATAACTCTCGCCTCGGTGCCTATTCCAATCATGGAGTCCCACTCTGCAACTCTGGGCAATAGCTTGCTTAATCTCCACAACGGCCCCCACAACGCTAAGGATGCCTGGCCTCCACCTTGGGGGTGCCCAGGAGTGGACACCTCACAGGGAAAGCCAGGATGGGTTCCACAGCGGTATTCGTGCAAGCGCCTTGAGACCCTTGCGGGTGAGTAGTGCGCTATACAAGTATCAATTTTTACATTTTGGGTTTATACTGAGATCTACTGGGATCATGGGGATGCTGCTTCATCAACTGAAGAAGCTGGGGCATCTTCGCTTCATTTAATTTGATCATTACCTATTGCAGAGATTTTATATTGGCAAATTGCAAGGCAAATTGCAAGTGCCATGGCACATTCGGGACACTTGACTTATTGATTAGTTCTATTGAAATATTTTCCCTCTCACAAGGATAGCTCGAAATGTAAATGTAATTTTGTTTAGCCCAACAATTTTCTCCTATTGCAAACAAATTCATGTCTGTATTTGTGGAGTGTCTAGGTGGCACTAGGGCACATGAGCTCTGTTCCACTGAAACTGTTCTCTCCACGTTACAACGTAATAATTATACATGTGTTTATTGCTTCTAATAGTAGTACATTTCGACTTTTTTGGTCTTGCCTGCACACAATGCAACTGTTGTCACTGCAAGGGGTATTATTTACTATAAGGGGCTTGGAGCTCAACCATTGCTTACCATTCATTGGCTTCGTTATCACTCTTCTTTGCTGCCTCCTATTTGGCTAGCGCATGCCAGCTTCACTTCCTCTTATTTCATGTGGAGAATGGAGCAACTACTGATTGATTGAGCTCAATTAGTGTCGTTCCACTATCGCTTCTTCCCCTCCACTTGTTAGCAGTGTTGCTTCTTCCCCACCCACCCCCTGCTCCGTGTTGCTTATTCCCCTACCATCCATTTTTTGTGCATATTGCTTATTGCACTCCCCAACCACAACCTACATAAGGGAAAAACAGGTGCTATGACATGGTCAGCGGTGGGTGCTTCATGGTGTTTTTTTAGAACTTTAAGGTCAGCTTCACCAGCTAAAATTGCATTAGACCAAAACGTAAGTAAACGTAAAGAAAAATCACGTTTCTGTTGTGACTGTTTGCAGAGGATTGGGAAACATGCTGCTGCGCTACAATGTATGCATTAAAAACATTTTTCAGTGTGTTCTTAAGTAAATCCTGATGCTGGTGTGTCTTTCCTCCACAGACGTTTACCGTCCAACTATGGTTCTGATTATATACTTATTTTCATTCTTGAATCGGATTAGTATACAGTGTTTGCCATGCACTGCAGATGAATGGCAAGAGCCCACTTGATTTGTAGATTCTCCGTTAACTCTGAGAGCAAGGACTAGTTGTTGTTCATATATCAATGAGTACTTGCTGCCAGAGCAGAACCAAGTACTGCTGCAGTCTTGCAGGCTCCAAGTATCATACATAACAAGCAGTGCCCTCCTAGGTCAGTTTGTTTACGTTGTATCAACCTTTGCGGGGTTAAAGGATAACGCAGCTGACCACATTTTCAACCTCTGAACCTCATTTTAAAATCACCTGAACTAGTTGTGGTGCTTTAGCCCCCTGAGCTATCATACCCAGTTGTTGTGATTCTATCGATATAAATGATACTTTTTAGGTTACTTTCTTTCCCTCAATTAAAACAAACTATTAGCATGGGTCAGTGAGACCCGATAGCTTTCAGGGGGCAACAATGGCTAGGCCCCCTCTCTGCAGAAGTTGCAGGTGCACGATTCCTTTGCATATCAAGCCTCAAGTAGAACACAAAGGTAATTTCTTGGTTGGATGTTAGAACTGCTCTCTATCACCCAATTCAAATTAGCAGTTCATTGTTGAAACTGTTTTAAGTTCAAGTGAAAAACATTTGCCTGTTCAACTGCGTTTTAAACGAGCGACTCCCTTCCCAAGAGCACTTCATTTTATGTAGTTTTGACTTGCTAGGAAGAATATCAGTGCACCATTTTTACACACACACATGCTGTAGATATGCACTGAACAGAGCAAGGTGAAAGATGTATGTTATGTATTCTATTTTTATGCACTACCAGGTCCTGGGAAACGTGCTTTATGTTGAACAAAAGACTGAGCTATGTGAAATGTGTGTCTTTTGATTTGTGGACTCCTCTTGTTATGAAAACTCCTGTCTCGCTGTGTAACCTCAAAACCTTATTTTGATTTTTCATGGAGTATCATGGCCCGCACAAGAATGTGAGTTAGACGCATTACAAAAAGTACAAATACTAAATGAAAGCGTTATGATGTGGCCAGTGCCAGTGTTACCCCCACACGCCCTCCATAGTGCCCTGATACCATGACAAAAGAAGCGATATGACGCAGTCAGCGCTAGCTGCATCATAGCGCTTTTAAGAACTTTTTATATACTTTCAGCCATGGTGTACAGCAGCTGTACAACATTTATTATTTAAGAAGTTTTCTATAGCGCTTGCCAGACCGAAGGTATTGGAGCGCTTTACAGCAGGAGGCAGAGACGTCAAATACAGGATAATGGAACAAAATAGACGTATTCATAAGTGTTCAAAAAGTTACAATTGTGCTGAGCGTCTGAGGTGCGTCGTTGAGGTAGAGTGGTCTAGAGGAAATATTGTTGCATAGAAAAAGTTTTAGAATTACATTTTCTCAGAGCGTTGATGAACCAAGGGGATGGGTTAGGGAGAGGGTATGAGGTAGGCAGTGGGTGCGCAATGTCAGGTGACTGCCCTGTAGGGACAAGAGAGTCACGGAATCCACTAACAAAGACAATGGCTATCTCATAGGCGAGACCTTTTGGCTTTGCCAATGCTTGTAGTAGTATGTCAGTGATATCTCTAATGTTAGAGGGTAGTATTTTTATCAGTGGGTGGAGGTCATTATACATTAATTCTGCTAGTTTTGAGCAGACTAAATTGATCCCTGCTATTACGGGTCTGCCCTTGGGGGGAAACCTGTCTTGTGAATTTTTGGTAGTATGTAAAGTGTGACCATAGTTCGATGGGGTATGTATAAGAACTGCTGTTCTTCCAAACTTACTAGCCCATCCTGATGCCACTCAAAAGGTTTTGGTTGAACTTTGTGCCAAATTGATTTAGTTGGATTATATCTAAGCTTTTTGTAACAATCTTGGTAACTGAGCTGCCAAGATGCTTCTGTGATGTAGTCACCCCGGTGCAAGATAACCTCACATTTTCCTTTGTCAGCTTCCTTTATTTTTGTGTCTGGTTGGTTATTTAGTTCAAGAAGCACATCTTTTTCCATTCATGTTGTGAGGTAGGTATTTTTTCTTCTCCTGATATTTTTGGAATTTTGCCTCCAGATCTGTAACCACTGCTGACTGACGAACAACAATGCTGTTACCTGATGGAAGTTGTGGCAGAAAACTAGGGGGCATATTATCAAGGGATTTATCTCAGCGTTTTTGGCTTTAAAAGCCAATAAAGCGGAGATAAAATTATCTCCATATCAGCAACAGGGTGCTAACACGCTCAGATAGTGTCGTACGCCGACGACACGCAACTCCTGTTCACCTGTGACAGAGGCCAGGACTTTGATGGAGCAGCTATTCGGGGCTGCCTGGGGGCTGTTTTCGACTGGCTCAGTCGCCACAGCCTCAAATATAACTCTGATAATTCCGAGGTGCTTTTCTTCTAAATAGATTTTTAGTTGCATTTTCATGTAACACAGCTGACTGAACTCATCATCATGGCAAGGGTTGAAAAGGACAGAAGTTTGCTCTTTGTTACTAACTCTCTCGGCTCCATTTCCTCGTTCAGTAACTGCGGAGGATTAACCTAAACCAGGAAAAGTGGTAAAATATGTAGGAATTAAAATGGATCACAGATCTGGTACACTTAAGTAAAAAAAGTCATAAACACCTGTCAGTTTCATGTGAGTTTACTGACAAAACTATCTTGTTTGGAATTTGAACATAGACATTCCAGCTTGAGGACAGGGATAATGCTTTATGGGAGCATACATACACAATATTAAATTCCAATAATTGCGCATAAAATCATTCAGGAATTTAATACCACCAATTCTGTCAAAACAGTTCAGCAAGGCTAATTTGTTGTCTGAAACATAAGATCAAGATACCCGTGCATTAATATGACTAGTCTGGTACAAAGGGGATCACACTTGACGGTGTACTTAGTTCACCATGTCTTACATGGACAGGGTCCTCTTTCACATAGCGAAAGAGTTCTTCAGCGACGTACCTCACCTCACCATTCATCTCACTTGGTTTAGTTAAAAATCTAGATTTACCCTCCACGTGCACAGAGCCAGACCTTCAGCAGGGACGATCCCCTTTTTTAGGTCTCGCCTGAGCCAATGCGCTTGCGCAATTGCTCTGGCGAGATTATAGTAAGGGGAAAAGAACAGTCTACCAAAACGGTGGATTAGACACAGTTCATGTGATCTACGTGCGTGCACAGCACCAGCCACGTCACACACCACCATTTGTCTGTGCCTCGCATCAGACTTCAAAGGCTGCCGCTTGCCCCCAATCAGTCTTCAAAGGCTGCCGCTCCCCCGTGTCAAACTTCAAAGAAATGCGCTGCCCCCCCGCCACAGCAATGCCGAGAGCTTGTTTTGCTTGCTACTCCTTGCCCTCTGGTCTCTGCCTGCTCTCCCATGTGCTTGCATCTTCCTTCCTTGGCCCTGGGTGTTTTCCGTGTTCTGCCATTCAGTGCCTTCTCAACCCCGTACTTGATTGCTGTCCAAGCCCCAGCCCTCACTGCCTCTATCATTATACACTCTCCCTGTGTTTTCCTGTTTCCCCTTTCTTTTTCCTGGCTCCATCAGTCTGTGCTTTGATAAACTGAACCCGCTTTGTGGCACTCAACCCTGCGTGTTCTTAGCTTCAGTCTCTGTGCTGCTGCACCACATCACTCAGGGACACCACCACATCACTCAGGGGCACCAACACATCACTCAGGGGCACCAACACATCACTCAGGGACACCACCACATCACTCAGGGACACCACCACATCACCCAGGGGCACCACCACATCGCTCAGGGGCACAACTTACGGGCACCACCACACCACTCAGGGATACCACCACATCACTCAGGAACACCACCACATCACTCTGGGACACCACCTCCACATCACTCAGGGACACCACCACATCACTCAGGGACACCACCACATCACTCAGGGACACCACCACATCACTCAGGGACACCGCCACATAACTCAGGAACACCACCACATCACTCAGGAACACCACCACATCACTCAGAGACAGCACTCAGGGGCACCACCACATCACTCAGGGACACCACCACATCACTCAGGGACACCACCACATCACTCAGGAACACCACCACATCACTCAGGAACACCTCCACATCACTCAGGAATACCACCACATCACTCAGGGGCACCACCACATCACCCAGGGGCACCACCACATCACTCAGGAACACCACCACATCACTCAGAGACAGCACTCAGGGGCACCACCACATCACTCAGGGACACCACCACATCACTCAGGAACACCACCACATCACTCAGGAACACCTCCACATCACTCAGGAATACCACCACATCACTCAGGGGCACCACCACATCACCCAGGGGCACCACCACATCACTCAGGGGCACCACTCACGGGCACCACCTCACCACTCAGGGATACCACCACATCATTCAGGAACACCACCACTTCACTCGGGGACACCACCACATCACTCGGGGATACCACCACATCCCTCAGGGACACCACCACATCACCCATGGACACCACCACATCACTCAGGGACACCACCACATCACTCAGGGACACCACTCAGGGGCACCACCACATCACTCATGGGGCACCACCACATCACTCAGGAACACCACCACATCACTCAGGGACACCATCACATCACTCAGGAACACCACCACATCACTCAGGGACACCACCACATCACTCAGGGACACCACCACACCACTCTGGGACACCACCACATCACTCTAATACACCACCACATCACTCAGCCCAACCACATCATCACTCAGCACCACAACAGCACTGTCCTTGCTTGCTACCAACAAGCATTGCCATAGCCAATAGGACTCACATTAGGAAAGTGTAAGCTATTGGCTTTGTGAATAACAATGCTATTAATTTATATATTTTCAAAGCCAACACATATTTAAAAAATGTGTCATTTACAGTACCAATAGCTCACACTTTCCTAATGCAAGACCTATTGTATTGCAAATGCTTGTTTCCTTTTGATCTTATAATCGTTATAAAATTTTCAGAGGTTAAAAAGGAACGTAAAGAACACAAGTACAGTGGCAAAAGAAATAAATACACAGGGGGTGTAGTGATATACCGGGGACGATTCCTTTTTTGAGGAAAGCACTACTATTGTGGTATCAGCATTCAGACAAACTGGTAGGACCAACCTTTATGCAAAACTCCTCAAGTCACTGCTTTCTTCGGAGAGGCGTGTGAATGGGTATCTGGAAGCTTACCATCTGGTTTATGAAAGCATTCTTTACAGACACGTACTCTTTTATCAAACCAGTAAAAATAAACATAAAAATGTAAAGAGGCCACAATTAGAAGCAATTGTTTATTTTATGAGATTGCCAAAGGTGAGTGAAAAAGCATCTCAGCAGGCATGGGTTACCATCACACTCGTGCTATGTAATATCATGATGGCTGGTCCTGGGCAGAAGGAATATTGCAAAGTTATCTGCATGTATTTTCCAAATAAGCTCATTGATAGGTTACACAACTTACAAAATTAATGTTGCCTTCAATGTGAAGAGTTCAATTTCTAGCTTTCTTTAGGACTAGATTAGTCTGTCACACAAGGGGGCATTTTCACAACAGAATGGCGGAGTGCGGTGTCACATCACAATTGGTAATGCCACGCCCGTCATTCTGAAAACGCACGCATGCACCGTATTTACAATAATATGCCGCACCCTTGCGTTTCCATAGTGCAGGCGCCAAATTGGCACCCTTGCAACATAGTGCAAGAGTGCCTGCATTGCAGGGAATGCTTGTTCATGTGCAGGTAGGTGTCCCTTCCTGCACACAAACAATTACAAATGGCTATTTATAACTTCTATGTGTACTGTAGAATGCAGCACTTGTAGAAGTTGCAACTCGTCATTATCTAATGATTGTTTATGTGCAGGAAAGGACACTTTCCTGCACATTAATATTCAATATTGGCGATTTGCTCTTTCTGTGAACTGCAAAATGAAGCACACAGAGAAACAGCCAAAACGAAGGAGAAATTAATCATATCTCGTTGTTGCACCAATTTAATACCAGCTTTTCTCTGCTCTTTTTTTTGGCACTGCCCCATATTTACCCCAGCCTTGTAAATAGGGGGCAGTGTCAAAAAGCAATGTGTGTTGCATCGGAATGCCTAATGCAACACCCATTGCCCACCCCTTTCTCGTTGAGTGCTGCGTGAATAGGGGTATTATTCACATTTGTAAATATGCCCCCTGGTCTCTTACCCTTTATTTTAGTGTACCACTTGAGACGTTGTTGCTTTACAATCAATAGCATTACTGGGCCAGTAGTCTATCCAGATGGGCATCAGTTACCACCCTTAGATGATACCTGACACCCATGAAATTGATTTCTATGGGCCTGAGTCACAAATATTTCTCTGTGACTACATATTCAGGAGTAGATCATTGCTGGACATGAAAAGGTTTTGTGATTTTGACCCTTAATACCATACAATGTTGCTGTCTTAGAAACAGATAGACATAAAATAGCTACTATACGTTTTCTTCTTCCTTCAGATCTTGTGTTAATTGCCTTTAATATGTGAGGGCAACATACTGAATGTTACATACACATACATAAACAACAAAGGAGCGTCACAAAAGTGACTTTTAGGACAGAACCAGATAGGTTTGTCAGCAAGTGTGCTAATATAGAAAGAACCTTGAAGATTTCTATAGAAGGCCCTCACTCACCACTAGTTGGTGACATGCTTCATCATTGGGCCCCACCGGGAGTGGCCGAATGCCACCCCAGTGTGCTACAACGCCAGAAATACTGCGGAGCTGGTTCGTGAAAGAAGTGAAGAGAAATATAAAATGTCACAATTAGGTCAAAAAAAGTATTTTATTAGTTTGCCAATTGGACAGTATAAAAACAGTGGAGGGTAAAGGACCAAAATTACAAGTCCAGATGTACCCCTAAGTGTAGTGCTTTAGGTCAACATGTTTCAGCCTATGTGATGTAATTTAAATTTAATCAGGCATTCGTCAGGACCAGATGTGAGTGATAAAGTAGTGTCTGAACCCTGGCGGTATGAGCGCGCTAAAGCCCACCCTGACCAAGGGTTACTAGTGTTAAAAAACTCCAAAAAGTTAATTGGTTTCAAAGATTCCAAAGAGTTGGAGTGGAACCGAGTTTATTATTGAGCGCTGCAATTCTGAGCGAGCGCCATGGGCCACGGGAGGGGTCACGGGGGGGGGGGGGGTGGATAGCGAAATGACCCGGCGCTGGGGTATGCAGGTGCAATAACGGGTGGCTAGCCAAGGAGGCGGTGTGCCATTTCGCTATCCACCCCCAGCCACCCCCCCCCCCGTGACCCATGGCGCTCAGAATTGAACATCACATAGGCTGAAACATGTTGACCTAAAGCACTACACTTGGGGGTAAATCTGGACTTGTAATTTTGGTCCTTTACCCTCCACTGTTTTTATACTGTCCAATTGGCAAACTAATGAAATACTTTTTTTTACCTAATTGTGACATTTTAAATTTCTCACTTCACTTTCACAAACCAGCTCCGCAGTATTTCTGGCGTTGTAGCACACTGGGGTGGCATTCGACCACTCCCGGTGGGGCCCAATGATGAAGCATGTCACCAACTAGTGGTGAGTGAGGGCCTTCTATAGAAACCTACAAGGTTCTTTCTATATTAGCACACTTGCTGACAAACCTATCTGGTTCTGTCCTAAAAGTCACTTTTGTGACGCTCCTTTGTTGTTTATGTATACTTAAGGTAGGGGTATAGGAGCATCTTTTTTCCTTCCCTGACTCTCTTGTTGGTACAAGCAACATACTGAATGGTCATAAAACATAAATGTGTACAGAGAAATGCACATCTTTGATGCACTAATGGCAATTTTTTTAAAGTAATAACATTAGCCCAAGTCTGGTGCAAGCCTTGTTCCAACATGGCTTCACGCGTTATTGGAGACACATTTACAATGGTTAAAAAGAATGAGAAATTAGACCAACAAGAAGAAAATCAATTTAAATCCATCTTACATTGTTATAGCACATGAGCTGAAACCTGAGGAAAATGGAAGGGTAGTTGGTTTTCTGGGGAACTGGACTACTTTTTGTGTGACATGATTTTGTTAAGGATTAATGTCCTAACATGGAAAAGTCAGAAATTATGTATGTATGTGGTATGTATACAGCGTGAATATTGCCACAAAAGCAGCAGAGAGGTTTACAGGGTCAAAGGTCAGCATGAAGTCAACTTGTGATAGGAGAGGTAGCTCGTTATTGGGTAGTCTCACAGGAGATTCCATCTCAAATCGTATTGCCCTGTAATCCCTGTAATGTGTCTGCTTTAGTGTGTAGCAAATTAAATATCCAGAGGGAAATGCAAAAACAATATGACTATATTGAATGGTACTAATTATGAATATGGCGTTTACTGCATTTATTTTAGCTATCACGTTAAATAACATTTCCATACAGTGCTTTTGCAGAACAGAGAGTAGTATTAGGACCCTCAGCACGGCAGACCTACTTTGAGGAAGCATATAATAAAGAGGTTGATTTGGGGTCCTCAGTATTCGAACAGCATATTCATACATTATAGTCAAGCAGTTCATTAAATAAGATAAATAAAAGGTGTTTTGTATATACTTCTAACATTAAGTACAACTAGTTAAGTTCTGATATAGAAGCAAAGAGTATCTGTTGTGGGATACAGCCAATCTAAGTGTGTTTCTGAAAGAGAAAGGTTTTGAACCCTTGTGTGTTCAAATGGTACGACATTTCAGCTTCTGAGTCGCTGTTGGATAACGAGACATTAGTTATGAGGCCTGCACAAATAATGGATCTACATTTCTCCCTCACTGGGAACCAAACACCCCATTGTAGCTCTTGACCCTCAGAGGGTACGGTTGCAGAGCAGTCTAAGGCTTACTGGTGGTTTTGGCTATTAATCGCCATTTACAGGTACACAGAAATAACACTCAATAATTGATTGTCCAGTCTGTACTTTTCTTTATGAAAAGGAAGAGTACAGTTATTACACACACTACTGAATGCTATGTATTAATTTACAAATATACCTAAGCGGTTGGAAATACTTCATGACATTGCGTAACATTCCCACCCCTCCCCCAGGTGGGGGTCTAATACCACCACTCACATGTGAACCTCATCTTGCCCCCAAATGCAACAGGTTGACCATAACCTGGAATAAGGGACCTTTCCACTGTCACCACCTCAGTGGTTGGCCACCCCATTATTTCAACAAGCATTTATAATGGGAACACCTGCCACAATGACACATTACCCTGACTGAGAACATCTCATACTGATCATACAGTGTACACACTTAAATCACAGTGGCTGATAGTCTATCTGTTCAACTAGCAGTAGCAAGAATACATGTCTAGGCATCACTTAGAATGACAGGTACGTATCATAGCTGATAACAGGTATAATGTAAGTCAATCACAGCCCCTAAAAGACATTACATTTATAAGCACATGAGTTAAGCAAAACCATTTGTAAATGCTCCACCTGTGCAGTTACACCTTTCCACCTCTAGGGGATGTCTCCACGAAGACAATCCATGTTCAGCCTTTCACACATCAGTGTAATCCTATCCTTTAGCTCCCAGCAGAAGAACAAAAGTTCCAACATTAGGTAGGCTTGAAAAACTTTTGTGCTGAGGGAGTCTGCATTGCTCCTGCAGCTCCCCCTGCACATTTGCAAATGAGCAGCTGTCCCGCTGCTCAGGGATAGCTGCACTGCTTTCGTTGGCGGCTGCATGCTGCGTTTCCATCTCTTTGGGGGCCTGGTCACACCCAGGCCCCCCACATTCAGGTAGAATGGAAAGAAGCTACGTGAGGCCACCCCCAGCTGCTCTCGCCGGCTCCCCGACTAGCCAGCACCCTCGTGTGCTGCCACGGGAGCCAGCAATTTTGTTCTACCCGTTCCTGCGGACAGACACAGATGCTGCAGCCAGTCGGGCAGAGCACTGGAGGAGTGTGACGGCACTACCCCCTCCTTACTGCCGCGGGGGAGTGCGACAGCACTCTCCCCTCCTTTCTCTGGCACCAGGGTCCAGGAAAGGGTCCTGAGCCCCCCTCCATCACCCCTAGCGTGACAGTGCTCCCCGACATCTGCAGGGCCCAGAGATGGGGTCCTGGGCCCCAGGAACCACTTAATGGGGGTGGGACGGTGCTCCCGGGCTACAGTTTTTGGCGGGGTCCCAGGGTAGGCTCATGGGCCCTTGAGGGCCATTTCACAAGGCCCAGGATTGAGAACCTGGGCCCCGTAGGCACCTTCAGGGGGGCTTTCTTCTGGGGGAAAGCCCCGGGACCTGGCCCACTCCGGGGATACATCAAAGACCGGCATCAGAGCCCCACGTGCTTCGTCCTTGGTCCCAGCAAAGGTCAAAGAGCACCTACCTCCTGGTGGCCATCCCTAGCCATCTGGAGCACTTTTATCACCCTCCTAGCCTCCAAGAGGGTGACTTGGAAAGGAGCTGTCTTCATGGGCTCCCTGCGCCAGCCTTTCACCTGGCTCTCCTTCTGGGCCTAGCTTCTCCTTGCTCAGAGGCACAGGCTCTTACTTGCCTGGACTCCCTCAAACGCATAGTCTAGAGTCCTGGGATAGTCAGGAGGTTCCTCCTTTCAACTGCCCATGGTGCCAGGTTCCAGCACCAGTCTTCCTCAGCAAGACCACACCCCATAGAGAGAGCTCCTCTTCGTGTGCAAGACCTTTTAAAGGAAAATTAGAGGGGGCTGGCAGAAAGGCACTTCTGCCCTATCCTGCAGCCACACATCACCTCTCTGCCCCTGATCCCTCCTTCCTGCCCAGGCCTCTAAGATGCTTCAAGATGGTGTCGTCCAGGGGTCTCATGCCACATGGTCTCTGAAAAGCTCCCTTCCCCCCTTGCCGCCTTCATGGCCCAGGCCCGGAGCAGGCCTGGTGCCTGGCACTGGTTGAGAGCTGCTGATTGATACCCTGCAAATTCACCCCATCTCTCCCTCCTGGCGAGAAGACCTTCACCCTTGAGATTGCTTGCAGTGAAGGGCTAGCCCTCTGATGCTACAGCTTGGGGAGGAAGGTAATTAATCCAGCCTGGCGGGCTCTGGTTATGAGCTGAGTGAGAGGAATATGACATTTCTGGATGAACCATAAGTAGTAAAGATATGTTTTGGACTCAACAGAATAATTCTTTTTACACAACTTACAGTGTACTTTGGTGCATGTCTGGAGTTTGCAGGCCCTAGGGTACTGAAACTACCCCATGTGGTGTCAGTCTCCATAGGAGAATAATGTATTGTTCCTACAGTGAAACAGTCAAGCACACTGACTTCCACTAACATGTGTCTCCCCACATTATAAACCCTATTCCATGTCACTACCCAACTCTGCATAATCCCTGCCACACCCTTCTTTCTGTACCAGCTCCTGGGCTGCGCACAGCAGGATTCTCCCTTGCACAGCACTTACATGGGTGCGCACACGTGTGCACATGTATCCACATGTATCCAGTTCGGTGCACCTTACCTTGGCTGCAGTGCAGCAGCCTTATCTCACAAGGCGGACACAGGTGAAATCCACATGCAGTCCATTTTATCATGGGTTCACTGTGGGTGAGTCCCAGCTTATGAGGCTCTCCCACTGTAAAAGCTCAAAAATCAGGTGTTCAAAAAGCGAAAAATCTGGGTGGCTCAGATTGGCAGAACCACCTTCTCACAGTCACCTTGCCACTTTGGAGGTGATCAGCATCTTTGCAAAATATGATGGTTTATTTGGTAGATTATCTTTGTATTTGAGGTAGGATCATTTTAATTTGATTCTGGTAACTAGTGCTAGTTATGTGGCAAACGTTCTGAGAATGGAGAGCAGTCATGTCCTGAAGCTGGCCTTGCAAAGTTCCAACCACAGATGCTGTTCCCAGGGAGTCTGGGGATATTATATGTACAAATTCTCTGAAGAAGCGAGATATATGTTAGAAGACTAAGGGCCTGATTTAGATTTTGCAGACATGCATTCCATCTCAAATGTGACAAATATCTTGTCCACCTTATTACAAGTGTATTATATCCTAATGCTCTTGTAAGAAGGTGGGCAGGATGTCTTTAACATTTGTGATGGAGGACCCATCCACCAAGCTCAGGGCCTGATTATGGTTCACCAGACTCATGGTGATGTGGCGGTGGCAGTCCAGCCACGAACCCACTGGCGGTGTGACTGTCCCATCACGAGTCGAGTTGTCAGATTGACCTTGTACCACAGACACTGCCAGGGAACCACAATTCCCTGGAGCTGGTGAGGCAGTCAGAGGCTGCAATATGGTTGGCGGGACCGCCATGGGATAAAACCTAATCAACCAATGAATGTTATGCTCCAGGGTTAAATAAGCCTGCAATAGCAACTGTGATAAACGTCACCCATTGATCAAGAGTTACAAGAAGCCAGGGTTACCCCCTGAATGGAATATAGTGCACTCCATCCAGAAACTTCTTTGTTACCCGTTCAAAGGTGTATCCAAAAGGGGAACCAAATTATTGATGTCTTTGTCAATATCAAAGAGACTAACCTTGATCCCAGTCTGAACCTGGAAAGCAGGTGAGGACCTATATTTTGATTTTTTAAATGTGTGATGTGGCAATGTGTAATGCATCAGGCAAAGGGATGCATTACTCGTGGCACAGAAAATGTATAAAATTATAAAAACTAGCCTTAATAATGTTTTCAATAGTTGGTTTTTGTAGAATCCTATTCGGTTTGAACTGGTTAGTGATGTATCAGCAAAATCTGGGAGAGAACGAGCGGTCAGCAAAATCTGGGAGAGAAAGAAGGGTAGAAGTTTGTAGGTTTTTTTTAGAAAGAGATTCACCAGAGGTAGAGGCAAATTGATTTTGACCTTGACTGAATTGATCTTGTCAGTGAAATGGTTATGGATTCCTAGCAGAGAGGTTGAGGGAGATAGGATTTGGAAGAGGGATTGGTACTGATGAAGTGAATGTGGTATATGATACATTTCACAGAGCTGACATGTGGTAATTTACCCCTAGATAGATCAGAACTTTGTTGCTCTAAAGCTTTGCAATTTAGGAGATTTGGATTTGTGTTTTTGATTTTGAGAGAACCAAGGATGGCTATGACTTTTGTATTATTTTAATTGTCGGGAAAGTATGGACAACATGATAGAGTAGATGATAGTCTTGTAGCCTTCTGCAATTTAGTTAATGCCAGCAGATAAGTAGGGTTGCTTGATTTTAGTTGGGGCAGAGATCTTAAAGAGCAGCAGGAATAATTTTGTTCACTGAACTTAACTTTATTCTCAAGATGATAGGCTTGGTGGGTATGGACTTTGAGATTAAAGAAACATGGAAAGGTATTGGAAGTAATGAATCAAATTTCTATTAATGGAAAACATGTCATAAGAGAATAGGGATGAAGTCTGGTGTCTTGAAGGATATATATATGTTGAACATTCCCAGGGATTTGATTTGCAAAACTGGTTCACATTTTATGTTCTGCACTTCAGGGTCTGTTGGTCTCTTTAGACAATGATGCAAATGCGACCCTAGGACTAAATCACAGTTTCTATAGTTGGGGCAGTACAGAGCAGATGTGAGTGGGTAACAACAGTTGTTGGATGTGTGCTGTTAACAAAGAGTGGTTTCCAATTGGAAGCATATAGAATGTGTTATGCTCTATATACCTACTAAATTCCTATTGAGATCTGTAATGCACATGCCATGCATATACACATTGCTTAAATAGGAGCCTAATCTTTCTAAAACTTTGAGCTGAATCCTCAACCACTATGATATAAAAAATTAAAACTATAGGAAGTTAAATAGTGTCATAGTGGAGTTGTGCATTGAAGCTGCTGTATGACAGGTCTCAATTAAATCAACAGTAGCAGGCCAGGAAGTTTAAGTGCTGAGTTTCTTCATTTTCTCAAGACAATTTTAGTCTATATATCTATGTCCTGTCATGAGTTATTGAACAAAATATGTCTTAAAACACCCTTCCCTCTTCTCTCCTTCCACACTCTTTATATGCTGTCCAGGCTCATCTTTGCACGCTCACAACCAGCAGGATATCCTTAAAAATTAATAATGAGCTGGTTTTTCCAAAATAAAATAAAAATATCTAAAAACAAATGAAAATCGCTCTTCTTTCCCAATCTTCTTGACTTCCCTTGTTTGCAGTCCTTCTTATGTGCTAATGTCTCTTTTTTTCCTTTTCTGATCTTTAGTCCTATTCTCAGTAGCTTCCATTGTTTGGTCTTTAACTTACTTGTGACCTTTCTGTACAATGTTTTTTCTTCTTTCATTGTTCATTTTATGCTTTCTTTGAGGAAACTAAATTAAACAGTCATAGGGCATAGTTTTATGTCCAGACAACTCACAGAAAGACCTTTGTCCTCTCAAGAGAAATCACTGTGTGGTAATGTCGTGTCATACCTGGAATCAGGAACACTGCTGGGTTCCGGATTCCATGGTAGACAGTTACGACCCAGGCTTCATGATTAGACCTGTTTTCTGAACCTCGCAATAAATTCTCATCAAACTACTTGACTGACCACGGAGTATCTTCATTTCACTGGCGACGATTGTGCAAGAACTTTTAAAGAAGAGCCTGGAGTCCCTACCTGCATCGTTGTATTTCGTTGTATGCGGAGGATCACGAACTGTCCTTGGAAGCTGTCAGCGCTGTGTCACGGAACGTAGCGGAAACGAGCAGGTGAAATCGCCACAGTTTTGTGCCCATCTGTGACTGATATTTTTAATTTTTAGCATTTTCCGGAATCGCAGGTTGAAACTGCGCGAGTCTAGTGGCTCCATGATGAGCCTGTGCGCATGCGCGTGACGTCACGGCGTAATTTTAACGCATTTTGACGCATGGCGGCCATCTTTTGGGATAAGATTTCATGAAATCCAATGAGAACGTGATAACATCACGTGTTAAACGTTTCATTTATCAGTAAGAAACATCGTATTTGGTATTAACACTGCCAAACAGTTTGACATTGCTTCATATCTTTAAGAACGACCCTAGTGCATTGTAATTAAACTACAGTTACAACAATAAACTACAATTTCAACAAAAAAACACTGCATTTGTTTTCACCAAATTTCACCTACTATAATTTATTTTAAATTTTTGTTTGGTCAAGATGGAAAGTTTTTCAACTCCACCACCTTTTCTACCAAGTCCAGGTGAACCCATTCTAGAATGGAAAAGATGGAAAGAAGATTTTTATGCTTACATTGAAGCTATTGGTGGGGATGACTACACCGATAAACGGAAACTAGCCATTTTGAAACACTGTTTAGGTGCTGAAGGAAGACATGTCTTAAGTCATTTACCTCTGAGTTCAAGCAGTGTAACATCATCTGAAGAAGGGATAGATGTTTTTGAAGAAGCGATCAAGCAGTTGGACAAACAATATATAAAGAAAGTTAACGTAGTGGTTTCCCGTCACAAATTTTTGAGTACAGGTCAATTACCAAGTGAATCTATTGACTCATTTATGAATGACTTGAGAATTTTGGCATCTAATTGCAATTATTCAACCTTTCATGATCAAATGTTGCGTGATCAAATGGTCCACAAAGTTGCTGATGTCAAGCTTCAAGGAAAACTATTGGACACTGAAGATCTAACTTTAGACAAAGCGTTGGATATTGCTCATCGTTTTGAGAACATGAAACTGGGTGTGAAAGAACTTGCGGAAAGAAAAATTGCTGAAGTCAATATCATAAAAAAATCTAATTTTGAGGAAAGAACTCCAATTAGGTTCACGAACAGAAATCAACCGTTCCAGGAGAAGAGAGAATATGCATGCTTCAAATGTGGAAGTCCTGATCACCTAGCAAATGACAGAAAATGTCCGGCAATTGGACAAGTGTGCAGATATTGTAGATTGAAAGGTCATTTTAGTAAAATGTGTAAAAATAAGTACAAGTTTAAAAGTAAGGGTTTTGTTCAAAAAAGGAATTCTGATGAGCATGTTAATGAAGTTGATAACGATTACATTGAAGAAGAATTTCTTTTTGCAGTGTATGAAGTTAATGTGTGTGCAAAAATTCCCCATTTTGTACTGTGGTTATTGGGGGGAAGGATATCAGTGTTATGGCAGATTCAGGAGCAAGACATACTCTCATTGGTGAGGAATGGGTAAAGAAGTTTCAGGATTTAAAATTATCTCCTCCGGATATAAGGTTACTTGGGTATGGGAAGAAACCCATTGAAATCCTTGTTTTTTTTACAACAACTCTAAGTTTTAAGGGTAAAACCATCAATTCCAAGGTTTATGTGGCAAAAGATGGGTCCTGTTTATTGGGATGGCCTCAACAGAGAGACTTAATGATAAAATTGGATCCTAATCATCCTGAACAAGTACTTGGTTATTCAGACTTGGTCATGAATGTAGAGTCTGATCTTGGTTCTGAGTGTGAAAAGAAGTTTCCTTCTGTTTTTTCTACATCTGCATTAGGTCTCCTAAAAAATTTTGAGCATAAAATCATTCTTAGGGAAGATGCGGTACCAAAGGTCCATAAAGTTAGGAATGTTCCTTTACATTTAAGAGATGCTGTAAAGTCTGAACTCAAAAGATTATGTGATTTAGATGTCATTGAGGAGATAGAATCTTCTGTTTGGTTATCCCCAGTCGTTGTCGCTCACAAGCCCAACGGCAAGGTGAGACTTTGTGTGGATTTGAGAGATTTAAACGGGAACGTATGGGTGGATAGGCATCCGTTGCCTAATATTAATGAAATGTTCACAAAACTGAAGGGGGCATCCATTTTTTCAACATTAGATCTATCTAATGCTTATCACCAAATAGCGTTATACAAGGACAGTAAGCATTTGACGTCTTTCATCACTTCGGAGGGTGCTTTCAGATACAAAAGGATGCCTTTTGGTCTGATATCACCATCCTCTGTCTTTCAAAGGGTAATGCATAATCTTTTAAAGGATTTTGATAATGTCTTGTACTTCCAGGACGACATTTTGATCTTTGCATTTAATCCATCTGATCATTCTGAAATTCTGTATAAGGTATTATATGTTTTGCAAGATAGTGGTCTCACGCTCACAAAAGAAAAATGTAAATTTGGTGTGTCTTCCGTTGATTATTTGGGCCATACCATTAATAAGGAGGGCATTTCCCCGAAATTAAATTTAATCAGGGCCATTGAATTAGCTCCAGACCCTGTTAATAAAGATCAGCTCAGGTCTTTTTTTGGGGCTTGCCGAATATTACTCCAAATTTATTCCCCTGTTCTCTGATAAAACTGCAAGCATGAGGAATTTGATGAAAAAAAATGTTCAATTTCTGTGGGATGAAAATTGCAAAAAAGAATTCATGTTGTTGAAGCAAAACATTGCATCTGCACCTGCTTTGGCAACATTTGATACTGCGCATTGTTCATTTATCATCACTGATGCAAGTAATGTGGGTATTGGTGCAGTTTTAATGCAGCGTCAAAAGGGTCAAATGGTAACCATTGGCTTTGCGTCAAGACCTTTAAGGGATGCTGAGTGCAAATATTCAACTTTAGAAAAGGAAGCTCTTGCTTGCTGGTGGGGTATAGAGTATTTCCGCAAGTATGTGTACGGTACTGTTTTTAAACTCTGGTCTGACCATCGTCCTTTAGTGGATTTATTTACTACGAAAGGTTGTGGGAAAGCAACTTCAAGGATTGCTAGATGGCAATACAAGCTTCAGGATTTTCATTTTAAAGTGGAGTATATTCCTGGTGTTAGGAATGTGTTAGCTGACTGCTTATCTAGATTGCCTGTGCCTGATGACAATATTGTTGAAGAAGACAAGGATGATGATAATGTTGTGTCAATTTGTGAAATTTCCAAAGGTTGTGTTCATGAGGATGCATGGAAATTAGCGTGTTGTGGTGACTCTGTTTTTAGTGATGTTTGTAATTTTGTAAAAAATCAGTGGCCACGCAAAGTTTTGTTGTCTGATGATATTCTTCCTTTCTTTCACGTTGCTCAAGAGTTGCCTGTGGTTGAAGGTGTATTGTTTAGGGGTTTGCAATTGGTGGTGCCTCGTGAATTGCAACCTAAGATTTTAGAGATGGCTCAGGAGGGGCATCCTGGAATGACATCTATGAAAAAGAGGATTAGAAGTGAATTCTGGTGGCCAGGGATGGATAAATGCATAGAACGGCATGTCAGAGACTGTATGGATTGCTGTTTGAGTGATAAGTCTCAAAAGCATATTGCGTATGAACGATTTCCCATTTCTAGACCTTCACGGGTTTGGGAAAGTGTATCATTAGATATTGCTGGTCCTTTGTCGTTTAACAAGAATGTTATGTATGCTATAATCTTGATAGATCAGTTGTCTCAGTGGCCTGAGGTAAAAATGGTTACTAGCATAACATCTAGTGTGGTGATCAAGTTTTTAAATGAAGTGTTTGAAAGAGAGAGTTTTCCAGAGTCTATTACAACTGACAATGGTGTGCAATTTGTATCTCAGGAGATGAAGGAATTTTTGGAGCGTCATGGTATTAGACATAAACGTGTGTCAGTTTATTATCCCAAAAGTAATGGTATTGTGGAGAGGTGGATCAGGGTGTTTAAGGAGGGCCTCCAATTAGCCTTACTGAATGGTAGAGATTGTAAACAGACCATTAGTGAAGTCCTGTGGTGTTACAGAAACACACCTAGGAGTATGGGTGATCTGTCTCCTTTTGAGAAGATGAGAGGGAGGAGGAGTGGCTCCAACATGAGTCAACCTTGGATGAGAATGCTTGGAACTGGAAGGGCCGTTGAGGTTGATCGTGCTCTGTGTAGTGATTCTTCCCAGTTCAGTGTCAATGATTGGGTGCGTGTTAAGAAGTGTAGATTTGTCAAGTCTGGGGAGTCACGGTATTCTGGTCCTTTGATGGTCATACGTGTTGGTAGACAGGTTGTTGAACTTTCAGATGGTAACGTGTGGAGTATGTCTAAAGTGGTAAAGATTCCTAGGTGGTTGTGGCCTAAGGAAGTGTCCCCAGTGTCTGGAATTCCGTCCTGTTTAAAGTCTTCCAATAGTGCTAGCAATTGGAGGAAATTCTCTGGTTCTACAACCCTTCACAGTGTTCCCGAAAGCAAGTCTTCCTGTTCTTCTGATGACTCTGTGCCTGTCCAACGAGCACAGAGGAAATGTCAGGTTCCTGTGTGGTATAATGATTATCAACTTTATAAGTGATCTGAATTGTTTAGTATGCTAAATGTTCTCTTGTTATTCATGCCTTTGTCTTTTCTTTTCAGAATTCAATTTGTATTTTGTTTATTTGTTTTTGTTCTTTATACATTGCTTTTATGTGTTGCTTTATTTCTCTTTACGAAGGGGAATGTGTGGTAATGTCGTGTCATACCTGGAATCAGGAACACTGCTGGGTTCCGGATTCCATGGTAGACAGTTACGACCCAGGCTTCATGATTAGACCTGTTTTCTGAACCTCGCAATAAATTCTCATCAAACTACTTGACTGACCACGGAGTATCTTCATTTCACACTGCCATTCTCTTTGTACTTAAAAACAAAACGAAAGTTGAATATGTTCAGTCAATGAAAATGTAGCCAAGCAACAGAAAACAATGTCCGCATTTTGTACAGAAAGGTGCTTTCTCTCATTTTTCCATTGACTGCACATCCACCTTTCTTGCGATGCCAAAAGTGTCCTCTTTTGCTTATGCATGTGGTTAGGCCATGATCCATCCTCAAACCATTACAGAAAATGGCATCTTTACAGTTGGGAAGGCGAATGCCAACAATCACCTATCCAGGTGTCATCTTCCTCTTCATTTGCCTGTTCTAGCTTAACAGTCCTGTTTTTGTCTTTCCTATCATGGTCTTGTGATTTCCACACTCCAAGTTGCCTAATGCTACCATTCTGGACTAGGTCTTCTTGTCTCCCGAGATACCCATGAAGGTATTTTGGTATTTTAAAGAAAAGGATGCCAAGAGGACTTTCAACTCTGGTAACAAGGTTTACACCTCTGGTAGAGTTGCACCATTTATCATTGATTCCAGAACAACATTTCTTTCTTTCAGGAATGTAACCTTTTAACACAATCACTCTACTAAGTTTCCAGATTCTGCCTCCTGAAGTCTTGATAGTATTTCTGAAGATCTTAAAGACTTTCCTTGGGAGTTTTAAGCCAACTGGGGTGCATATTTTAACCCACCCCCTAACTTTACCATTTACTCTTCCAAAAGCATTTTTTTTTCAAACTCTTTTTTCCCTTACATTTAATTTGTGAATCTCATGTTTTCTCCAGTCAACATTAACTGACAAAGTAACCCAGCCCTTATTCCATTTGCTTTGTTCCAAATGCATCCAAGACTTTTTTTAACCTCAAAGGAGCTAAAGTGTACTCAATAATTAATCAAAATGCTATTCAGGACTTTTTCTTTTCTACAAAGCTTCTCTAGGAAATGAATAACAGTCCACCCCAAAATATCTGTGACACATCCAATTTCTGGCCACATTGAAAAAGATCCACTACCATAAGTTGAGTTTTCAGTTCTTAAATCAAATCAATGGATATCTCATGCCAAGATCCATATGGAAGATTTCTACACTCATGACATTGTCTAATAATCCTCTGAACTTCCAAATTAAGACCAGACCACCATAACTCTGAATTAATATTTCCTTTGTATTCAGAATCCTCAAATGACCTTCATGAGTAATGTCATACAATCTACTCTGTGTTACCAACAAGAAAACTTAACAGGATGCGGGAAACAAAGGTATAAGACCTGACATACTGGCATATTTTCCCCAAAACATTTTGCCTTTCCTCCTGTTCTGCTGAATTTGTTCTTGTTGACCTTAGGACACTGCACAATTTAGCACTGCTAATCAGTACTAAAGTGCTTGTGCTCATTCCTCTAAACATGGTAATATTGACTTACACATAATGTGCACATTTAATGTAATTGTGAGTCCCTAGTAAAGTGATTCTACCTGTACCCAGGGCCTGTAAATTAAAAGTTGCTAGTGAGCCTGCAAGACTTACTTCACCAGCCACTTGAGTAGCGTTTTGTAAACATGCATAAGGCCTGCATTGCAGTCTCTGTGCAGTTTTAAACTGACAATTCGACCTGGCAAAATAACTCAAACTTCCTACATAAGTCACCCCTAAGGGCAGGCCCTTAGTTGCGTAGGTGCTATACTCACCTACATTTTGGGAATTGCATATCTCCAGTTCTACTGATAGGACTTTTGTCATTTTGGTTTCAAATAATGTATTGAGCTTTACTCTAGTTTTATAAATCAGTGTGGGATTTTTATTTTGTTGTGTTTCCTTTTTAATACTGTTTGTGTAGTGCACAAATACTTTACGCATTGCCTCTAAGATAGGCCTGACTGTGGGGGGCGCTAGAGGTAAGCTGGCCGCACGTCTGTGAGGCTCTGCCTGACCAAGCCAATATCCACGCAATATCTGCTGTATCCATTAATTTCTGTACTGGCTATTGGAAGGTGTAGCCATCCTGAGACCTGCTGCGCTGCTCTACACCATTTGTGGCGTTTACAGACCCCGAGAGCCGGCCTGCGGCGTCTTGCCATCTTGATCGCGAAACCCGAAATATGGCGGCCTGTCTGGGGAGGAGGGCCCGCACACTTGCCTGAGCCCTGTCTGCTAAAGTTCCTGCTGCACTTGCGGCCCCCCTCGGAGTCGAGGCCTGCTGGATCTCCAAGGAGCATACATCGCTGTGCGGGCCCCCGCGGAGTGAGGACGTGGGATGCTCCGCGGGCTCCGTGTATTGTGTCGGAGCGGCTGACCCGGAGTGCGACGGCGGACGGGGAGCCAAGAAAAAGACGATCCGATCACCCGGGGCTGCTGGACTGGCCTTGCGGTGCAGCCAGGGTCTGCTGCTGGTGTCCCCGTGATTCCTCTGGTGCTGGTGGTGGTGAGTGGGGTTCGGGCTTGGTGGCAGCCGGGGTCGCGGTGCTGGGCCTGGCGCCGGGCTGCGCCCTGCGAGCTGGGCTGGCGATACTCCTGCTGGGGGTGTGCGGCGACCGCCCCGTTGCGGCGCTGTTTGGGCCGTACTTTGCTGGTGTGGTGTCTCCTGCCCGGGGCTCCGGGTGTAGGCCGCGGATCCTCGGCCTCAGTTGACTGCTGTTGGGCGCGGTGGCCTGGATGGGCGGCGCTGCGCGGGCAGCCTGCTTCCTTGGTTGCTTAAGGCCATAGCAGTTGGCGTTCTGGACTGCAGGAGGGTGCACCTGGAGGCATTTTCACTGGGACACATCGAGGTCTGCCTCTGGCCTGTGATACTGGGATCTGATAGCTACATAGGAGGCTGTACTGTACACAGGCTGCACCAAAGAAGGCCCCGTTCCCTGCTGCATTTCCTTTTTATTGGGGACGATGTGAATTTTCTGTTTAAAACATCGGGATTCATGGCGGCTGAATGCAGTGGGAACAATTGTGGGCCTCTCATGTTTACCTGCTGAGGTAGTTGAGGCTCTGCATTTGAAGAAGGTGTCTGTATTTGACCTGGGGTGAGAGGAGTGACCCTGACTAGACATTTGCATTGAGGGTCCCTGGTGCCTCACTCTCTTCTGTTATAGTACCGTGCTTAAACTTGAGACCATGGACCGGACTGACAAGACCCAGCTGAAGCTCACCTTTGAGTCGAGGCGGCTGCCCAAGACTCCGCAGCAGGCCACCTCGGATTCGGAGACTGACACGGTAGCGGGGGGACCGCCCACTCTGGAAGCCACATTGGTGGCTATGCAGCGGACACTGCAGTCCATTGAAGGCGCTATGACAGTGGTAAATCATAGACTTGACCATATGTCTTCCCAACTAGAAAAACAGAGTGCATGTATAGGGGAGATGGAGCAAAGAGTCTCCGCCACGGAGGATGGTCTATCGACGGTCTCTGATAAGGCGCTGAATATGGAAAAGGTCCTCTCCCTTATTCAGGCGAAGAACGAGGACTTGGAGGCGTGGTCCAGACACAATAACATCCGCGTTACGGGACTGCCGGAGACCACGAATGTGGCAAAATGGAGACGTATATGGATCACCTCATTATGGACATTTTTGGTGCGGAGCAATTATCCAATATGTTTATCATCGAATGCGCTCATCGCTCCTTGGCTGCCTGTCCAGTGCCTGGGGCTCCTCCGCGCCCCATAATAACTAGGATCCTGAACTATAGGGACAGGGACACCATTCTGCCCATGGCAAGGGAGAAAGGGACAATTGAGCATCAAGGGAACAAACTTGCGTTCTTTCCAGATTTTACAGTCACAGTTCAGGCCGCACGGAGGGAGTTTGGCACTGTGAAGCAATTCTTACTTAAGGAAGAGGTCCCCTATGCTATGTTATACCCGCCCCGTCTCCGCATTGGTGCGGCTGCGGACAACAAGATCTTTTCCTCCCCAAAAGCTGCAATGGATTACGCAAAGAAATTGAAACGCACGAAGCGGGACTCGGCTGGGGCGACAGAGGAGGAGGCACTGGGAGAGGTGGAGAGCTAAGTGCCTCACTCAGGAAGTCTGGGGACTCTTCCTAGATGCTTGTTGATTAGGATGACCAGCTGTATGTTGCCCCTGTATACTGACTATATGGCTGGGGAGGGGGTGTAATGACTCCGCTTATCTCCTACCTTAGGATGTGTTAAATGACTTGAATATGTTGCTCTATTTTGTGCTGTTGGTGGTGGCTACTGTTTAGTTACACTATTGGCTTGTCCTACTTTGAATTCTGCGATCCTCCATCATACTGGCTGGGGTCTGATAATCTACCTTGCGTGGCCTCTATAGGCTTTCTTGCTTTGCCAGTAGACATATGACTTATTTTGTTGACATTGGATGATGTAATATTGTTGTTTGGTCACCTCCTGTTCTGCGGGAGGAATACGCATCTGCACCCCTCTATATGGGTGTACCCCAAAACTTAAATTTTGTTGGATGGGGGGGAGGGGCTGGTTGGGATTTGGGATGGCTTTGGCAGGTTTGGGGTGCTGAAATGGGTGGTGGGCAGGTGGGGCTGGGAATGGGGAGGTGGGACGGTTTGTTACTTTGTATCAGGCATTCGGGGATGTTTTATGAGTAGAGCTATGGACTGAGTGTTTACAAGTCTCGTCAATGTAATCTGAAAGTGTGCTATTTGAATATTTGTTGCAGGATACTTCTTTATGATTCTTAATGGATAAAGCAGGCAAAATCACTTGGCTTACATGAAACTTTAGGGGATTGAACAACCCAAAAAAGACTAGGCAGGTCCTGGCATACTTGAATCGTCATAATGTTCAGATCACCTTCCTACAGGAGACGCATCTCACAGGACCTACTGCGGCCTCTGTAGCCAGACAATGGGCGGGGGTGCGCCTTGCCTCTAATTATTCATCCTATGCTGGGGGGTCATGATATTAATAAAGAAGAACGTTCCGTTTGTGAGCACTTATGAGGAAATTGATAAGGAGGGCAGGTACATAATACTGCAAGGGAAACTGTGTGGAACATTGATCACGATGATAAATGTGTATGGACGAAATGTAGACTATCCTCAGTTTTATACAGTACTGTGGAACAAGGTTTATGCCCTACCGATATCTGCCATTATATGCGGTGGAGACCTCAATGTGGTGTTAGATCACGAGACAGATAGGAAGTCGTGCAATCCTGCTTGTATTAGAAAAGCTGCAAACACAACAATGATGGACAGAATGTGGATCAATGTCACACATTCACCCCAGTCCAAAGATCTGGGCCCAAATCCATCGTTTTTCCACTCCACACCACCCTGGGTTAGACAATGGCGATATGCAAATCAGCGCTGACCCTGTGCCCCATGGGAACAGTCCAGTCCGAACTACAAAAGCCATGTCCTTCCCAGAACGGAAACAAGCATCCGAGGACCGGCCCGGTTTCGAGGTAACACCTCTCATCAGCCCGGCTAGCTTGATTCCAGTGGTGTGGAGTGCCTGGGACTCACGTCTGAGCATCCCCAGTACACTTAGAGCGGTACCTGCAAACACAACAATGATGGACAGAATGTGGATCAATGTCACACATTCACCCCAGTCCAAAGATCTGGGCCCAAATCCATCGTTTTTCCACTCCACACCACCCTGGGTTAGACAATGGTGATATGCAAATCAGCGCTGACCCTGTGCCCCATGGGAACAGTCCAGTCCGAACTACAAAAGCCATGTCCTTCCCAGAACGGAAACAAGCATCCGAGGACCGGCCCGGTTTCGAGGTAACACCTCTCATCAGCCCGGCTAGCTTGATTCCAGTGGTGTGGAGTGCCTGGGACTCACGTCTGAGCATCCCCAGTACACTTAGAGCGGAACCTGCAAACACAACAATGATGGACAGAATGTGGATCAATGTCACACATTCACCCCAGTCCAAAGATCTGGGCCCAAATCCATTGTTTTTCCCCTCCACACCACCCTGGGTTAGACAATGGCGATATGCAAATCAGCGCTGACCCTGTGCCCCATGGGAACAGTCCAGTCCGAACTACAAAAGCCATGTCCTTCCCAGAACGGAAACAAGCATACGAGGACCGGCCCGGTTTCAAGGTAACACCTCTCATCAGCCTGGCTAGCTTGATTCCAGTGGTGTGGAGTGCCTGGGACTCACGTCTGAGCATCCCCAGTACACTTAGAGCGGTACCTGCAACCACAACAATGATGGACAGAATGTGGATCAATGTCACACATTCACCCCAGTCCAAAGATCTGGGCCCAAATCCATCGTTTTTCCACTCCACACCACCCTGGGTTAGACAATGGCGATATGCAAATCAGCGCTGACCCTGTGCCCCATGGGAACAGTCCAGTCCGAACTACAAAAGCCATGTCCTTCCCAGAACGGAAACAAGCATCCGAGGACCGGCCCGGTTTCGAGGTAACACCTCTCATCAGCCCGGCTAGCTTGATTCCAGTGGTGTGGAGTGCCTTGGACTCACGTCTGAGCATCCCCAGTACACTTAGAGCGGTACCTGCAACCATTGATCCACATTCTGTCCATCATTGTTGTGTTTGCAATTACCGCTCTAAGTGTACTGGGGATGCTCAGACGTGAGTCCCAGGCACTCCACACCACTGGAATCAAGCTAGCCGGGCTGATGAGAGGTGTTACCTCGAAACCGGGCCGGTCCTCGGATGCTTGTTTCCGTTCTGGGAATGACATGGCTTTTGTAGTTTGGACTGGACTGTTCCCATGGGGCACAGGGTCAGCGCTGATTTGCATATCGCCATTGTCTAACCCAGGGTGGTGTGGAGTGGAAAAACGATGGATTTGGGCCCAGATCTTTGGACTGGGGTGAATGTGTGACATTGATCCACATTCTGTCCATCATTGTTGTGTTTGCAATTACCGCTCTAAGTGTACTGGGGATGCTCAGACGTGAGTCCCAGGCACTCCACACCACTGGAATCGAGCTAGCCAGGCTGATGAGAGGTGTTACCTCGAAACCGGGCCGGTCCTCGGATGCTTGTTTCCGTTCTGGGAAGGACATGGCTTTTGTAGTTCGGACTGGACTGTTCCCATGGGGCACAGGGTCAGCGCTGATTTGCATATCGCCATTGTCTAACCCAGGGTGGTGTGGAGTGGAAAAACGATGGATTTGGGCCCAGATCTTTGGACTGGGGTGAATGTGTGACATTGATCCACATTCTGTCCATCATTGTTGTGTTTGCAATTACCGCTCTAAGTGAACTGGGGATGCTCAGACGTGAGTCCCAGGCACTCCACACCACTGGAATCAAGCTAGCCGGGCTGATGAGAGGTGTTACCTCGAAACCGGGCCGGTCCTCGGATGCTTGTTTCCGTTCTGGGAAGGACATGGCTTTTGTAGTTCGGACTGGACTGTTCCCATGGGGCACAGGGTCAGCGCTGATTTGCATATCGCCATTGTCTAACCCAGGGTGGTGTGGAGTGGAAAAACGATGGATTTGGGCCCAGATCTTTGGACTGGGGTGAATGTGTGACATTGATCCACATTCTGTCCATCATTGTTGTGTTTGCAATTACCGCTCTAAGTGTACTGGGGATGCTCAGACGTGAGTCCCAGGCACTCCACATCACTGGAATCAAGCTAGCCGGGCTGATGAGAGGTGTTACCTCGAAACCGGGCCGGTCCTCGGATGCTTGTTTCCGTTCTGGGAAGGACATGGCTTTTGTAGTTCGGACTGGACTGTTCCCATGGGGCACAGGGTCAGCGCTGATTTGCATATCGCCATTGTCTAACCCAGGGTGGTGTGGAGTGGAAAAACGATGGATTTGGGCCCAGATCTTTGGACTGGGGTGAATGTGTGACATTGATCCACATTCTGTCCATCATTGTTGTGTTTGCAATTACCGCTCTAAGTGTACTGGGGATGCTCAGACGTGAGTCCCAGGCACTCCACACCACTGGAATCAAGCTAGCCGGGCTGATGAGAGGTGTTACCTCGAAACCGGGCCGGTCCTCGGATGCTTGTTTCCGTTCTGGGAAGGACATGGCTTTTGTAGTTCGGACTGGACTGTTCCCATGGGGCACAGGGTCAGCGCTGATTTGCATATCGCCATTGTCTAACCCAGGGTGGTGTGGAGTGGAAAAACGATGGATTTGGGTCCAGATCTTTGGACTGGGGTGAATGTGTGACATTGATCCACATTCTGTCCATCATTGTTGTGTTTGCAATTACCGCTCTAAGTGTACTGGGGATGCTCAGACGTGAGTCCCAGGCACTCCACACCACTGGAATCAAGCTAGCCGGGCTGATGAGAGGTGTTACCTCGAAACCGGGCCGGTCCTCGGATGCTTGTTTCCGTTCTGGGAAGGACATGGCTTTTGTAGTTCGGACTGGACTGTTCCCATGGGGCACAGGGTCAGCGCTGATTTGCATATCGCCATTGTCTAACCCAGAGTGGTGTGGAGTGGAAAAACGATGGATTTGGGCCCAGATCTTTGGACTGGGGTGAATGTGTGACATTGATCCACATTCTGTCCATCATTGTTGTGTTTGCAATTACCGCTCTAAGTGTACTGGGGATGCTCAGACGTGAGTCCCAGGCACTCCACACCACTGGAATCAAGCTAGCCGGGCTGATGAGAGGTGTTACCTCGAAACCGGGCCGGTCCTCGGATGCTTGTTTCCGTTCTGGGAAGGACATGGCTTTTGTAGTTCGGACTGGACTGTTCCCATGGGGCACAGGGTCAGCGCTGATTTGCATATCGCCATTGTCTAACCCAGGGTGGTGTGGAGTGGAAAAACGATGGATTTGGGCCCAGATCTTTGGACTGGGGTGAATGTGTGACATTGATCCACATTCTGTCCATCATTGTTGTGTTTGCAATTACCGCTCTAAGTGTACTGGGGATGCTCAGACGTGAGTCCCAGGCACTCCACACCACTGGAATCAAGCTAGCCGGGCTGATGAGAGGTGTTACCTCGAAACCGGGCCGGTCCTCGGATGCTTGTTTCCGTTCTGGGAAGGACATGGCTTTTGTAGTTCGGACTGGACTGTTCCCATGGGGCACAGGGTCAGCGCTGATTTGCATATCGCCATTGTCTAACCCAGGGTGGTGTGGAGTGGAAAAACGATGGATTTGAGCCCAGATATTTGGACTGGGGTGAATGTGTGACATTGATCCACATTCTGTCCATCATTGTTGTGTTTGCAATTACCGCTCTAAGTGTACTGGGGATGCTCAGACGTGAGTCCCAGGCACTCCACACCACTGGAATCAAGCTAGCCGGGCTGATGAGAGGTGTTACCTCGAAACCGGGCCGGTCCTCGGATGCTTGTTTCCGTTCTGGGAAGGACATGGCTTTTGTAGTTCGGACTGGACTGTTCCCATGGGGCACAGGGTCAGCGCTGATTTGCATATCGCCATTGTCTAACCCAGGGTGGTGTGGAGTGGAAAAACGATGGATTTGGGCCCAGATCTTTGGACTGGGGTGAATGTGTGACATTGATCCACATTCTGTCCATCATTGTTGTGTTTGCAATTACCGCTCTAAGTGTACTGTGGATGCTCAGACGTGAGTCCCAGGCACTCCACACCACTGGAATCAAGCTAGCCGGGCTGATGAGAGGTGTTACCTCGAAACCGGGCCGGTCCTCGGATGCTTGTTTCCGTTCTGGGAAGGACATGGCTTTTGTAGTTCGGACTGGACTGTTCCCATGGGGCACAGGGTCAGCGCTGATTTGCATATCGCCATTGTCTAACCCAGGGTGGTGTGGAGTGGAAAAACGATGGATTTGGGCCCAGATCTTTGGACTGGGGTGAATGTGTGACATTGATCCACATTCTGTCCATCATTGTTGTGTTTGCAATTACCGCTCTAAGTGTACTGGGGATGCTCAGACGTGAGTCCCAGGCACTCCACACCACTGGAATCAAGCTAGCCGGGCTGATGAGATGTGTTACCTCGAAACCGGGCCGGTCCTCGGATGCTTGTTTCCGTTCTGGGAAGGACATGGCTTTTGTAGTTCGGACTGGACTGTTCCCATGGGGCACAGGGTCAGCGCTGATTTGCATATCGCCATTGTCTAACCCAGGGTGGTGTGGAGTGGAAAAACGATGGATTTGGGCCCAGATCTTTGGACTGGGGTGAATGTGTGACATTGATCCACATTCTGTCCATCATTGTTGTGTTTGTATTAAAAAAGCGGCACAAGTGGTACGAGATGGTATGAGTGATTTGGGATTGGTTGATGTGTGGAGACTGCCGCATCCTGGGGTGAGGGAAGAAACGTGTTACACATATGCGCATAACACATGGTCCCGCTTGGACTACTGGTTGGCGACACGTGATGTAAATGCGTGGGTGGCGAAGGCCATGCACTTACCCCGTACACTGTCAGATCATGAGCCCGTCTTAATTGACATGTTTCTCCCAGCATACGCTCCTGCCCCATTTACATGGAGATTGCAACCCACGGCCCTAGCAGATTTAGGGCCATATGTAGGTAAATTGCCAATACCGAATCCTTAATACCGATTCATACCGAATCGGTATTAAGAATGAGGTAAACGTGATGTAGGTAAAAAATCGTTAAACATTACCGATTCGTTGCAAATCGGTATTAAATACCGATTGTGAACTGATCGGTAATAAAAATACATACCGAAAGGCTATTACCGAATCGGTGTTACCGAATCCACACCCAAAATCGGAATTACCGGATCGGTAATTCGAAAAATAGCGTTTTGGTGAATCAGCCAATCCTGATACACCCATTTACTTCCCAAACAGGAAGTTGCCACACCCAGCCAGGTGCACAGGGCCTGGAGCACACTGTGAGGCAGGCAGGCAGGCAGGAGAGCTGAGGAGCCAGCAGCAACACAGCCAAGAAAATAAAAAAAATAAACCACTGAACAAGCATTGCAATGGCAAGCCAGGACAAGGAGAAGGAGGCAGGTGAAAGAAAAAGAAAACTCAAGTTCAGCGACAAGGAGCTTGAGATCCTGATCGAGGATGTCACCCAAGAGTACCACAAGCTGTTTGGAGCCCAGTCCCAACAAGTGCCAGATGCACAGAAGAGGCAAATATGGAGTGGCATTCGGGACAAGATCAATGCCATAGGTGTGACCCTGCGCACCATAGAGGACATCAGAAAGAGGTGGTACGACCTCAGAAAAACAGCAAAACAGAGGATGGCAGAGAGACATAGGCTGGCTGGGAAAACTGGAGGAGGAAAAAATCGAGCCCCAGTGCCAACACCACTGGAACAGATGGTAGAGTCCACCATCCAGCGGGAGAGTGTGAGTGGCATAGGAGACGCAGACAGCTCCGCCAGAGCAGCTAGAAAACAAGGTAAGAAGCATGCCCAGCATGCTGCCCTACCCCCTCCCCAACCCCAACCCCCATAGTGGTAAATGTGCTCCCACTCCACACCATGTCTTACTGCTTACCTGCAATGCATTCTGGGTGATGTAGTCAGTGTGAAATCATGATCAGGACTGTCAGGGCAGCTAACACAATAGCATGGTAATAGAATTGGATAGGTCAGGATAACCACTGTGCACTGTTGGCATGTACTTTAATGCAATGGCATTGCAGACAGAGCATTGAGAATATTTACATTTGTGTCATTTCAGGCGAGTCATCTCGCAGTGCAGCTGAGGGCAGCAGAGGCAGGTCAGCCAGGCCAGAGGGGAGTGAACAGGATGAAGACAGCATGCCTGCAGGGAACACCAGCTCTGCGCCATCGCAGCCAGCCAATCCTCCACCACAGCCATCACCACAGCGCCAGGGAGGTCCGCAATCCCCTCTCACTCAGTCACCACTGCGACGTTCACCAACACCACCACCACCACCACAGTCAGGCAGGAGGCATGCCGTGAACACCCTCCAGCAGATGGAGGCGTCGGAGGAGGAGGGCAGCCAGCGCGCACAAAGTCCTATCGTAGAGAGATCCAACAGGGAGCGGGCTGGTTCTGCATCCGAGGGTGCGAACATCTCATCACGACGCCGCAGGGCAAGGCCAGACAGTCCAGTGGCAGTTGAGCAGGGTGACAGTGTGTTTGCTGGACTGGAAGGCAACATGCTGAAGGTCCAGCGCCTGCAATGGAGGGAGATGAAGTCATTACACTGGGAGGTGGCAAACATTAACAGACATATGCACAAGATGGAGAAGGGTATCAGTGCCATGGGGGAGAATATGTCGGCAGGGATGGAGAGGGTAGCAACCTCGGTGGACAACCTCTGCAGCCAGCTGGAGCAGGACCGTGTTGGCATGCGCCGGGAGAGACAGAGACTCCAGGACTATACCAAGTCGGTGAACCGGCTGGCCACTACGACATCACTGATGTGTCGCCGGTCCATCGCCATGCAGGAGGAGATGGCGCATTGCAGCAGGGATGTGGCCAGGGGGATGGTGTCCATGACCTCAGTGCTAGAGCTCATGCAGAATGCTAAGGCCTCAAATATGGAAGGGGGGGGACAGTGAGGAGGCTACCAGCCGTGGTAGCATTACACCCTCACCCACCGAGTGCAGGAGGCGTAGTGGACGTAATGTCCCAGCACAGGAACGGTCCGACTCACAAGTCTGTGTCGATGGGGAACATGCACGTGCAGCACGGGGACGCAAGAAGTGAAGGGCACTGGCTGTCCACATGCATGTGATGGGTGATGTAACCCATGTCCAATTGGACAATGCTCACAATGCTGGAGGTGTGCCAAATAAACACCTCTACATGTAATTTGAAATGCCTCAGTGTCGTTACTCACTCAGAAATAGTGTGATGTAATCTCTGCCCGTCTATGTCTCCCATCATGTTCAATAGCAGCACCAGTCGCGCTGGGCTCTGGCTGAGGGTTGTCCTCGTCCTCGTCCTCTGACTCAGTTAGTTCCACTGCTGTTCCTTTTTTAGTGGCCAGATTGTGTAGCATTGCACACGTAGCAATGATCTTGCAACATTAGATGGGGCTGTACAGACGCGCACCTCCTGTTTTGTGGAGGCAACTGAATCTGCTTTTGAGCAAACCAAAAGTGCGCTCCACCACGTTGCGTGTGCTCCTATGTGCCACATTGTATCTCCTCTCCCTTCGGGTGGTTGGGTTCAGATATGGTGTGAGGATAAAAGGCCGGAGGGCATATGCGCTGTCACCTATGATGAGAAGTAAGTGGCATTGATTGGTGTGACCAACAGCTTGTGCCAGGGTGTACATCAGGGTGTGTGACATTTACTTACCAAGTATGTATCCGTCGGCAAATTCACCAGCAAGCAGACGTGTATGTATGCCACTGTTCCTGAAGATGTAAGCATCGTGGGTACTCCCGGGGTATTTTGCCACGATGTCTGTTATTATGTGTTTGGCATTGCAGATCACCTGCACATTGATTGAGTGGGTGGATTTGCGGTTCCTGTAAATGTATTCACTTGCTGCAGGTGGGCAGATGGGAATGTGGGTCCCATCGATGCAGCCGATCACGTGGGGGAAGTGGGCAAGTTGATAGAACTCCAGCTTGGTTCTCTGCAGCTCCGCCTGCGTACTGGGGAAGGATATGTAATGTTCCATTCTGTCCATCATGGCGTCTAGGAAGGTGTCGAAGAACCGGGATAGGCAGCTCTGTGATACTCCACCCACTGCTGCTATCACACCCTGGAAACTTCCTGATGCAAGGTGGTGCAGGCAGCAGAGTACCTGGACATGGGTGGGGATTGCATGGGCCCTTGGCGTCTGATGCTCCAGATAGGGTCTTAGGTCCCGTATTAGCTCCAGGATGGTTTGTGGGTGCAATCTGTATCTCTCGTGTATTTCTGCGTCTGTCAACTGGAACAGAGTGATGCGTACTCTGTACACCTGCTCCTCACGTCTCAAGATCCTCATTCCTGCTGCTCTCAGGCGTAGACGCCTTGCTATGAGATAGAGGCCTGCCATTGTGTTCACACTGATGCATTTTGGGTCTGTTTATATAGACTCCTCCTGATTACCACATGCTCCTGAAACGTGGTATTTAACGAATCGTTATTACCGATTTTGGCCAAAATCGGTATTACCGGGGTTTGCTACATAGCATATTTGGGGTTTTTACCGATTCGTTTATACCGATTCGGTATTCATTGTTTCGGTATTTCCTAGTCGGTAACTTATGGTTTTTACCGATTCGTTATTATCGACTCTATTCGGTATTACCTACATCTCACATGGCTAAATTTTTGTCGGTAACACCGAAAATGACCCTTTTTTGGTGTTACCGATCGGTATTTGGCCACCTACATATGGCCCTTAGTGTTTTGTGAAGGCATACGAGAAGCTATAGAGAATTACTTTGCAGTGAATGTTGAATCTGTGGAAGATGTGTGCACTGTCTGGAAGGCGTTCAAAGTGACCATCAGGGGGGCATGCATAGGCTTGCAGGCAGGAGTGCTTAAGTCCTTAAGAGAGTCTATGGGGAGGTTGGAGCGTGAATTGGCAGGATTGGAGCGTCAATATGAGGAAGCGCTGGCTGAGGCCCTTCTGGTTGCTATACGACTGAAAGTGGATGAATACAATGAATTGGCTGAGCAGGAAGTGAGGCATTTGGCAAGACGATGCAGGGCCAGATATTATGGTGAGGTGGGCCGACCGGGGCGTGTGTTGGCTGAAAAGATCACGGAGCCTTGGGCTAAGTATTGTGGAGTTCAGAAACTTACGGAGGGTGATAGGTCTGTGACAGATACTGCTGATATACTGGAGCAATTTGTCCAATACTACAAAGCAATGTATGGGCATTGGAAAACGGCCAATGAGGAAGAGATAGCATAGTACCTGGAAGATGTGGCTTTGGTCTGGCTGTCGAAGGCGCAGCAGGATTTCTTGATGCACCATCCGACGTCAGACGAGATTAAAGATGCAATAGCAGCACTGCCGAATGGGAAAGGTGGCGGGCACCGACGGTCTTCCCTCTGAATATTACAAAGAATATGTTGACCTGTTATTGCCTCATCTAACGGCAATGTATGCAGAGGCATTTGAGCAGCGGCGGCTACTCGCCACGCTTAGGGAGGCATTGATAGTTGCGTTGCCAAAGCCAGGCAAGCCGCCGGATAAGTGCGAGTCATACCGACCACTATCGCTTATGAACACTGATGTTAAAATCCTTGCCAAGGTTCAGGTGAGGCGTTTGCGCCTGCTGCTTAATGTTATGGTTCTTCCGGACCAATCAGGGTTCATCCCAACGCGCTCCACAGCCCACAATCTGAGAGCTGTGTTCGCTGTCCTGCATTTGCTTTAGCCAGAACTATCGGCGGCGGCAGTCCTGTTAGACGCTGCCAAAGTGTTTGATTCGATCGCATGGCAATACATGTTCGCAGTGCTCCACCGCATGGGGGTTCCTTTCTTTTTTACTGACTGGATAAAATTACTTTATACGGACCAGGTGGCTCGGGTGAGGGTTAATGGGCATGTCTCGGAGGCCTTTCCCATTCAACGGGGCACTAGACTGGGGTGCCCGCTCTCGCCCTTGCTATCTGTCCTTGTGCTAGAGCCGCTGGTGTGTATATTGCAACAGAGGCATGCCAATTCAGCGCTTTAATTTTTTCAACGGCCATTGGCTGTATCAATGTATCTGACGATATGGTTCTATATGTACGGGAGCCGGAACAATATTTGGAGGGGGTCATTCGGGAATATGTCAGTTTTTAATGGTTCTCGGGCTTAGCCATCAATTGGACTAAATCAATAATACTACCGCTCACACGCAGTACCACAATATTTGTGCGGGATTTCCCTTTGGAGTGGGCAGTAGACCCTGTCCGATACCTTGGCATCTGGGTGCATCGGGACCCGCAGGAAGTTATTAGGGCTAACTACGGGGTGGCAGTGTCAAAACTTGAAGACCAGGTGTCTCGGTGGGCACGTTTACCCTTGTCTTTCGCGGACAGAGTCGCACTGATGAAGATGGTGGTGTCCCAAGTTTTTATATTTATTTGTTAATGTCCCGATTACCCCGACGAGCCACTTTTTTAACACGCTTCGCTCTTTGTTAATCACGCTTGCATGGGGGGGTAAGAAACCTTGCATAGGATGGGACACGTTGATAAGGCCCTATGAGCTGGGCGGTTTCTCGATACTGGATATGCACTTATATTATTTATGTGCGCAGGCACACTTTGCTTCATACTGGCTGTCGGCGCTGCCATTCACGCCACACGTGGCGGTTGAGGCTGGTGCGGTCCACCCGTTGCCCCTTAAAGCCATGTTAGTGAATCCTCACTCAGTGTATGATAAAGGTGAAGTGGATACGGTGCAATGTACAGCTCGAGCATGGGCGGAACTGGGGAAAAGGGCAGGGCGGCTGCCATTGTATGCTCCTGCAATGCCCTTGTTGCATCATGCCGACATATCGGTGACGAGTGACACAGGGACAATTAAGATATTGCAGACTGCCGGGTTGCAGGTTATCGGCGATGCCTTTATCCGAGGGACATTTATCACACTACAGGACTTTTTAAAAAATGGGGGTAATGCAGCCATGTCCACATTCATCTATGCTAGACTCCGGGCCACAGTGCGTAGCCTATATCCGACCTTTCCTGAGGAACCGGTCGTCTTGGGGGCTTTACAGCTTCTTTATACGGCCACTAATAGAACAAAACTGGTCTCCCGGTTATATCACGCTTCGCAGTCAGATGAAGGCACTGCAGTGTCGCACTCCAGAGGTAAATGGGATGACAGCCTTCCACAACCGCTGACAGATGAAGAGTGGGAGGAAAGCTGTCGAATGACTGGCAGTTTTGCTGTCAATGGTAACTTCAAGCTTATACATTATAAATACCTCCACCAGACGTACTACACCCCTGCATAGTTATATAAATATGGTTTGAGAGACTCTCATTGTTGCGTGCTTTGTGGATCGGAGGGTGCCGATTTTGCACATCTGACATGGGCTTGCTCTAGAATATTTGCATTTTGGTTGGATGTGACCGAGGTATTGTCTGCTATGACGGGTGTTCAGATTGGGTATGATCCTAAGGTGTGTCTATTGGGGATAGTTTCCAAAATACCAGCGGGTGTGCGCAAATTGGTGATGTTCTCTTTGCAGATAGCCAAACGTAGGGTCGCACTGTGCTGGGGAGGATGTCAGGTGCCTAAATTGAAGCACTGGCTGCAGGATCTGGCATATTGCCGTGATCAGCTTACCTGTTATTCTGAGGGGTTGCCGTCAGCGTCTCGGCCGCGAGACATTTGGGGACCTTACACTACATATATGCTGACACGGACGGATGCTGTTTAAGTGCACGATGATGGTTACAGAGCTTTGTGTATGTTTCATTGCCCGTTTCAGGTTTGCCCTACTTTGTGAATGACGATATCTATGCTGCTTATATGAGATGTTATGGCTATATCGACTTAACCCCAACTGCTGTTTTGAATTTTGATGAAGTTCCTGCCTGATTTATGTAACTGTAACACACTAATGGATTCTTCTACTATTTGAGAACGGAATGTATGCACACCTCTTGGCTGTACTGTGTTCTTTTTTTTTTTTCTTGCCAAAATGATAAATAAAAAAAAAAGTTAAGCCTGACTGCTTTTGTGCCAAGGTACCAGGGGCTACAAGAAAGAGACTCAGCCCGGCACCACAAGCCATTTGGCAGTGGCGCACTGAGTCACTTTCAAAGCCCAGGGATGCAACATATTTACAATAATATGTTGCATCCCTGTGCTTTCCCCTTCTCTGGCACACAATTGACTGCCATGTGCCAAGGCAGGTATCCTTGCACATGGTGCAAGTGTTTCTGCATTTCAGGGGAGAGGTGTCCCTTCCTGCACAAAAGCAATCACAAGAGGTGATTTCCTCTTTGTAGAGGAAAAAATGAGGAGAAGGGAAACATTCTTCCTCATTTCGCCTCCCTACACCTCCCCTGGGGAGGCCTCGCAATCTGACGCATTCCCAGGTTTAGGAAAGATAAATCTGGAAATGCCGCAGAAGCCATGGGTATTACGTGGGAACACCCACAGCAACACCCATGGAACGTCCCTTTCATGCAAAGAGCTGCGTGAAAAGGGCACTTATTTACAAGGACATGAAAAGCCATGCAGGTTGGCTTTACGTGTCTTTGTAAATAAGGGGCAGCAAAATGTGCCGTCGGTGCTTCAGAAAAAGTGATGTACCGGTGGAGCAAGGGGCTTGTAAATAAGCCCCCAGAGGTTTAAGTCGAGGTTAATTTGGTGACTCTTTGTGGTTCACAATGACAAGGATTGTGGCTGTTGTTTGAGTAAGGTTTCACCCTCTTGATAGAGCACGGGCTCACCAGCGTGAGAATTTACCATACTCACCTGGGCCCATAAATAAACCTACACACTTTGAACAGGTAAACCTACGCTTAACAAATTTTGTTTAAGCATTCAGGACCTATACCATTTGACTTACCAATCCTCGTCATTGGTACCTCAAGTCCTAAGGGATCAAGGGTGTTAGCATAATAGGCAGTAAATACACATTTGCACTCATATAATAATCACAAACGCGGGAAAAGTTTAAATTCTTTATCTAATGTAATTTATTAAATGTCAGTGTCCATACTACATTAACTGAAACTTGATCAATCAAAAAAAATATGATTAAAGTAAGATAGAATGAGAAACTTTCATTAGGCATTGAAACATAGGGAGGGTGAAAAAGGGAAGAACAGTACAATGACAAACCCACATTAATTATAATTACATAGAATGGTGTGAAGACCAACCCTGGCCACAGGCTGGGTCAAAGGACAGAACCGCAAAGTGCAGGTGCCCGCAGAAAAGAATAGATGCAAACCAGAATCAGGACAGGTACAGACCAAATTGGATCAGGACAGGACCACCTCAGGCTAAGACCGGCACCCACGGCTAATGTGCTATGCCTGCGTTGCACCTTCTCTGAAGCCAACAGCCAAACCCCGATTGGGTCTTCGAAATCTCCCTTCCCAGTAATTCCGATTGGGTTAGCGTTTCTTCTGACAGAGTGCTCCGCCAGCACCTCTGCTCTCGATCACCTATTGAGTGCGTTGGGTCAGTGATAGGTCAGCTATTCAGACAAGTCGGACAAATTAACTAGCTAAGCCTACTCTAGTTATACTATTTTCCAGGGCAGTGTACCACTCCCCAATGTTGCAAGTGTAAGGATCCCCAATTTTGATTGGACAAAGGATGAGGGGAGGTCATCACACCATACCAAAATGAAACTTTTCTTCTGAATATTTAATTTAGCGCTCCCGCCCATCAGTTTATTTTCCCATGCCTTTTTTATTCCACTCAACAATTGAATGTTCTTATAGAAATACAATGTTAACAGTTTGTCTTCCGCTTGGGGTCATCAAGTCAGGTTCTCAGGCGCATATTCTAGTGTGATGAAAGCTTGGCTTTGATTCAATGACGAATGACTTAAGCTCTTTCTGGAGTTTTGGCATGCGCAGTGTGGGTTTTCAAGATGGAGTAATACCACCTCCCAGGCCCAAGATTACGATACATGAAAAATAGAAAAGAAACAGTTTTAGAACACAGAATAAATGAATGCACTGTATTCCACTTATCTCTACTCTATTCCCATTGATTTATTTTAACTATTGTGTTTAGTGTTTAGGCAAAACGAACAGCTTAGCAAAAGCAGCAGTGCAAGCTTCATGCATGCTGTAACACAAAGCAGCCATCTTAATTCTAGTGCGCAGAAGCAAAAGTTTCCCTCCAAGCAAGATAGTACGTCATGTCACATGAGTATGACAGACGCATGCGCAGTAGAAAATCCCGCGTAGCAACAGCCATTTTAATGCAAGTGGTTTATAGTTAGTAAAGCACATTGAAAAGCTTCCCCTAGATGCTAGATATGTCGTGTAATGCAATATTAATTAGACAAAACATGTTAATTAGTACATTATGAGTTATTTGACAAGGTTGAGTACAAGCAAGTCGCTTTACGTGCGAATCCTTGCTCCATCAATCCGCTCTTTGATTATATTTTATATCATCACCAATTAATGAAACAGATGCCAACTTTCACAACTCTCCCAATTCAATCTCTTCAAACTTTCTATTTGTTTTTTTTCATTGTTTGTGTGAAAGTTTTTCAATTTCTTGTGTTAATTTCCATTCAACTCTTCTAACTCAATTTCATCAATATTTCTCTTTTTCCCTTTCCTATTTACTGTATATGTCTTCTTGTGCTTACAACATGTAGAACAGATTGTTATCCCTAATATCGGTAGGCCTATTGCCACCATCGGCATCAGTATTCTACCTACAAAGCTCTTTCCTATATTAGAAAAGCAACTACCTATAGAGGAGAGACCATCTGTAAGTCTCTTCCATGCACTATCAACCACCAGTGGTTTGAGTTCTTTTTCCAAATGTGCAATATTCCTTACATACCCCTTTATTTCAACACTTTTGTCAGGTATGTAAGTACAACAATGTTGCGCTTTCAACATTCTGCAGACTCTGCCCTCTTTTGCTAATAATGTACCAAGAGCAAGTCGATTTTGTAAAACCATTGATCTGATCGCAACCAATTCGATATTGATCATCAAATATCCTCCAGCAGTGTCAGACGATAAGCGATCCACCACTGTAGACCGTTTGCAAATTCTCTGTGTATTCAGAACCACTCCCACTGTAGGTATCAATGCACTAAATATATTACCTACTATTTCCGCAAAACGAGCTCTTTTACTACGTATTAATACATTTGTTTCTTCATTGCTTCCAGTGATTTTGTTTACATGATATATCTTTGGGAAGGCTATTCCAAAGTAACAGCTCCCATACCAATGATCCGGCAGTTTGTAATATGCTTTGTTTCCACATATAAAATAAATTCCAGGAAATACTGGTTCTGTTCCATCTTTGAAACCCCAACCCCCAATTACCTTATAATTGTGTTCACACTCACTGGAACCAATGAATATATTGTTAAAATAACTGGTTCTTTCTCTATGGAGACAGAGTTTCCCTTTCTTTTCAAAATCCAACAACATAGCAGAGTCTTGCCATTTGAGGTGAACCCTACATTTTCAGCCCATTTAGGGATTTTATTGTTCTTGTCTTTTGCTTTTCTTTGGAAATTCTATCTCCTTTTCTCGACCATATTTAAAAATATTTTCTCTTTTTCATGTAATAAGCATGTTAAATTATTCCTGCGTGCTTCGGCTATAACTATTGTACCTGTGGTTAGAAAATATTCACCCATATAACGTGTTACATCACTCTTAGTATGTACAGGATTTAGGTTACTACGTATAGGAAGTTTAGAAAATATCACGTCTGAGTTAGAATAATAATACTGTAAGGGTCCTTTCTTATAAAATAAACTAGCTAAAATACTACATGAAATGCCGTATGTTAGGGGTAAATGGTGGTAAGTCACACCTACAGCTACCGAAGTAGGTAACTTATACAGGCATAACAATTTTCTATTTCCATAGCTTCTACATAGTGTACTAATAGGTTGGCAAATACATTTAGGTGAGTTCTATTCTTAATTTTAGTATAATGTAATCCTTCTTCATCTGATGCTTCTAAATCTACCTTCTGTTGTCTAATGCTAAGTGCCTTTTCTTGTGTATCTATTTTTCTAGGTTTATCTATTGTTTCAGGTACGTTAGTGTTATTCTTTATGTCTCTACTCATTATATAAAGAATAGCTACTGTCAGTCCTAACCATACTATGAGTACTATCACTATACTACATGTGCATATTCTATAGCATGTTTTCAAACTGTTTCTTTTCGGTCTTCCATTAACAGTATCATCAGCCATGGCTGATTAGGAGACTTAACCCCTCTTTGTAACTTTTACACAGTCTTTTAACCTGTGTAATTTCTTTCAGGTTGGCCTCACTTCTTCATCAGTCTGATCAGCAATTAATTTGTCACCACTTTCGTCACTTATTTCTAAGTGTTCGAAATCTTCAAGGATGACGTAAGTCCATTCAGGGCCTCTGAATTTAATATTCAGTCTTTTCAATCGTGGACTTCTCCTTCTTGGTTGCTCTGTGGAAGGCCCAGCCTGACTTGATATTTCATTTACTTGCTCTGGTTCTTCATTTATGGTTTTAAGGCGAAATTTCAATCTTATGACAAAACAAGGCCACCTATCTCCTTTTCTGAGCCTTTTAGCTGGCACTGTGCTTTGATTTTCTTCATTTGTTCTTTTATTCTCGTTCAGTTGTGGCAAAATTTGTATATCTTCATCTTCTATATCCCTCTCTATCTGATTTTGTCCAGGACTTGTTTCTGTTTCTTCTGCCTGAACACTAATCTGGCCTTGTTCAGGAGTGTGCTGAATTTGATTTTGACTTTTTTGAACACTTTTTTCCTCAACTATCTGGTCCTGCTCAGGTAACTCGATCTCTTGTCCTTCTTCTTCCCGAGCCTTCGCCCTTGTACCTATCTGTCCCTCCTCAGACTCTGGAGTTGAGACAGGTATCTGGAATGTCTGAGTATATTGACTTTCCCTTATCTGATCCTCCTCAGGATTACCATTGGCTTGGATTTCTGTAATCTGAGTACGTTCTTCTAAACCTATCTCATCCTCATTATCACTCTGCCTATCTGAATAGGTTTGACTCCTTGTTCTTATGATCCTGGTAGGTATGTCGACTACTGGAATCCACTCATCCTGACTGGTGCTTGGTTGTTCATCAGCTATTTCAGGATCGATTTCTTGAGACCCTTCAGCTGTACAACCTTCGGTTTCAGTTTCATCAGGTTCAGACACCCTTTTTGTTTGACTGGCATGGATCCAATTCGGAATTCCCTCACATTTTACAGCTGTGGTGGTGACCAATATCACTTGACGTGGCCTTCCCCACCTTGGTGCTAGGCAAGATTCTCGAGTATGTTCCTTTATCACTACCCAGTCACCTAGAATCAGATCATGGGCTGGAGTTGATTGTCTGGTGACAGCATCTTCCCCAACCTGGTGAGAGCTAGAACGCACTTGGTCAGCCAGTTCTTTGCAGTACTCTAGCACTAAGTCATCAAATATATTTATCAACTTATGTCCTGGCACCCATGCCTGCCTCATTGCTCTTCCCATGAGAATTTCATGAGGACTCAAACCTGTTTTTCTGTCTGGAATACTTCTGAGTCCCATCAGAACAAGAAGTAAAGCATCAGGTCATTCTAATTTTGTAGATGCATATATCTTTCCTAGTCTTGATTTTATTGTGCCATTCAGTTGTTAAACCACTCCAGAAGCCTCTGATGGTATGCACAGTGCAGCTTTTGCTCAATTTTGTATGCTTCACAGATTAGACCAGTTATTTCATTATTAAAGTGAGAGCCTCGGTGTGATTCAATCGTTACTGGAAAACCGAAACGTGGTATCAACTCTCTGAGTAGAAGTCTAGCTACAGTGATGCTATCATTTTGTTTTGTAGGGTATGCTTCTACCCATTTTGAAAATAGGCAGACAATGACAAGAACATATTTCATTCCTCGACAGGGTGGGAACTGTCTAAAATCAATTTGTAGTCTTATGAATGGGCCTTCTGCTTTCCCAATCTTCCCAGGGCAAACTACAGTTCTCTTACCAGGATTAATTTGTTGACAAATCAAACACCTTTGGCAAAGAGCTTCTGCTATGTTCCTGAATTTTGCATTAAACCATGATTGTCTGATTAGTCGCAACATTGCATCCCATCCTAGGTGAGAATCTCCATGATACATCCTAGCCATAGGAGCAAGCATTCAGTCTGGTAACACAGGTCTGCCATCAAGGTAAACAATAACAACATATTCAGCCCCTTTCTGGCAACCTATCTTTCTTCATTCTTCCTTTTCTGAAATTTCTGCCTCATTCTGCAAATCTCTCACGTCTTCCCAAGTTTTCACACCTTGCAGCAACATAAGTTGGCAGCTGTTTCCACATGCATCGATTTTCTTATTTATTGCCATCTTATGTTTGGCATAATGTTGGGCTAATTGGTCAGCATATCGGTTACCTGCGGTCACTTTGTCATTTCCAGATTGGTGAGCAGCACACTTGACCACAACCACTGTTTCTGGTAATTGGATTACTTTTAGCAAATCATTCACATAATTTCCATTTGTAATAGGAGTACCTGATGAAGTCAGAAACTCTCTCTGCATCTAGAGTTGGCCAAAGTCATGCACAACCCCGTAGCCGTATTTTTCCCAATTTTGCAAGCCCTTGCCAATGCAATTAATTCAGCTACTTGAGCAGACTTGACTCCAGGTAAATCGGATGCTTCAACTGTGCACCATAATGTACAAACAGCATATGCAACGCTCAAACCTCCTTCCTCATGTCGCATGCATGAGCCGTCTACAAATAACTCATGTTCTGAATCAATTAATGGTTCTTCTCTGATGTCTGGGCGAGGTTTGGTACAGTATTCTGTCAAGTCGATACAATTATGTTTGACTTCAATTTTGACTTCTGCAAACTGTGATTCAGGTAATAATGTTGCTGGATTCAAAATGTTACACTAGCAATAGTCACATTTTCTGTACCTAAAATAATTCGTTCATATTTAGTCAGCCGACTAGGAGTCCGATATTGGGTTTTGGTCCTTGTCAACAAAATCACAACTGCATGTGGGACATATACAGTCACTCCATGGCCCATAATAATGGACTCACTTTGTTCAAGGCTCATGCATGTTGCAGCTACTGCTTTCAGACATCCTGGCAATGCAGATGCCACTGGATCCAGTGTGGAAGAAAAATATGCCACAGGACGTCTCATTAAACCATGGGTCTGGGTCAAGACTGAGAGTGCGCAATTGTGTCATGTATCACAAAACAATGCAAAGCCTTTTGAATAATCAGGCATTCCTAATGCTGGAGCTGTATACAGACATTCGCATAATTTTAAGAAAGATGACATGCTTTCATCATTCCATTCTACTGGGTCTTTTGCTCTTTTTCTTTATCATTTGTATCAATGGCTTTGCCAGAACTGCAAATCCCACAATCCACTGCCTGCAGTAACCTACAACTCCAAAAAACATTCTGATTTCTTTCTGAGTTTGAGGTAGATTCATGTTTTTTATTATTTTGATCCTTTCTGTGGTAACCCTTCTGACACCCCTTTATATCTAGTGTCTCAGATATTTCACTGATGTAGTGCAAAACTGTAATTTTTCAGGTGACACCTTATGTCCTCCTTCACCCAAATGATTTAACAAAGCTATGGTATCCACTACACAGTCATTTCGGTTTTAGAGTGCAAAAGATGGTGCAATTCATTTTGCACAAGAGGTCTTTGTCTAACAGGTTTACTGGACTAGCATTGCACACCACGAATTTGTGCATTTCTTTAAAATTTCCTATTCTAACTTCCATTGGTTCTGTCACTGGGGTACTAATTTGTTTATTAGAAACACCCACTACTTGGATCGCTTCTCCTGAGAGGGGTAGGTTTGGAACGTCTGCTGTTCTCACAATAGAACGGGTAGCGCCAATGTCCAACAAAAAGGTAACATCATTTCCCTCAATATATGGACCTGACTGATCTACCGGCAAGGATGCGCCAAGTAAGCACTCCTCGTCCTCCCCTCTCAGGCACCGTCAGTACGTGTCTTCTTGTGTCACTCAAAAGAAATTGTGGAGTCACTGAATCTCTCCTACCACTTCCCTCCCAATTTGTGGTAGCCACACTGTAACCTGCTTTGCTCCCAGGATCTGGCATTGGTGCAAGGGTTAATTGGTTCTGTATTACCTGCGGAGACTGTTTCTTTGACACTTCATTCTGTGTTTGTGAATTCAAAGGGTTATTTTGCACGTTGTTATTACTCAATATGGCTTTACACTCGTTTTTCCAATGCCCCAACTTTCCTTACCCATGACATGGGAATTTCTTTTTAGCCTCATCTCTGTTATAATTTCCCTTTGGCTTTCCTCTATTTCCATCTCCTTGGGCTTGATTATTTTTCAACTGATTCAATTGAAGTTCCTGTTGCTCTGCTAGTTTTACTTGTGCCCACATGACTTTTTCTTCTAAATTCTTACGCTTGTTGTCTAATTCATCTTCACAATATTTTGCATATTTGAGTATTTCATCAATAGGTTTGGCCTGCCAACAGATCTTATGATCTTTAATCCATTGTGAAATTTCTGGTCTCATTCCAGACACCAATCGATAGATGAAATGCGTCATATCTTTGGTATCAATGTACTCTAAACCACTATATTGTTTAAAGACTTGCAAGAGACGTTCATAATATGCATGAACAGATTCAGTTTTATTCTGTGTAGTTCTATCTATTCTAGTCCAGTCAGTCTCTTTTCGAGGTACCTTCCCTTTCAAGTACAGCATTACCTGATTGTATTTCTTCATAACCTCATCTGATGGAGGTCCTGTCTTTGAGTCTCTTGGATACTCATCACTTGGCCAATCAACTGCTATTTTGCACTCTGTCCATAAGTCTACAGGGACAACAATATCAAATAATCCATCTAGATCTTTTAACAGTACCTTTGAAACCTTTACATATTTTTCGACTTGTCTGTACCATTCTACAGGTTTCTCTCTTAATTTCGGAAAATCATTTGTAAATGACAAAATATCCTCTCGGGACCATGGGACATGTACATAACCTCCAACTGGCACTTCTCTCATTGGACATAATCTTTCCACCTTTTCTGTCTCTTTCAACATATACTCTGATGCTGTGCTTTTCGTCTGGGCCTCCTCCTTTTTCTTTGCCCACCTGGCTTTCCATCTTTCTAGATCACCCCATTTTTGTAATATTGATAACAACTCTTTAATTTGCACTTTCCTTCCAGACACATTCATATTTTCCAAATCTTTATCAGTGAATTCAGCTCGGTAAGGTTTCTGTAGTACTTTTGATTTACCAATATCAATTCCCATTTCAAGTGCCATATTCATTAATTTCTCATGAAATACTCTGGTGTTTCGTGTGATACTTCAACATATAAACAACAATTCATCTTCACTGAATGTGTTCAATCTTTCTAAACCCATATTTCCTGCCATCATTTCTTCTAATTCGACCCTTAATTTGAATATATCCAATACTTTTGGTTGCGATTTTGGCTTATCAATTTCTCGGGTCCATCTCTCTAATTCTTCCGGAGTAACTACTGATGTATTTACTGTACCTGTTGGTGTTTCCATTCTCACTTCTCTAGAGCTTCCGGGAGTACTTTTCCTAACTGAGCTCCTTTCAGGTTCTCTTATAGGTAAATCCATAAGGGAAATTACAGCTTCACATTCACTTGCTTAATCATCTACAATTAATGTCTCCTTTCTTGGCTGTACAACAGGTGTAGGTAGAACAGGATTTTTAGGACTAGACTGCTTATCTCCATACAAAGGAACAACAGGACCAATGGTCACCGGAATTGTTAGGTCTTCAGGACTCGTATTTAATTGGGAAATTTTCTGAATTAATTCACTTCTTTGTTTATTTAATGCTTCTCTTTCCCTGTCCTGGAACACTTTTTCTAATGAAGTCTCATGTACTACTTGCGGAACCAAAGTTGGTTTCTAGAACGGTGCACTAGGATTAACTGTACTTGGCTCCTCATTATAGGGTGGCGGATTTTTCATTAACAAATCCTCCAAATAATCATCTTCTGAATTATCGCTAATCATTAGATTTCTTGTTTTCTCAGTACTTTTACTTCCCATTTGTTCCTCCAAAGTTCGGAGAGGATATAATCCTTCCACTAGCATTGATTGTCTCCATCGTTTCATTTGCTTATCTCTTTTCTCTTTAGGAAATCTAGGATAAAATGTACTCCAATTTCTGTCACTTCTGGGTCTATCTCGTTCAAAAGCCTCAGTTTCCCATTCTTCTAATGCTTTCTACTGGGTTATTCTAGGTCTAGGATCTAATTCATTCTTGCGTATCCTTAAATTATACAAAACTCGACCATTTAAGGTACCATTTTCTGGAAATCCTAAAACACCATCATCTTTTTGTGTGCTCCATCTAGTTTTCTAACCACACACAAGTGTGTCCCTTTCAACCATCATGTATGATGCTGGCGTATTTGGTGGAGGAATAATAATCCCTTCTCTAGTTTTAATTGGTTTATCTTTCTTAAAGAAATGTTTGACCTTTTTAATGAACAACATTTTTCTTTTGTCTCCGTACATGATATGAGGTCTTCCTCTTATACCTTGTTCTTGTGCAAAACCTAAGTACCTTGTATCGGGTCTATTTCCTATTATTGCTGGGTCTAAATGCCACATGTAATTTTATGCCGCTTTTAATTTACAAAGAACCTCGATTGTTTACCAATAGACTCCCAATACCAACATGTTTCTTATTTTTCAATGACCAATCTGAAATTAGGATTCAAAGAAATTTAACCAATAGTTGCGCGGCTTTTCTTGTGAGACGAGTTTCCCAGGCTCCTGCACTCACCCCTCCCTTACAGTATTACTTCAGCTACACACACGCTGTCTCAACCAATACCAGCACGGCTCTAGGTGACGTCAGCGCAGCTCCGCAACTGACTCCCTCCTTTGCAAGGTAATACGAAACTTATTTCTTTTCACTTTTCAATGTAGGATTGCATTAATTTACAAACGTAAAAACATTCGCCACTGTGTCTGAGTGACTAAATTCTAAGGAAAGATAATTTTCACCCACTGCGAGTAAATCCCTTCCGTTTACTCTTCAAACACTACGATTAGATCTTTTCTGCCTAACCTTCACACAAGCATTAGAGAACCTGTTACTCCCTCGGGCTTACCCTTTCTAGGTGATATAAGGCCAAAGTTTTACTAGCGAACCCCTTTGCTGTCAATCAAGCTCAGAGGAACCTGCTACTTCTACAGTGTGACCCTTTCTAGGTGATATCGCACCAAAGTTTTGCCAGCGAACCCTTTGCAATCAATTATTCACACATTTATTCAGAAAGTCCCTAAACAGTGCTTCTGGTTGTACCTAACCATGCACTTACTTCCTCGGACAAGTGACCTAAACTAGAGAGTGGCTTCCATTTACCACCTGTTATTCTTCCCCTGGGGTTTCCAAACAAACATAAAAACAGGTACGAACAGTTTTGGTTAATACATAGAATCAATACAATCAATAATCAATGCAATTTCAAATATGCAAAAATATTTCAATAAACCAACTAACTATAACTAACTACCTATCTTAACTAAACCCTAACCTTACCTCTGCTACCAAAATAAACTGATAGAGCGCGAGCTCACCTGCCCGAAATTTTACCATACTCACCTGGGCCCTTAAATTAACCTACACACTTTGAACAGGTAAACCTACGCTTAACAAATTTTGTTTAACCATCAGGACCTATGCCATTTGACTTACCAATCCTAGTCACTGGTACCTAAAGTCCTAAGGGATCAAGGGTGTTAGCATAATAGGCAGTAAATAAACATTTGCACTCATATAATAACCACAAACTCGGGAAAAGTTTAAATTCTTTAACTAATGTAAATTATTAAATGTCAGTGTCCATACTACATTAACTGAAACTTGATCAATCAACAAAAATATGATTAAATTAAAGTAAGATAGAATGAGAAACTTTCATTAAGCATTGAAACATAGGGAGGGTGGAAAAGGGAAGAACAGTACAATGACAAACCCACATTAATTATAATTACCTAGAATGTTGTGAAGACCAACCCTGGCCAAGGGCTGGGTTAAATGACAGAATCCCAAAGTGCAGGTGCCAGCAGGAAAGAATAGATGCAAACCAGAATCAGGACAGGTACGGACCAAATTGCATCAGGACAGGACCACCTCAGGCTAAGACCGGCACCCACAGCTAATGTGCTACGCCTGCGTTGCACCTTCTCTGCAGCCAACAGCCAAACCCCGATTGGGTTTTCGAATCTCCCTTCCCAGTAACCCCGATTGGGTTATTGTTTCTTCTGACAGAGTGCTCCGCCAGTACCTCTGCTCTCGATCACCTATTGAGTGCGTTGGGTCAGTGACAGGTCAGCTATTCGGACAAGTCAGACAAATTATCTAGCTAAGCCTACTCTAGTTATACTATTTTCCAGGGCAGTGTACCACCCCCCAATGTTGCAAGTGTAAGGATCACCAATTTTGATTGAACAAAGGATGAGTACAGGTCACCACACCATACCAAAATGAAACTTTTCTTCTGAATATTTAATTTAGCGCTCCCGCCCATCAATTTATTTTCCCATGCGTTTTTTATTCCACCCAAAAATGTAATGTTCTTATGGAAATACAATGTTAACAGTTTTCTTCCGCTTGGGGTCATCAAGTCAGGTTCTCAGGCGCATATTCTAGTGTGATGAAAGCTTGGCTTTGATTCAATGACGAATGACTTAAGCTCCTTCTAGAGTTTTGACATGCACCGTGTGGGTTTTCAAGATGAAGTAATACCACCTCCCAGGCCCAAGATTATGATACATGAAAAATAGAAAAGAAACAGTTTTAGAACACAGAATAAATGAATGCACTGTATGCCACTTATCTCTACTCTATTCCCATTGATTTATTTTAACTATTGCGTTTAGTGTTTAGGCAAAATGAACAGCTTAGCAAAAGCAGCAGTGCAAGCTTCATGCATGCTGTAACACAAAGCAGCCATCTTATTTCTAGTGCGCAAACGTTTCCCTCCAAGCAAGATAGTACGTCATGTCACGTTAGTATGACAGATGCATGCGCAGTAAAAAATCTCATGCAGCAGCAGCCATTTTAATGCAAGCGGATTATAGTTAGTAAAGCACATTGAAAAGCTTCACCTAGATGCTAGATATGTCGTGTAATGCAATATTAATTAGACAAAACATGTTAATTAGTACGTAACGAGTTATTTGAGAAGGTTGAGTACAAGCAAGTCGCTTTACGTGCAAATCCTTGCTCCATCACCCTCAACCAACAACCCAGCTTCACACAAAAGGCAAAAGAGTACCCAGTTAATATGTTAAAACACAGCATGAACTCTTATCTCTCCTCAAGATAATATATGTTGCAAGAGGTGATTCATATTTAGTAATTTATTCTCAAAGGCATGTTTCATGAAACAAAACATTAATACCTAGTCAATAATACTTCATTCACAGTACATCAAATTCAGTTCTAGGAATCAAGCACCCCTCTACCAGAAAGTTACTATAGTAAACCAATATTCTATGAAATATTAAAAGCAAGGTCCCTGCTGGAAACAATCAGTTCAAGAAATAAGGAGGTCGTGCAATGGATTTACATTTCTTCCGTTCAAAGATTGCAACAATGAACAGTAAAACCGTTGATGTACATTTTGGTGGACAGGTAATGATAAGTATTTAAGTATTCCATCTTCATCAGGACCATAGGTTGAATGATGAAAAATAAGAGAGTTGAACATTCAACATATTACGGGGTCTCACAAGAGAACAAAAAAAACTATCATAATTAATACCAATTAATTCAGCTATCTGATTGAAAATAATGCATTGTTTACGGACTAAATCATAAAGTCACTGGCATCATTATCAGATTAATTCATAAAACACAATTCCATATCAATTTATGTCTTAATAAATAATGAATGCAAATGTCATCCGAACACCAAATGCTACTTCCAAGGCAAGTATTACAGCCCAGTTCATTCAAAACAATTCTTAATTCTCTGTGGTAGCATATTAATAAAAACATTTCAATGAGCATCAGACAGTTTCTTGATACTTTACTAGAGGAAGATGCCAGCCTCACATAATTTAATTCAAGGTACTTCAAACAGAACACCATAACTCCACAGAGCGGAGGTAGTTCTACACTCCAGTGTAATGTACTCACTCTTGTCATGAACCATAAGTATAAATATATGGGTGCATGAAACACTATAATCCTAGGTGATTTACAACCTTCTTCTCTTAAATATGAAACAAAGCTGTAGTGAATATGGCTTACCAGAAATTCACAAAGGGAGTACAAAACAGAGTAATAAAGCTCCTGGCCCAGATGGAATCCCGCCGGACCTCTTTTTAAGCACCCGTAATAAAGCTCCTGGCCCAGATGGAATCCCGCCAGACCTCTTTGGGGCCCGGTATTGACAAGAGTAATTAATGCTGCTATAGCCTCAGGCCTACCCCGCTCATGGTCGACTGCCACAATAGTTCCATTTTTAAGAAAGGTTGTAGGGATAACCCGCAATGTTACAGGCCCATTTCCTTGATAGATGTAACAGCCAAGGTAATGGGTAGGACTATCCTGAACCGCCTTATGAGCTGGGAAAAAGAAAACTGTATTTTAACTGAAGTACAGTATGGTTTTCGGGCTGGCAGACCCACGATAGACCAGTGCTTAAATTTATATATATTGGTCACAAAGTACACTGTGGCCAGCAACGAGAAAATATATTTAGCTTTTATGGACCTGGCCGCGGCATTCGACTGTGTAAATCGATCGAAGTTGTGGGCTATATTGTCGGGTCTTGGTGTTGAAGCCGGACTCATTCACATCCTGAGAGCCCTCCATCAGAACACCACTGCAAAAGTGAGGTACAACCTGGAGGGATGCACGAGTGGGGTTAGGCAAGGATGTATATTAGCACCCTTTCTTTTTTTCCATTTATATTAACAGGCTTGAAAGTTTTTTAATAAATCTAAAAGTGGACTCCCCCAGAATAGGAAACAGACCAGTGCCAGTCCTGCTTTACGCAGATGATGCGGTCCTGCTGGCACGTACGCCACTGGGTCTGCAGCGCCTGATCAATGGTTTCGTCGAGTTTATGAATAGTCTACATTTATCTGCAAATATGACGAAATCATATGTCATGGAGGTGGGTCCAAAACATAATGGGAAAGATTTTAATTATAGAATAGGTTCCACAAGTCTGGCTAAAGTCCAGACTTTTTTATATTTGGCATTTTATTTGACAGAAATTTGACTTTTAAACCTTTGATTGAGGGGCACAGAACTAAGCTAGCAGCTAATTCTGGAGCGATCATGAATTTTGGTCGCCGATTGGGCCGTTGGTCACCCGAGCAAATGATGACTATGTACAACTCGGTCTCTGTTGCTAAGGCTGTATATGGGGCTGAATTGTGGGGGATGGCGAATGTAGATAAACTGCAAATACAGGAAAACAAACATTTGAGGAGGCTTTTAAAAGTTTCTCAATGCATATCATCCTACATAATAAATGAGGAACTAGGTTGCAAATATTTGGAAGACAGAGTAAGAAATAGGCCCCTGGTGACCTGGTTAAAATTATGGGTTAACCAGGAAGCCAATTTAACCAAGCAAATAATTCTAGATTGCATGGGCAGGGAGAAAAGTTTATCCATTCCCTTGTTAAAATATGTGAATGGGGGCCTCGAGGGTATTGGTTGTGGAAATCTGTTTTCAAACCCACAAAGTATTACTAAACAGGATCAAGCAAGAGTGAATGAAAAACTTGTCAAACACAAAGCTATCATACGGGAAGCTCACGTAAATAACATGCAGACCACTCAGGCGTACGCGAGAGTAAGATCCTGTAGTGGGCTAGAGCCCTCTCTTGCCCTTGTATATAATTCACATGATAGGTTTTAATTAACTTGTTTTAGACTCAACTTATTTCACCATCTACTAGCTGACCCTCTGGGCTTTACTGACTTAGTTGAGTCAAAGGGTCCCTGCAGCTGCGATCGCCGATCTCCGCAGGACACCCTTCATTTTGTACTATTATGCCCATTTTATTAAATGCCCAGGCCCCATTTTTTTGATTGATCTTTTGAAGAAGGCTAATTTTAATTCTGCGAGAGATGCCCTTGTTTTTTTAAAAATGTGCAGAGATCCCCTGACCTTATTCTGTGTAACAAATTTTTTAAGAACCGCAGTTAGTCTAAGGTCCACTATGGGAACATGAAAATTGCTATTGTATCGAGAAGAGAGATAACAGTCTTTTTTAATTTCCTCCGTTTCTATGAATTGAAGGATTAAGTGTGTTGTCTTTTTAATGAAATGTTTGTATATTTTAAAAGCTATACTTTTATGGTGTTATATAAAATGCCGAATAAAGATTATATTGACTGACTGACAAAACAGAGTCATTTCTACTCTGGAACCCAATCAGTTGTAAAAATGCTGTCAGAACTTACATTAGCCACAGAATATTTTAGTCATGACTATCCACTTCTCTGTAGAAAACTCAAGTGATATGTCTGACCCCAGAAATAAGAAGGCAGACTAATTAAAACTGTTTTAGAACAAATACATGTTTTGGTCCTCATGTACCTACAGCCTAGCTCAAAGGGACATGATTGATGTTGCCAGTATGTACTTAGGCCTCCAGAAGTTAAACTTATTGTGAAGCAGGTAAATCACAAAGATGTTTCTAAAGTAGAAGGTAGACAAGATGGACCATCAACATGAAGGCACAGAATGGTGTGAAGTGTTCGATTCTAAGAAACTGCATGAAAAATACAGCAGCGAGTGTGAGAGGTCATTTCCTGTGTAAATAAAAAAAGAGCACTGGGAGAAGCTCACATGTCGCACCTCAATCTGTTGACAAGCGGCTGATCAGTTGTACACCTAAGTAGTGCAACCTTGCGATGCTGGAGAAAAGCAGTTAGTGATAGATCAAAGAGTGGCATAATGGGTGCATCTGAATATGAAAGTCAAAGGTATAGGTGACGCACAGGTAGCATCAGGTCAGCTGATCAAACAAAGAAAACTAAGCTGCTGGTTCCTCCAGCATAGCCAATAAAGAAGGCCATTGATTCGCCAATAGGAGAAAAAGAAATATGTCACGAGCACCTTGTTAAAGGAAAAAAACTAGAAAAAGAACGACAAAATCTGATAAACCATGTATGTGAAACAAAAAATTAGGATATAGTATACTCCCAATTTATCTTTTCATTCAAACCTGAGACATTGGTTCTAAGATTACAAATCCAAAACATTTCTCTTGCTAGAAGTTTTTTCTAACATGTTGCCACCTCTCATATCTCCACTTACTTTCGTAATTATGACCCATTTTAAAGTAGTCTCATTATGTTTCATTTCTGACAATTGATATCCTTTAGAGCTCTTTCTTTTCTATTTGTGATTGCTGATTTGTGTTCAAAATACCATACACAGATCTCCCTCCCTGCCTCACCTTCATAGCCTTTGACACACGGACAGATAATCAGATAAATGATGTTACTGGTGCAGGAGTCGGTAAAGGAATCCAGAAAGATTTATTTTATTTTGAAATACCCAAAATTATTTTCCCAGGCTGAGGCATATGCGTGACAAGTGCCACACCAATAATTTCCCTTAAGGCTCTGCTCTCCTGTCAAGGTAAGTTGATTACTTCTTTTAGTAGGGGAAAGAGCAAGTACAAGTTGATCTCTAATGTTATTGTTCTGTCAAAATACAAAAATAGGTTTCTCAATTGTGTTTTCCGAATCAATATTCAAAATTTGGCATTTTGAAAGGCTACTTTTTAATGCAATTTTAAGCATTGCTCTAGTTTGTCACACATACAATATTTTCCAACTGTTTATCTTGAACCGTATATTCAAACATTCCCACCAATTGTAAAAATGCGCTATTTTACATGAGTAGCTAATTAACCTTTGTGTGCAGGCTCTCAAATTGTGTTAGTTTTTCAAAATGAAAACATGTTTTATAAAATTCTTCATATTGAAACAATTCCTTCGTAAACGTAAAAACGGACTTAACAGAAAGTAAAGTGTAATAAAGTATTTCTTGTAGTATGTTTTGTGAATAGCTCCAGTTGAAGTTTGTCTTCTTGGGCAAAAATCCCAATTTTTAAGAATTCCATTCTAAATCTATTATGCTTTCTGGCACAAAAGACTCCACTCTGTTTTTCACCTTCAGATTTGAGACTGTTCAGCTGCTGGTCTTCAGATTTAGGGGTCTATTAATATGTTGGGCAGGTATCATGGTGGTGGTGGTCCGCCCCCAATTAACCACCGCCCGCATCCATTTCCCCCGCCATATGATGGCGGGGGGACCCCGGCGGACAGAGAGCCCGTCCACCAGTTTTCTACCCGTCGACGAGTCGACCGGGCGGAAAAGGGGCTTGATATTTTTTGATGCTTGAGGCTTGATATTTTTTGATGCTCCTACTAGACAGCTTATTGTACAAGCCACGATTCTGTCCAGGCTGGATTACGCAAGCTCTCTTTTGCTTGGTGTTAATCAGGCCGAAATTTTAAGACTCCAACGCGTTCAGAACGCTGCCGCCAGGGCTCTGGTAGGCCTACCCAGATTCTGCTCGGCCAAAAAAACTATTCAGAAGCTTCATTGGCTTCCTGTGGCTCAGCGAATCAAGTTTAAGTCCCTCAGCCTCTCGTTTAAAATTCTTAAACATTCTTCTCCTCAGATCCTGGATCACCTTATCTCTCCCTATATTCCCACTCGCTCTCTGAGGTCCTCAAGCCTTCATCTGGCTATAGTTCCACGCTTCAAGAGATCCAGATCCGGCGGCCGCTCCTTTTGTGTGCTTGCTGCCAGGCTGTGGAACTCTCTCCCCGTTCATATCCGTGTGATCGACAGTGTCTTGGCCTTCAGGAGAGCTGTAAAAACGTTCCTTTTTCCACTGGATTTTTAATGTTGTTGTGTATGTTCTCTTTGGTATTGCTTTGTCCGGTTTTCTGTTCTATTAGCGCCAGGACGCCCCTTTGCTGGGGCATCTGTGCGCTCTATAAAAACGGATAACATAACATAACATAATATATGGTGGCAGTTCCTGGAAGACCCCCAGGGTGTTGGGTCGGTGGGGGGTGCACGTGGGGGGGTACCTACGGTACCCCTTTGCATTTGCATGCACAATCACATGGGGCCTCTTGTTTACATCACAGTGCCAAATTCTGCTGTATGTGAGGACCTGCTTGACAGGTCTTCTGGGGTTTTACATGTCACATATGGGGCACAGTTCAAAGGGAAAGAGCTGATGCCAAAACAATTATTCTGCATCTACTGTCTGGTTGCTGATGACTGTTATATGAAAAGTCTGCCTCTGGGTTTCTCGGGGGTACAGGGACTGCTTACAACATTAATTGTTACAGTAACAGTATTCATCGCTCAGTGGGAGCAAATCACGTTATTCTGGCTCTTTAGTTGCATTTTGCAGTCATCAGCAATTGTCTCCAATGGAATTGACACTCTAATTTCCAAGTCTGTATCCCTCGCCTAGCCACACATAGTTGTAGCTCATATCTGCAACAAAGATTTAACAAGTCAATTGTTATCCATTTTGTAATGTTCCAATTTTGCATCAGCAAGGATTTTGCTACAAGAGGAAAATACTATAACAATTAGTGATGAATGCGCATGGGTTCATGCAACATTGCTATGTTGTGATATAGTGGTTAATAGTAAATGTGGGTGGAATTGCGTAGACGCGCTACGCAAATTCTTTCAAAATTGTAAAAAATCTCCGCGAGCACGGAGAAATTTCGCGAATGTGCAAAATTGCTTGTCCCACCTGTATTTTTGCGTGCTCGCAGGGAAATATCTTGCTAATTTGCCCATGCTTTTTTCCTGTTCCAGGTCGTGTATTGCGTGCCACCGCCCGTTCGCGATGAGTATTTCCTGTTCGGGAACGCATATTATGTGTTTGCAACGCTTTTTGCGTGCTCTGGGGGAAATATTGCACGAACTTGCCCATGCGGTCGCAATGGGCGTGGCCATCTTGTTTTTTACTCTATTGCTATGGTTCTGGGCCTGCTTTTCTATCCTCCCTCTATCTTTTCATTCCTTTGTTTCTGTACACGTTTTTAATTTTTTTTTATTTATTATCTATCTCTCTAATTTCCTGAATCTATATTTTGAGTTTTTTAAAAACTTTTTTGTGACTGCTTCTACTACTTTTTCAGTCTTTTTCTATAACTTGCTTTTTTTTGTTTCTTTTATTTACTTTTCTAATTACTCCCTTTTCTTTTCCACCCCAAGTCCCAGAACCATTCCCAAGAGAGATAGCAGGGGCAACAGGGGAAAGGACAAGACTGCCCGCAGCCGCAGCCGTGACCGCCTTCCCTGTGAAAGGCAGCGCCCACAAGGGGTGCAGGCACGAGCCTTATTTGGTGAGGCAGAGGTGGCCGCACTTTTTTTTAGGGGCAGCGACACTTCCCCTTAACCCTAGCAGCAGGCGGGAGGCCTGGGTCTGGGTAGGGGCTTCGGGAGCGTCGCCAGCGGTGAGGAATGGTGCGCTGGGCAGTCTTTCGGTTCCCTGGTGTCGGGCGCATAGATACCCTGCTGATGCACCGGTGGTCCGATATCCTGGACCGGGAGCAGGACCTGCTGGACCTGCTAGGAGTGGAGGTCCTTGGGCTGGGTGAGTAGCTATTTAATATTACCACTTGTATTCTTCTGCTCTGTGTTATATATTGCGAATATATATTTTTTCCAAACAGCAAGAATGCTGCTGCTTACATTGCAGGTAAGTTACGTTTAAAAATCTTTTGTGATTGTTATTATGACACAGGTGCTCGGCGCTACTAATCTTACTCGTTTGCAACTTTGCGCTCACTTGGCCTGATTATGTAAGAGTTTACTTTAGAGAACTTAAGTTCGGTAATGCTAGAGAGACTATAGTCCTTCCTTTGTCCTCCTGCCACTAAGAAGAGAGAGTGGTGGATTGATAGGTTTAGTTACCTATTAGTATTAGTTGGTAATTTTTGCTTACCTCAGTCCTTAGTAGAATCTTTTGTGGTTTGTTTAGTGAGTGGTAATAGGCTTATCACTACCAGAACATCAGCAGAAACCAACCAACAATTTGGTGTATGCAAAAATGAATGCATGTGTCCTCCATCTATGCATTTCTGAGGGCTAAAGTAAATGTAAATGCAGACTTAGTGAACAATTGGCCCATCTGGAATAGGTGGGCTAGGCCAGGTAGTACTTAGGCTTAGTTAGTATTCTGGAATCAGAATGGAACACTGGATTAGTGTTCATAAATAATAAGTAGACAGTCCGTGAATCCCGCAATACTACTAGTCAATCAAATTAGAAAGGTCAATTTTAGGGGCGTGGCTTCATGGGCGAAGATGGCGGTCGCAGCTTTGTAGAGCTCCCGCCGGCCCGGACTTCATTTGTTCACTTATCCTGGTCCCCGAGCCCGATACTGCTTCCCGGTGACTGGCACTGAGTCGGTGGAGTCCCCTGCCTGCTCCGGTGCACCGATCCTGCACTCTTCTCTTTCCTGTGCCCGAGGGGAGGCGACGGCGCCCTGCGGCCTGGTGACCGGCTGGAGACCGGGATCCTCGAGTTTCGAGACGCCCGGCGGCGGTCGCGGGCTCGCGGGTGGTGGCGGCTTCCGCTGCGCCGCTCCTGGCTCCACTCTACTGCTGCGGCTGCCCGCGGACTACGGCGGCGCCTCTCGTCCCTGCGCCTTGGGTGGACACCCCTCTCTCTCCTGCAGTCGGGGGGAGGCGACGGCGGAGAGCGGCCTGGTGACCGCCCCCGAGTTTCGTGACGCCCAGCGGCGGCTGTGGGCCTGCGGGTGGCGGTGGCGTCCGCTGCGCCGCTCCTGGCTCAGCTCTCCTACTGCTACGATTGCCCACAGATCAAGGCGGCGCCACCCTTTCCTGCGCCTTGGGTGGACACTTGTGGCGATAAACGCGGGGACGGCCTGTCCCGCCTGGGTGAAGCCGGGACCTCGAGTTTCGCGGCCTCGGCCCTGAGCCGGCCTCCTGGGACTCCTGCATTGACGCTCTATCCAGGGGCCTGGGGCCTCCAGCACTAGTGGCAGTACCTAGGGGGTCCTGAGCCTTGTTGGGAGGAGTGCCGGCCCTGCCCGGTGTGCGGTCCCGGCGAGCCCGCGTTGGGCCATGACCAGAACCGGAGGTGGCGGCCCGCCTAAGCATGGCCCTATTGATAAATTCACGGGGCCTAGTGGTGGCTCCGGAGCGGCTGGTGGCAGCGGTGGCCCTGGGCCGGACAATGCGGCGATCCTGGCGGCCATCATCCAATCCCAGGACACGCTTGATGCTAAAATCAGAGCGGTGGGAGCGGATGTCGCGCTGTTGCGCCAGGACCTCCGGAATGCGGTGGGTCGGATCACCGAGGCCGAGTCCCGGATCACGGTGACCGAAACAGACATTGGCGCCCTAAAGAAGCGGTTGGCGGAGGTGGAGGGAGCCCAGAAGATGTTGGCGGCCCGCGTGGAGGATGCCGAGGGGCGCGCACGGAGGAACAACCTCCGCTTTATTGGCTTTCCGGAACGGTGCGAGAAGGACGACATGGAGGGGTTCTTGACCCGGTGGCTGGAGAGCTGGCTCCCCGAAGGGGTGCTGTCCACGTGCTTTGTTATCGAGAGGGCGCACAGGGCCCTAACCCAGCGGCCGCCGGAGGGTGAGCGTCCCAGGCCAGTCATAGCCCGGCTGTTGAACTATCCCGACCGCGATGTCATCCTGCGGGAGGCGAGGACCAAAGGCTCGCTCACCTTTGAAAATCGTACCATCATGATCTTTCCTGACTACACGAAGATGGTGCAGCAGCAGAGACAGTCCTTTGTGGCCGCCAAAGCCAAGTTGAGGGGCTTGAAGCTCCAATACTCTCTCCTATTCCCAGCCCGTCTACGAGTGGTGCACCAGTCCAGGACACATTTCTTTGATTCGCCTGAGGAGGTTTTCCGTTGGACCGACGAGACGGTGCAGCTCCGGCCGCATGCCCAGCCGGGTCTGAATCCGGGCGGGTCCCAGAGGTCATCGCCGGAGCGGACGAACCGCCAGAATCGGAAGGGTCGACACCGGAGGTCCCGGTCTCGGAAGCGGTCGGCCTCTGCCAGTGCATCGCAGACAGGTGGTGCGAGAGACTCGGAACACTCTGATGCCGGCGGTTGAACTCTGATGGGACTGGGCCTTGTTGCTGAGTGCTGAGTTGCCCTTCATAGGCTGGTGAGACTGTTCTATTTTGACTTCCCTATACCAGTCTGTTCCCGTTTGCGGACTCCTATCACTTTTAGCGGGAGCACGGTGGGGCTCGGGAGGCACCTTTTGTGGGCCTCTGACCTTCACGGTTGTGAGTGTTGTGGGGGGGGTGGTGTGTGTGTGTTGATTGGGGTGTTGGGATCCATTGGTATGGCGGGCCCTGGGTTCTCCGTTCTGGACCCGGGTCTCTCCATGCCGCGACAGATACTTCAATGTTCTCTGAGGTATTGGGGTGGGGGGAGCGGGGCGAGGGGGGATGTTCTTTTGTTGCTAATGGTTGGGGGGGTTTGGGTCTGGGGGGGGGTTGCTGAGTGTTGGGGTTGGAAGGGTGGGACCACACGTGCCTATGACTGTTGATTTTGTTGCTTTGTGGGGTGCGCCGGGGTGGTGTGGAGGGCCGGGTACTGGTCACTGTGTTGATTATGGCTGATTATACGACTATGTCTCCTCAAAAGGCCCTGCGTGTTGTGACATGGAATGTGAGAGGAATTTTAGATAAAATCAAGCGAGGGGCTGTGCTACGATGGGGGAAGAGGGAGATGGTGGACGTGCTGCTGCTTCAGGAGACCCACATGCTGGGCTCCAAGGCCCTTAGCCTCCAGAGGTTTGGTTTTCAACAAGTGTACCATGCGGGTTTCACGAGGGGCTCGCGGGGGGTGGCTATTTTGGTGCACCGCAGGGTGTCTTACGTGCATGAGAAGCAATGGATTGACCCTCAGGGCCGATATGTTTTCATCAAGGGCCTGCTGGGTACCGAACAGGTGGTGTTTGGTAGCGTGTACGCCCCTCTCCAATGGGCCCTGTCTGAGCGGCTGTTCGCGCTGTGGGACGAGATTCCGGAGGTACTGACCATGGTGGGAGGTGACTGGAATGAGGTTATGGATGTGGGCCTAGATCGTCGGAGGCGGGTGCCTGTTGTGTTGGATCCCCCCCCCCGCTGCTGCTCCAACCAGATTGCGTGCAACTGTGAGTGGCCTGGGATGGGTTGATGTGTGGCGACATTTTCACCCTGCTGCGCGTGAATTCACGTTTGTGTCGGCGGTGCATGGGTCCTTTTCAAGGCTGGACTATCTGTTTGTGCCGGATGCCTGTCTGAGTCGAGTCAGAGATGCTGTGATACTCCCCAGGGGCCTATCTGATCACTCCCCGGTCCTAGCTACCATGACCCTCCCTTCCAAACGACAGCCGTTTAGATGGCGGATGTCGTCCTGGCAGCTGCAACGGCCCGAGTACGTGCATCACCTGCGCGAGGCGATTGATCATTATTGGCGTGAGAATCTAGTGGGTGATGTGGATGCAATGGTGGTGTGGGAGGCGCTGAAACCCACGTTGCGGGGTATTGATATTGCTTGGTGCGTGGCTGCTCGGCGGAAGCATCGGGAGGCCATTGTGACCGCTGCCGCCCGGGTAGAGGAGCTGGAGCAGCGTGGTAGTCTCGGGGGCGACGAAGGTATGGTGCGGCGGCTCCTGCAGGCCCAGCAGTCGTACGCCTCCGTCCTACGTGATGAAGCCCGGCAGGCGTGGCTCGCCACGCGCAGCAGGGTATACCAGTGGGGCGACAAGTCCTGCACTATGCTACATAGATTGTGTCAGGCGACCTTCCAGCCTCTTGTGTTGCCGGGCCTTACGGCGGAGGACGGCTCAATTATGACTGACCCAGCCCTACTGGCGGCTAGCTTTGCCCGCTATTACGAGACGCAGTACGCCCCTTGTGACCACTTGGAAGAGGGTGGGATCTCCGCATATCTTGATGACCTGCTGCCACGGGCCGTTCCTGATGAGACCAGGACTGCCCTGGACGCCCCGCTCACGGCTGAAGAACTCGGGGAGGCCCTTGGTCAACTGAATACCGGGAAGGCGCCCGGCCCGAGCGGATACCCGTGCGAATTCTATAAAAAGTTTCACGTCCAGCTGGGGCCCCACTATCGGTGTGCCCTGGAGGCGGCGCGGGCTCAGGGGGAGCTGCCGCCGGACTGGCGCCACGCCGAGATCGTGGTCTTCTTAAAGCCGGGCAGGGAGCCGGACAGGCACGACTCTTACCGGCCTATTTCCCTGTTAAACATCGAGGCTAAGATTCTGGCTAAGGCCTTAGCGAACCGCCTATTACCCCACATTACTGACCTGGTCCACCCCGACCAGGCTGGATTCATGCCTGGGAGGGCCACCCGGCATAACATCCGACGGGCGCAAGCGGCAGTGGATGCTATGGGTGTTAGAGACGAGCAGGCGGCACTATTCTTGGCGGATATGGACAGAGCCTTTGATTCTGTGAGTTGGGTATACCTGTTCGCCCTCTTAGCCCGCCTCAACTTGGGGCCGGTTTTCCTGTCATATGTCCGTCTTCTCTACACAAACGTGACGGCCTCGGTCCGAGTGGCCGGAGCTACCTCTGGGCGCTTCCATATAGGTCGAGGTACTCGGCAGGGTTGCCCTAGGTGCCCGTATCTGTTTGCCCTTGCCATGGAGCCCCTGGCGTCGCGGGTACGAGTGGATGCCCAGTTGTGTGGCTTTGTCTGGAATGGGGACCTGACGGATAGGATTGCGCTGTATGCGGATGACGTCCTCTTCTTTCTCACCGACCTACAGCTCTCGGGTCCCCGGGTCCTGGAGATTATGCGTGCGTTCGGCGAGGCCTCGGGTCTTCGTCTTAACCTTAATAAATCGACCATGTGGGTGCTGGGTGGTGGAGTGGTTGCTGACCCCTGGGCTGCGGAGTTGCGAGTGGCGACGGATGGCCTGAAATACTTGGGTGTTTTCCTATCGGAGTCGCGGGTCGTGGCCTGGGCGCGTGGAGTCCTGCCGGTGTGGGAGCGGGTACAGGCCGATGTCAAAACTTGGTCCAGGATGCCGCTCACTATCTTTGGAAGATCGGCCATCTTCAAGATGGTGGCGCTTCCGCGTCTCCTATACCAGCTCCAGAATTTCCCGTACCCCATCGGCCTGGAGTGGTTCCGTCAGGTTAACTCGGTGTTGGGTCGCTTACTATGGGATGGTGGTGCGGCCAGAGTGGCATTGAGGACATGTTTTCTGTCCACATACTGTGGCGGCCTGGCCACCTCGGACCTCCTCTCCTACTACCAGGCTTCCCAGCTACTTGTTCTTAATGAGTGGTGGTATGGCGATAGAGGTGATCCGGCCTATGCCCTGGAACGATCGCTCATGGGTGATCGCACGCTCCACACCATCCTATATTCGGCTCGCCTGCGTCGTGGGTTACCTTCGGTCACAAGGGTGGTCTTTGCCGTGTGGCGACAATCCTTGCGCCGCATGGGATGGTGGGGCAGGTTGACGGCTGAGACGCCGCTTTGGCATAATGGTCTGCTCCCGGAACTGGCGGCTTTGACCGGCTTTGAGGGTTGGGAAGCCATAGGGGTTACACAACTGGGCCAGGTCATGTCGGGCACCACCCTCAAATCCCTCGAGGAGCTCCGCACGGAATTCCAAATGCCTCAGTCCCAATTCTTCCGCTACCTTCAGCTGCGACATGCCCTCACCCCGAGCATCGCCGGCCTCGACTCCTTGCCAGAGTTTAGCCCGGTCGAGGCTAAGGTGTTTATGGGAGACTTGGGAGACAGGAAGGTCTCCAGGATATACCAGACGCTTATTATCCACTGCTCCTCCACCCTGCACTCTCTTCGGGAGGCATGGGAGGTGGACGTGGGCCCCCTCGATGAAGACGATTGGAGGGAGGCGCTGGAGTCCCCACGTGGAACCGCCATTGCTGTCCGGCTCCGGCTCATTCAATTCAAATACCTGCATCGAGCTTACTATACGCGTGAACGATTGTGGAAAGCTGGTTTGATTGCATCCCCGGAATGCCTGCGCTGTGGGTCGGTGCCTGGGTCCCTAATGCATACTGTGTGGACGTGTGGCCGGCTGACTGGGTTCTGGAGGGGTGTGTGGAGTTGCCTGGCTGAGGTGCTGGGCTGGGACCTTCCTCGTACCCACCGATTGGGCCTACTGCACATCATGGAAGGGGTTGGGGGTAACATATATAAGCGCCACTTGCTGCTATTAGGACTGGTCGTGGCCAAGCGGGACCTGGCCCGGGCATGGAAAGCAGTGAGGGCCCCCCCCCTCTCTGCATGGAAGGCTGGGCTGGATTATTTCATGGGCCTGGAGAGGCCGATCTTTGAAGCGCGGGGCTGCCCTCGCAAGCACTACAAAATTTGGAAGCGTTGGGCTGACTACCGTGGTCTATCCCTGGACCCCCCAGCGGAGCGAGAGGAGGACATTTGACCACAGTGACACTATTGGCCCGAAGCAGCATCGCCCTGGTGGCGCTACACCTACTTATTTTTCTTTATTGCCTTCTATGTACGTGTGGTAGGGGGGTTGGGGGGTGTCTGGAGTTGGGGGGGTGGAGTTGTGGGTTAGGGTGGGTCACTGGGGAGCTTCTATACTGAGCCTATTTTTTTGAGTCTGCTCCATCATTTACTGCCTATGTAATTGCTGTTTTGATATTGTCGTGGTGTTCTTCGGTTGTGGAGATGCCACATTCTCAATGCTCATTTGCTCAATAAAATTGGTTGTGAAAAAAAAAGAAAGGTCAATTTTATTGCAATTGTTGTTTCCTAAAATGTTTTTTGAGCGTTTTTAAAAATATTTTATTTGTTTCACACCAACCATTAATGTTTGTCTCTTTCTTTATTATATCTTACATGCTCAGCACCCTGGGGCAAGGAGATGGGGTCATAGTCGGCAGGACAACAAGAACAAGATGCCTCCCAGGGCCAGCACCACTCCTCTCCACTCCACTCCTCCGAGGGCTCTGCTGCTAGCCCCAGTAAGTCGTCCAGTGGTTAATATTAATATTTATATTTCCCTAACTTTTACTGCCCCTTATTTTTTCTGAACTATTATTTCAGTTTCCTAATTCTATATTTTACAAAATCTTCTTCTATCTAGACTCTTTGTTTCTAAATTCTTGCTATCCCTGCCTTTAACTGCCTCTGTTATGACTCTCTGTTCTACTACTATTAGTCTGTCTCTAGCTAAGCTTGCCCAGTTGGCCACTCTTTATTTAAAAGGTTTTAAAAAAAACTCAGATTCACCAATAGCTCTAGCCACTGAGTCCAGTCCTTTGGGTTGTCCTCTTCTAGTCTTCTTAATCTTGAGGCTTTTCGACAATTCCCACCAACAAACTGCCCAACCAGGTATTTTACTATTTTTGATAGGATAGTACATACTATACTACTACTGTTGTAGGGATTCTGCACATACAGAACTATGCACAAGAAAATAGGATGTTATTGATCGGAGGCTGGACCTTCCTCACACCTCAGTCAGAACCCACAATCCCCTGACCCACTAGCTATAGTGTCTCATTAGCTCCCCGAACCCCCTGAAGATACACAATGATTAGATAACCCAGAACATAACACTCCCGACCTCTCAAAGTCGTGGAAGCAATGCACACCATTTTGCTCACTCGTGTACGTCCACGCCCAATACCACAGAGTCTATGTAAGTTCAAAAGGGTTATTTTCAACTAACAAGCTCTGTACGTTGTTCTATATTGCAGTATATGAGCCAGCACCAACAGCAAAAGGCATACGATCAAAACAATAAACATTGTTACAAGTCCATAGAAGACAAAAGATCTCTGAGCGAATTCTGGGGATGCCTCACCTTAGAACCTAGAAATACTGGTTACATCATAAGCTCTGCAAAGCTCTGGTTCCTAGAAGAGAATCTTCTGCCTGTTATGAGAAAAATGGTGTGCTTTAGACAGTATAATGCAAGCATTTCTCAGTCATTCCAAAAAGTCTAGCATGTTATGGCTAAGCAATATAGACTGACCAGAACTCCATAACAAAGTGGCTTGTTTTTTTACCTCTTGCACGCAGCGCTCAGACAGTAGCAGTATGAACTCATGTGGGCTTAAAGGCATCTTTCACAACAAGCTGCGAGGTAACGTGTGCAAAAGACACAACGCTAAAATGGTTGCATGGCTCAGGCTAACGTAGCAAAGAGTAGACTAGAATGACCATAGGGACCATATAACACTACTAGTGTCTACTCTACTCTAGTATCCAATTTGGACTAGTGATGTATGTTGTATATGTATGTATTAACTTTTTTTCAATCTTGCTAGTAAAAAATAATAAATAGGGGGAGGTGTATATGGCATCTAAAAAATGTGCAATGTTTTTTCTAGGCCTACTACCGACCACCAGTGCCAGGGCCAGCGGTGATGACAACGAGGCCATTTCAGAGCGAGCAGGAGATGCTGCACCTGCAGGAGTTACAGGGGGTGAGTCAACAGCAGTGGCGGGCGGTGGCAGGTTATATCCCTTACTTATTGACATTACACTCGCTGCAAGGGCGTACACTCACTGTACTGTTGAGACTTAGTAAGTATGATGTTGTAGAGAACAACGGTTGAAAAATAAACCCTTTACTTAGCATTAGCAATGGCCTCTTCTATCTGACTTTAACTCAGCTGTGAAAGTTTTATGGAGAAGACTAAAAGTCAGATCAGATGACCTTGATGGAGGGTGAAAGGAGGAAGGACGGGCGAGATGATATATGACTGGCAGAGAAGGATACGTGGGAAGCATGCATAAGTGACTGATAGGAATCAGATGCATGGGTGGTTGAAGGATGGGTAGAAGGTGAAAGAATAGATGTCTGCCTGGGTGGTTGAAACTGTATGGGTGGATAGCAAGAATCGTCAGTGTTGTTTGGGTCAAACTCAAAGCTAAGGCAAGCAAGGAGGGACGCATTGGTTGGTGGTTTAAAAAAAAATAATAAATGTTTGTTGTTGGTGAAACAAACTACGGTTTGTTGAGAGATTAAGAAGAATGACAGACATTGACTTTGAATGGATGGATGCCTGTATGGTATTCATCATAGATAGCATAGGTGGAGACTGTCACTGGATAAAGAGTCTTAGTTTGAAGAGAATGTAAAAGAAACCGCCCCAGAGTGGCAAAGCCAAGGAGAATATAATTTGTTTTTTCAGAATACTCCCTTGACTCACAGTAGTTTGCAAGCACAGCATATATATATTGCATATGTGTGTAGTTATCAAGCGCCTTCCTCCGACTCCGAGGACCACTCCCTACCTATGTTATTTTATTTTCGACTGTGTCAGCCAGCCTGCTATGGGTGGCCTATCGGCTGGTTACAAAATCAATAAAAACAAAGTACCTTGTGTCGTCCCATATATAAGCAATGATCATTGGATCAGATACCATCTGCTTTTTTGTAGTAGTCAGGGCAGGGTGAAAGTGAAAATGAGCAGTTGCCCTTGATGTAACAGAGAGAGTATGGTCAGTTTCACCCGTAATAGAAAAATATGAGCTTCCCCACCTGCAGACGGTAGTAAATAAAACTAACATGAGTTTGCATCATGACTCAAGTATGTTTGTCTTAGGTGCAAGCTGACTGAGCTGGCATGCCGACAATAACAAGGTTATGTAATTTCGCTAAACAAGAGAGAAGAAGAAGACTGGTGTACTGTGTACTCAAGTCCATAGTGCTAGTATAATGCCTGAAACTCCCACAAATGTTAGAGCCCGAGGAAGTGGGAGGACAGATACATACCACAAATGTTATGTACTGTGCTTGCTAGTGATACTGTGCCACTATGTGTTGAATTAATTTGTGTTACTGTTTTGCTAAGAGTATTGGTAATAGTCTTTTTTTCTTTCTTGAAATAGCTCCTCCTTCCCAAGCAAAACCAACCAGGAAGGAGTTGGCAGACATGGCCTGGCACCGAATGCTGGAGGCTATCTGCAACGAATATCGGCTGCTGGTGGTTCTAACAGGGGAGGAGGCGGCAGCAGCTGCAACCTCCTCCAATGCCCAGGGCTCGGCAAGGCCCCTCCAGTGGTAGGATGACATGGTTAGGCAGCCGCCCGCCGCCGCACTTCATCATCCAGCACTGCTGCCCCCCCTGTGGATGCAACTGCAGGGCATATGCACGCCGCATGCTCCTCCGAAAGATGCACCTAGAGGAGCAGGTAGAGGAGCTCAAGAAGACGGGCAAGGTCCTGGAGCCCGCCGCTAAAGACCCTGTTTGATTTTTTGGGTGTGTGTGAATTGGACATTGGGCTATGGACATTTTGGACATTGGTTAACGTTGAACTTTCTCATTTTAGACATTGGTGGCGGTTAGGAAGAGGGATAGGTCGGGTGTTGTGGAATTTTTTACATAGTTTCATTTTGTTAGGGCATTAAATTATATTTATCCTTAAACATTTTTATATGTTGTTATTGTTTTGTGGGGGGGGTTACTGTTTTACGTCACATGGTTTCCTTCCTTGCTGCTGCAGGGCCGCAGCCAGTGTTTGATTTAAATAATCTGCTGATTTTGTAACACACAAACAGATAGATGCGGTACCCCTCACTGAGTGACTTGTCCTACTAGTACTGTCAGTCTCTCCTCCTAGTCCATTATTATACCTCCCCCAAACTTCTTTTCTTACCTGTGATTGGTGTTTAAGTTAGGCACAGTGACGGCTGCATGATGATGATGGTTTGGTTTCCCAAGAGAATGGAGATGCCATGGTTGCGGTGGTAGTAGTAGACACTGGCAGTAGCATTTGAAAAAAAATGAAAATGAGACATTCAGTCACCCGAGAGAGACTCTGGGAGGAGTAGTAGAACAAAGTAAATAAAACATAATGGTGGCGGGGATAGCCTAGTACAACAAGTTACAAACTGTACTTATATCGAGTCACTCAACACAAGCGTAACCTTTGGTGCTGTGTTGGGGGCTCTTGATGAATCCAATCGATGCCGGAAATTAATTATGATAGATTAGGTTCCTTTGGAAAAAAAATGTACTTGCAATTTAAATATACTGATCATGGGTGGGCGAGCAGAAGAAGATCCTCGCCCTGCCTTGAAATTGAATTAGTGTTGCTTTAGCCACATCGGCCCCAGCAAGCGTGTAATCTATTATTGGTGTACATTTAATTTAGTCACACCTCAATAAATCACACAGCCCGGGGAAGAGGGTTAGGGATTGATGAATGGTTGGGAAGGGGGGTTTGGGGAAAGGTTTGACAAAGAAAAACACTACGCATGGACAAACAATAAAACACAATCTTGGCAGATGACCATATTAATAAATCTGTTAAGGGAGAAAAAGGAAATGCATGCATGATGATGATATTGATAACTTGATGTTTAATGATAAGTAGTACTTACTAACTACTACTAGACAATTACACAGTACAGGGCAGCAGTATATTATGCAATGTGCCTTTCCTGTCTGCCCTCAGAGAGACCCAAATTAATACAGTTTCTGTTCTGTTGTACCAGGCTTACTTTTGAAGATAGCAAAGAAAATTAAAAAATAGCTGTAGGGATGAATTATAAGCAGAGAGCAAACATATTAACAACAACACACAGTCGTAATGATTGAAGATAAAAAAATGAATCAAATTATTTAAAAGATGATGAATGTTGATACTGTTACTGTATGTTGTTATCCTGGTCAAATTGTGGAGTTGCATCTCGGCATTCCTCTTGGTCCTCCCTTCCATGGACGCTCCGTCCATCAATCTTGGGTGACGCCACTGCCTCCCTGGCGGATGTGGATTGGTAAAGGTAAGTGTGATTTTTTTTTCCCAGTATAGCACAGGGTAAGGTCTGGCCTGTAATTGTAGATGGAAAAACAAAAGGGATATTGAAAAATCTAGGAGAAAATAAATGCATAAATTATGGTGGAGTGCAACAAGAACACTTTCTGTGGGGGCATGGATAAGATACATCATGGCTACTCTATTTCCAGCATTAACCTACAACAACAACAACAGGCAGAGAAGGCCCATGGTACCCATTACCCATCCTCCATTTAGCATACATTTTTTAACAGAGGCAGACAAAGCACATATACAGCAATATAGCATTTTACAAATTAAGTGACTAAAGCAATGCACCGCTTTCAGTCATACCACTATACCTGACTGGACTCCACCACTACACAGACATGTAGGTTGTTGTTACCTATTATGCCACTTATGAAACGGCCTGACTTATTCCATCAATTATCTCCGATCCTACTGTGTGACTGCGAAGATATATGTCACTGTGGTCCTAATCATGATGTTGTCCAACTCAGTGTGCAGTGTACAGAGTGAGTCCACATTCCATATTCAAAATGCAATGGATCGGCCTGCAGTAGAAGTACAATTTTGTTATTAAAAAACAAGAAGGGAAACATTGACTTGAATTACTTTTAGTGTGTAGATTAAATAATAGTACACAATGAATTCACTTCATGCACAACAAATAACAACAACACAAATCACTGAGTCAGCGTCCAATGCATGCCATCATTCGTTACCTGTTCCTTCTCATCTTAAGTTAAGGGGCAGTCTCTCTCGGCTCAGAAAGGAGGATAGCTATGGTAGTCATCATCATGTTCCACTTAGTTATTTTGGAGGGACTCAACGAGGCAACATTTTCTTTTTTCTTCTATTCTACAACCAATCATCATCTGTCTTGAGGGAAATGGATTTGGGCGAGTCAGGATGATGGAGGAGCAGGACTCGGAGGAGTGGACTTCAGTGAAATGAAGACAGCTGCAACTGCAATATGGCAATAAAAAGACTAGAAGACGGTGGAGATGGATTTGTTGTGATTCGAGGTTTCTAACCAGAAAGTCAGACATACAATTAAAAGTACATAAGGAAGAAGAAAGTATTAAGTTCAAGCCTAGTTGTCAGGGAAGTATAGCTCATCTTCAAACTCTGGGGGTTCAACCAGAAGTAGGTAATTATCATCTAACACACTACTTTCGTCACCTAAGCGGCTGTCCTCATCTACCTGCGTTCATTCATGTATTATGTAATTCAGTGGTATAAAGTGCTGATTCATTTTGATCATGGTTAACCTCTCCACGTTTTTGGGCGAGAGACTGGTCCTTTTCACAGTTACAATTGCACCAGCAGCACTGAAAACACGTTCAGAAGGGACACTTGCAACAGGTTAAGCCAGATACTTTATCGCCAGCCTGCCCAGCACTGGCCATTGGTTATTTTTCCCATACCAATACAGCAATGGGTTTTGATCAATGTAGACCTCTGTTGGATCATCCGGATAGGCCTGGACCATTCGCTCAATGTTCAGGGGTGCTGCAGTTTGTTTGGCCTCTTTTGTCTTTGCATCAGCACTGGACCTAGCAAGCCTTTGCTGTAAATACCAATCCTGTGCTTATTTTACTGGGGCTGATGATTCGGTTCTTCCTGTTGTTGTCAATAGTGTTGGTGACCGCTCTGAGCAAAACGCACTGCCCTCAGGCTCTGAAGTGGAACTTGACACCAGATGCCCTACTACTTTGCTTGTTGTGGGTTTGAGTAGCAGGCCTTCAATTGCCTGCCGTTCATATTCAAAGTCACTAGCTACCTCAGCTATCCAACTTTTGTTCCATGCAACGTCCACTTCTGAAAAAGGAATTCATGTCTTACTGTTCAGTGCCGATTTGTACTGTGGATCCAGAATTGTGGCACAAATGTAATATTGTTCTGACACAATCTGAGTTTGCACCCTTGGATTTTCAGCCAAGCGACGGGATAAGCTCTCCACCAACGCATATGCTTCTTTTTTTTCCTCCACACCTATGTAGGCTTCAGAGACCTCCTTCAGATGTTGCTGTAGCATGTGCAACAATGGGATAGCTTGGCCCATTGTACAGTCCTCCTTGCTGACTTCACATGTGAAGACCTCGAAAGGAAGAAGCATCTCTGTCAGGCAGTTAACTAGGCACCATTGGTCCATCTGAAGGGTCATGCCTTTCACTGTAGCATCCCCTCTTTGCATGACATATTCATTGATTGATCTGTACTGCTCAAACAGATGGTCAAGCAAGTAATACGTTGAGTTCCAATGTGTTGCCACCTCCTGGATGAGTGCTTTGACTGGCATTCTATAATCACATTGAATGATCCTCAGCTGCTTCCGGGTTTTAAAAGAATGGCTGAAATGTGTGCATATTCTTCGGCAGGTGGTCAGTAAGTTGTTGACTATGGCTTCTTTTTCAGAAAGCCTTGAACAATATTGCGCCAAACACGGGATCCTGAAATAGGCACCATCCTCCATGGCCTTATGTACATTACTGCCATTATCTGTGTCAACACAACCAATTTTAAGCCCTCTTGGGTGCAGCCATTCAAAGACCTTGCTGTTAAACTCTTCCAAAATGTTTGCAGCAGTATGAGATTTCTCCATGGCGAACATGGCTACAGTTGCATGTTTCCGAGTAACATTAAAAATCTCAGCAGTGTCAACAAGACCTGCTTCAGATATCTTTTCTTTAACCCCCACAAAAGAGATCTACTTGCAGTGATGCACATGTAATCAGTGTCTTGGCAACTGGTCCACATGTCTGTTGTCAGGTGGATATTGTGAACAGCACTCCGCTGCAAAACTTGTCCAAATAATTTCAGCACATAGTGATGTAGTGCTGGAACACCAACTGGCTGGGAACCTTCCATTTAGGGCAGATGGCTGGCACAAATTCAAGGAAACCCATCCCTGCCACAAAAGAAAAAGGGAGAAGGTCCAGCGCTAAAATTTTAGCCAGCTTTGCGTTGTACAAACGTGCGGTTGGGTGGTTGCATTCGTACTGCCCCTCCGACCAAAGCATGCTGACAATGGTAGGCTGGAATATTTTCCTTTGTGATGCAGCTGTCTTCTTGAACCCAGTTTGGCTCAATGACACACTTTTTTTCATTGCAGTACTCTGTTGCCTTGGTGCTCAGCCTGACTCTTACTACGGTGCCACTGAGATGTTGCTGAGGATGTGGGCGGTAACACTACACTGCTGGGGACAGGGTTAGAAATGTCTCCCTCTTGTTCACCTTCCACCGTGATCATGACTTCTTCTACTTTTTCATCCCCACCAACAGCAATGGGTGCAGTTTTACTTTTTTGTAAGCGAAGTAGGTGAGCCTCCCACTGTATCATGTGGTGTTTTTTGAGATGTCTTGTTTGGCCTCTGATACCATAGTTTGTACCAAGCTTACCCCGGCTAACAGCGTGTCAACAACTTGAGCATATGGCAATGTTCTCCTCTGTACTGCTAACTGAAAAGAAGTCCCAAACTGGGGAGGTGTACCTTCTGGTGCTGCTGGAGGTGCCACTTTCAATGCTAGATGAACTGGAGGGTGGGCGTGGAATTTTATTCTGTGCACTTACAGTACCTCTACCTACTGAGGTGGTGGTGGTTGAGCTTGATGTATGTCCCTGTCGGGCCTTAGCAAATGCAAATATGGAAGCTGGAGCTGGTGTTACCTGTCTTGGTGGTATCCGTGCTACATCCCTCGCAGCAATTTTGGATAGGGTAATAATGTTGGTCTCCATCTCCTCTGGGCCAGGAGTGATGTTCGTGATGACTGGCTCGCCATCATCATCACTCCCCTCTTCTACATCTAGCTCCATAACTCTAAGGCTTTCTGGAACCTTCCTCTTCACTAGCCTTATCTTGTGCCGTGCATAACTCTCAGACTCAGCTGGTGGATTCTAAGAGGCATCTAGATCATCAGAAGCAGGGCTTGAAGAAGTTGATGGACTAACCCTCCTTTTCCTGGGATCTGGAAGACAATGGATCTTCTGAAAGAGTGGCTTGTTCCTCTTCATCTGCAGGAAGCTTGATTTCCTGAACTGCCCCTACTTCAGGAGGAACAACTACTATTGTGGGCTGTTGTTGCTGCTGTTGTTGCGGCTGTTGTTGCAGCTGTTGTTGCAGCTGTTGTTGCAGCTGTTGTTGCAGCTGCCGTTGTGGCTGCTGTTATGGCTGTTGTTGTGGCTGCTGTTGCGGCTGCTGTTGCGGCTGCTGTTGCAGCTGTTGTTGTGGCTGTTGTTGCGGCTGTTGTTGTGGCTGTTGTTGCCCACTTATCTGCTGAATTTCCACCTGCGTTGATTGGGTACTACTTTGCGATAATGACATTTCAACATCACTGCTCGTTAGTAGACTGGCTACCTCTGCCACACTCATGGGCTTGGACCTAGGTTGGTTGGGTGGGCCCGCTGATGCGGAGGTGCTGCTCCCAGCTTGGTCCCCGCCGGACAACGCTGCTGCAGGCATACATTTTTTTTCCCAAAAAACAACGAGGGCCTCACACCAGTCTTGGCAAGTGCCACTTCCTTCTTCTGTTCCTTCATCTCACTGGCAACTTTCTTGGTATTGGAGGACCTGGAAACTTTCTTTTGGACCATTTTTTTCAGATGTCAGCAGGATGCTGTAGCACAAGTTGTTAGTAGAGATGTCTGTGGCCACACGTCACGTTACGTTTTACGCAGCAGGACTTCTGTCCGGCAGTATAACGGGTGATGATGATGACACCTCCTTCTCAGTCTTTTTGTGCACCTAAAAGCAAAGAAGCCAGAAGAACATCACTGAAATGTTACATTTGTTGTCGTGGTTTAATTACTACTAGTACAAACAAACAAATATAATATATAACTTAGTGTGTGGTGGTCACAATTGTTAGTGTTATATATTATAACATTTTATTAACAGTTTAATTTATAAAAAGAACAACACTGTAGCCATTTGTGAGACTCTGACAACAAGGGCTTTTCATGGTATACTGTGTACACTCAGGAAGGATAGGAAAGAAGAATAACAAAAATACAAATGTAATGGAGGTGGAACCTGTTTGTTTGGCATTAAATTATTAGCTCATCACGTCATTCAGGGAGGTGCAGATGGCAAAGGGGAGGAATGGAAGCAGTAAGACAATAGGAACATAGGAAAGACATGCAGGATGAAAGGCCTGTTGGCAGACGAGGCCACAAGCTTGCAGGCCTATGGCAAAAGCCCACTGCCTGGCTTCAAAATGGCCAACAGCCACATGGCCAGGCCCATAACAACAATGAGAAAGCAAAGACAGACAATACAGGCCTATGGCAAAAGCACACTGCCTGGCTTCAATATGACCGCCAGCCACATGGCCAGGCCCACAACAACAAGAAGCCTAGGCCAAAAAGGAACAAAGGAAACACATGCAGACCTATATGGCAAATGCAGGACACTTATATAACTACCACCACAAAATGGCCACCAGCCCCATGGACACTCACAGTCACAAGCAACAAGCAGGAGGCCTGGAAAACAATTAACTGAAACAGGCCTATATTAGCCAGGCAAAGTAGGCATGCTAAAACACAGCTTTAATGCAATAAAATGCAAAAGCGAAAATCCACAGAGCTAAACAAGGTGTGCAAGGAAGGTACACAACACACCACAAAGGCATTTATTTAACACACACACACAAACTGAAATAACCCAAAAAATACACATTTTGAAATTCAATCCAATGCCATCCATGCCCTAAATGATGTTTAAAATAAATTCCTCACACACCAAAGGAACAGTTGCTTCATCATGCTCTGGGCCTACTGGCTACCTACAATACATTTCCTAAAAAAATGATGAAAAGTACCAAAATTGTAGTTGCAGCAACTGCAATGCCCCAATGAAACAAACAACAACACCAACTTACTTGTAAAATCTCAAATCCAAAAGTCCTCAAATCCAATGATATATGATGCAGCAGAGAGCAGACAGTTTTAAAAATGGACTCCTTGCACAAAAAAGTACAGCCAAATGCCAATCTGTGAAGTTTTTTTCACCCAAATCATCATTTTAGAGAAGGTTTTATGCTGCTCAAGATATTATTGTTCTCCAGATTGTAAATTTTGCATGTTCCGCATCGCGAGCTTCAGCAAACTATCGCCGGATGTCCGATGGCACGTCTGAATGATGTGTTCGCGATCGCACACTTTTGCGATGTCTGTTGGCGCGGCTACCAAAATCTCGTGGCTTACGGGAATGGATAGGAAAACTAGTTGGCCAATGCAGAGATCCCGGTAAGTCCCAACCGCTTGCGAAAACGCATTTTTAAAGCGCGATCAAGGAAATTTCCGGTAAATCCGCGTTCTCCGCGGAAGGCAGAATTGCCGAAATTCTGCAAATTCCGCGAGCTGAACGAATTTTAATGCCCAGGGTTAGTTAATAGATATTGAGATGTCGCAGATGAGAGCAGATTAGAGCGTCCGATTCATGGCAATATTGCTGTCCTTCGTCAGTGCCTCAGATAAATCATCCAATAAGGGCAAAGCACTGAGCTCAAAGGAAATGGATGTGAAATTGACTAAACCGTTATTGAATCAACATTGAGAAACGTACTAATTGCCAAAATGCGTCTGTTGGATGCAATAAATGGTGCTGAAATCGAGGAGTGCTCTTCTGTCCTTTGTTGGATATTTGGTGGTGAAAAAAAAATGTATATATATATGGAAGAGAGGCGGCGGCGGCCGCTGCATACTCCAATTTGCCCAAAATAACATCGGATGCAGGTGGGGCGAGTAACAAAGCTGATCAAGCTGATAGCTCCAACACTGTGGAAAGCCAGATACGTGCAGCACTCAAGAAGTTGGAGAAGTGCATGTATTCAGAGATGTCCAAGTGGTGGGAGCACAAATCGTTAACCATGTATCTGGAAGCGAATCGTGTACCGAGGGGGCTGCGCATTTTGCTGGCTCCCAGCTATGACAGACCCAGTCCCAGCATGCTAAAAGAATGGGGTCAGGCTAACCTTGAGTCCTCGGCGAAGCTGATACAGATTTTGGTAAAATATGCGGTTATTGACCGTGAGCTGTTGATGGAAGAGATTGCTGACATCAATGCAGAGTTATCAAAATTCGAACCACATGACCTCATTTTGAAAACTCGGAAAGAAATCGACGAACGCTTATTAAAACAAGAAGAAAAGATAAAGGCACGGAAGTTGTATAAATTTGCGCGTGATAAAGAGGACTATGCCCAGGGCAGAATATTTACCTTTGCGCGCAAGTTTGATAGTGCCAAGCGTTCTAAATTTGCCCAACAAGCTCAGCAGGCCAAACAAGGTAAACCGGCCAGCCAAGCATCAACTTCAGGCTTGGCACATACATCCACAATTGGAAACATCAATTATGAAATTAGTGACAATGAATCACTTACCAGCGGACCCACCTCTGATGACGATGTCAGTAGTGCTTGTGAAACCAGCTCAGTGATTTTGGATCTTGGGGAGGAGGTCGATTTTTTATCCCTGGAGCGGATAAAAACACTAAGGCCTCGGAACAAGCAACAAACAAAGGGACAACAGCAGCAGCCAAACGCATCAGAAACAACAAAAGGCGTGGGCAGCGCCGGCAAAAACATAAAGTCGCCCAAAAAACCAAAGCGGCAATACTGGCGCAAAAACAAGTAAGTGATAACACCATAATCAACCTGTCCACTATTGATTTAACCGTGGCTGAGAAACAACTGTTAAGTCTTGGACTTTCATTCTGTCCAACTACTGACTTTAACTATACCAAGACACGCGTGGATGTATATATGTATATTAGAAAAATGAAACTAAAAAAGTTTTTTGAGATCAAGGAGGGTCTGAGTAGCAAACCAATACAAGCAGTGGACAGCGCAATCAGCGCTATTCCAAATGCCCCCACACTTCCGGCAAGAGACACGAGAATGTTATTAACATTACATAATCTGGCATCTGATGATGTAGCAACCAGTTACTGTGCATCCACACAAGAGGAACTAAGAGCAGCATCCATTTCCCAGATAGGGGCCAAGATCAGCCCCTTCAAACCTAAGTCAAAATTTAATCCCACCATGCCCAGAGACTCTATTGACGTCTTCCAGGACGTGGTGGTGGAAGATTTGAAGCTTTTACATCATCAAACTGAAAATAAAAAACGGCACAAAAGCAAACAAGAAATCAATTACTACTCATTGGTCAAAAAACTGGGGACTGACCACAACATTATTGTAACCACTGCCGACAAAGGTGGCAATGTGGTCATTTGGCCCCAGGAGGCTTATATTAAGGAAGCAAAGAGACAATTGAGTGATAATACCTGCTACTCCATTGCCAATGCCAAACATTTTAAAATCTCCAAAGATGTTTTGAAAAAATTGCTGTTCAAGTACAAAAGGGAGGGCATGATTTCATTACAGGAATTCGAATTCCTCCATGTTGAATTTCCTGTGTTACCTAAACTGTATTTACTTCCTAAAATTCACAAGTTGACAAGACCGGTCCCGGGTCGACCAATTATTTCGGCTATCGCAGGGGTGGCTGAACACGTCACTGAATACATAGACTATTTCCTGCAAGCCTTAGTCCAGGACCTGCCAACATATGTGAGAGACACAGGCGACTTTCTTGCTAAAATACAAGATACCACATGGAATAATGATATGCTCATGATTACACTTGACATTGAGTCGCTCTACACGAGCATAGAGCACAGCTCTGGGCTGAAGGCACTGGAGTTTTTCCTCGGCAAAAGGCCCATGAACTGTTATCAACACAACAAAGTCCTCATTGAACTAACATCTTGGTGTTTAAATAACAATTTATTTTTATTTGGCAGTGATCTATATTTGCAGAAGCGTGGAGTTGCTATGGGGGCCTGCTTCTCTCCCAGCTACGCGTGTTTACACGTGGGCTGGTGGGAGGAGCAGGTCCTCAGGGGACAACACGCTGGAGTTTTTTCTGATCATGTTTTGCTTTGGTTGCGTTATATTGATGACGTTTTTGTGTTATGGCAGGGAGATCGTGACAGTGCAGAAATGTTCATTAATTTGATCAACATCAACAAGGAAAATCTTAAGTTCACGAGTTCTATTAGCAATAGCGAGGCAGACTTCTTAGATGTTAAAGTCTTCATTAACAATGGCCAGCTAGCTACTAAACTACATCGGAAAAGCACTGCTGGGAACAGCATTCTACATGCCAGCAGTGCACATCCGCGACATGTAGTTGACAACATTCCTTTGGGTGAGCTTTTAAGAATTAAGAGAATCTGCAGTACAGATTCTGATCTCAAAGTCTGCACTGATGAAGCATTACATAGGTTTCGAGACAGGGGGTATCGTGAATCTGTGTTAAAAGCAGCAGTGGATAAGACCAAATGTAGATCCCGTGTCTCTTTATTGGAGACAACCAACACTGGGAAACGTTCAGAAATATTGGACGACAATGCCACTACGCCCAGGTTCATAACCTCATACAGTAGACAGGCCAGACAGATTAGATCTATTGTAACCAAGAGATGGCCGGTCCTCAAAACTGATCCTGTTCTCAAACCTCAACTTGCAGATGTCCCTTTGGTGACCTTCAGGAAGGGCCCTTCACTGAAGTCCCATATTTGCCATGAATTTCCTGAACTTAGGAAAAAACAGGAATGGATGAAATTAAGATCAGGCTTTACACGTTGTACCTCCTGCAGGGCTTGCAAATTTGGCAAAAGTACACGGCAGTATTACACGCCTTTCAGTCCTGACCCAATTCAGATCAAGGGTCAATACAATTGCAAAACAGAATTTGCTATCTATGTTCTCACTTGTACATGCTCATTGAGATATGTCGGGAGTACACGGCAACCTGTACATGTGAGAATCCTCCAGCATTTACGAGCGATCGTAAATAATGACCCAGCCTACCCGGTGGCCAGGCACTTCAAGGCCGTTCATAACAACAATTTGGAGTGCCTGTTCTACTTTGTTATCTCTGCAATAGCGAAACCAAGAAGGGGCGGAGATAGGGATAAGATGTTGAGGAGGTTGGAATCCCAATATATTCTGGAGCTAGATAGCAGATCCCCCAATGGACTGAATAATACAGACGATCTACATGTGTTTCTGTAATTTAATTCTGTATTTTCTTTTGTCCGTATACGTATTTTATATTGGAGCTGCATTGGGCTGTCGCCCACCCCCCCACACAGTATGTTAAATCTCCTTAGTTGGGTTCTGCACTTAAATCTTTTTTCATTTTTTAGTGTGTTTCATGGTGATTGATCATTATATAATTGTATTACTTTTTGCATTTTTATTTTTCTTTGGGATTAGCACTTTCTATTTTTGAGGACTTAGACAATAGGCTGTTTGGTTTATCCACAATATATTCTACATTTGCAATGATTATGAATTGTGACTTTCTATACCATGCAGTCCTTGCCCTATCATTATGCTGCTATGAGTCATATGTTTACATATTGCATTATTTGCACATACTATGACGGAATGCTATGAGTAATGTTTACAAAAATTGCGTATTTTGCACATGCATATTGTTGCACATATATCTGTTACTGTATTGTCTTTATATGGATATTTTAAATTATGCATCAAGTTTTTTATTGCGTAGTTTGCACATTGATATTTGCTAGGGCATTATCTGCTGGTATTGGTTATGATGGAATGTATGCATTTTAGGCTTTACATTTTTTTTCCATCATTCCTTTGAATTGTATATATGTATATATTTATATATGTATATATCTTTTTAAAAGTCACAATTTGTATGGATTTTATCCCGGTATTTTACCTTTAAATTAGGTTGAATAATTTGCAAAATGTTTGGAAAACAGACCACACAAAGCAGTATTGATAGTTTGTCCTCTATGTCAGTTATCACGTGGTACTGAATAGAGAAAAAAAAGCACTTTCACTGTGGGGCTAAGTATATTTAAATGTGGCCATTCCCAACACTGACTGTCTGTGAGCAAGGGCGGATGCCCGAAACGCGTCAGATTGTTTGGTTCAGCTCGTGAATAAACTTGTGCCTACTATAAAGCTGTTTGGAACTGCGTGATTTTCCTGGTCGCTACGGTTGGAGCCTGGGAGGTTGCACTGGTTTGGATATATATATATATATATATCCAAGAAAGAAGTGACTCAAACAGATAGATTCACCAAAGAACAAAAATATATTTCTACTACAACGTTTCAGCTTCCGCCTTCCTCAGGTAGTTTCAAGATGGTAAGCTCAGTGGCTGCACAGATGACACAGCTGAATTTTCAAAAAGCATCATGAGTGAAGATTCCATTTGGAATGTGGAATCAATGCAGCCCTGAGAGTTCTTGAGATATGCAGTAATCAGGTTGTATTGTCAGTAATGTTCAGTCCATCTGGATGCAATAATTTTAAACGGTACATCCAGAAGTTTTCCCTGGAGTCCAGTAGTTCTTCCTTTGAGACATGTTCCACGGGGAAAATCTTCAAGTCTGATAGTGAATGATCCACAAGGTTAAAATGATTGGCTACAGGCTGGTCAATTTTCTTATTAATTATTGCTGATTTGTGGTTCCTGAATCGTGTGCGGAAGTCATTCACTGTTTGGCCTACATATTGTTTTTTACAGCTTTGGCGTTGGCACTGAATCACATAAATAATGCATGTTGAGCGACATGTTAGATGCTGCCTTATTGCATAGGTTCTTCTGGTAACATAACTAATAACTGATGATGTTTGTAAAAGGTATTCACACGTGATGCACCTTTTAGAGTCACAGCAATGAACCCATGCATTTGTTACAGCTTGCTTGAGTTCAGCTCTCACAATAAGAGATCGTAAATTTGGAGCTCTGCGGTAAGCAATGACTGGCGGTTTTGGAAAAACCTTTTGCAATTTTTCACAAGTGGACAGCAAGGGAAATGTTTTTTGCATTATATTTCTGTAGTTGGGAGCTGATGGATGATAGTCAACTACAAATGGAGTTCTGTCACTTTTGTTTCTGGCGTTGGGATTCCAAATAAGTGCTTCTCTGGGTAACTGCAAAGACTTGTCAATTTGTTGTTGTATGATATGCAGAGGATTTTTGTGTTTCCTGAATCGTGTGCGGAGGTCATTCACTGTTTTGCCTACATATTGTTTTTTACAGCTTTGGCGTTGGCACTGAATCACATATATTCCAGCTCCGAAGTACCCAACGTACAAAGGAGCACCCGGACCTCAGCTGCACACAAGGAGCCTTGAATGGTAAGCACGCCTCCAACACAACGATATACTTTAACTGTTCAAACTGCCCTGGATGCATGACGCGTTTCGAAGTGTCCCCACTTCAGTTCAGAAGCTTTGGCAGTTATGAAGGAGCGCTTGAGGCACCACCCCCCTTCTTGCTTAGATGCACGCCCTGGATGGGACTTATGGGACTTGTAGTGTCTCACATCGCGCTAATGTTCAGTTGGTAACTTTTCAAGCCCACAGATGGGCCTCACTGTGTGGAATTCGTGCAAAATCCATACGCTGTTGTCCCATGTTCTCGGCCCGTAGTCAAGACCGCATGGCCCCCGGTTCTTTCAGGGTGGTGCTCCTTCCGCGGCATGGGTCGCCGCGTAAATAATCCAGCTCCGAAGTACCCAACGTATAAAGGAGCACCCGGACCTCAGCTGCACACAAGGAGCCTTGAATGGTAAGCACGCCTCCAACACAACGATATCCTTTAACTGTTCAAACTGCTCTGGATGCCTGACGCGTTTCGAAGTGTCCCCACTTCTCTTCAGAGGCTTTGGCAGTTATGAAGGAGCGCTTGAGGCACCACCCCACTTCTTGCTTAGATGCACGCCCTTGATGGGACTTATGGGACTTGTAGTGCCTCACATCGCGCTAATGTTCAGTTGGTAACTTTTCAAGCCCACAGATGGGCCTCACTGTGTGGAATTCGTGCAAAATCCATACGCTGTTGTCCCATGTTCTCGGCCCGTAGTCAAGACCGCATGGCCCCCGGTTCTTTCAGGGTGGTGCTCCTTCCGCTGCATGGGTCGCCGCGTAAATATTCCAGCTCCAAAGCACCCAACGTACAAAGGAGCACCCGGACCTCAGCTGCACACAAGGAGCCTTGAATGGTAAGCACGCCTTCAACACAACGATATCCTTTAACTGTTCAAACTGCCCTGGATGCCTGACGCGTTTCGAAGTGTCCCCACTTCTCTTCAGAGGCTTTGGCAGTTATGAAGGAGCGCTTGAGGCACCACCCCCCTTCTTGCTTAGATGCACGCCCTGGATGGGACTTATGGGACTTGTAGTGCCTCACATCGCGCTAATGTTCAGTTGGTAACTTTTCGAGCCCACAGATGGGCCTCACTGTGTGGAATTCGTGCAAAATCCATACGCTGTTGTCCCATGTTCTCGGCCCGTAGTCAAGACCGCATGGCCCCCGGTTCTTTCAGGGTGGTGCTCCTTCCGCGGCATGGGTCGCCGCGTAAATATTCCAGCTCCGAAGTACCCAACGTACAAAGGAGCACCCGGACCTCAGCTGAACACAAGGAGCCTTGAATGGTAAGCACGCCTCCAACACAACGATATCCTTTAACTGGTCAAACTGTTATATATATATAATAGCATTTAAAAAACCTAGGAAATTCACAAAAAAACATACGTTTCAGGGACGTTATAGTTCAAACTATAACGTCTGTAAAACCTATGGTTTTTTCAGTGAACTTCAGAGGTTTTATAAATGCTAATTTCTAACTACAATGTCCCTGAAACCTATATTGTTTTTAAGTAAATTTGATAAAGACGTGCATACTTTTTGTAGTGAAAAAGTAACTGTAACAGTAGTCTGTTATAAGTTATAATTTAACAATGTTTAAAACTTAATTAGCAGTAATTAACATATAAGTGTTTAAAAAAGGGTGACGCAGCAGCTATGATACCTGACTACGGACAACAGCGTTCAAAGTTCGCTTCCCGGCACCAGCGGCACGTTATCCCACCACTATGTCACTGTGGGCAACACCTAGCTTAATCTTCCCGACACCCCGAGCGCCAGCACGCCTTTCCGGGGGTACCGGTACGCTTGACAATTTCTGGTATTTCTTTTATTTAAAACCATAGTAATGAGAAATATTTGCTATTACTTTTTTTTCTTCTATTCTGAACGATATTATTTGTATATCTTCGATTTAGAATCACAGCAATTAATAGATGTTTTTAGTCAAGAGAAAGGAGATGACACGGTTTGCCGGGTAACCATTTTTAAGCTCTCCAAAGTATGTACATATTAAGGAACTTATACTTATGAGGATCGAAAGCAACACCTTTACCGCTTCACATTTTGTAACTTTTCCCAACATGTGCACAAGTGAAACAGTGAAAACGGGAGCACGTGTCGACTCTAAAACGTGACATCTAAATGGGTGGAGCCTCATTTCCCTTCCATAGACTACTCAATAACCATAGCAAAACATATTACGGAGTTGTAATTTGTTTGATTATGGCATAGTAGATATTTATAATACGTAGCTATTTATTACAAAAAAGGTGTTATTGGTTGTTTTTGCCATTTATATCTAATGTCAGCAGCTTGTATTGAGAAACTCCCAGAATAGAGGAAACACTGTTCCTTTTCTGGCTCGTGTGAGGTTATATACTGTGACTATATACATTGTAATAATCAGAGTATAGCAAACTTCAGAGGTGTTGGTGACCTGTTGACACGAAGACTAAAGATTCATATGTAACCTGAACAGCTTCTTCTTCTTACTCTGTTTCCCCCATTTGATCATTTACTGTGAATATGTATATTATAAGATTCACAGTCATTATGACCTGAGAGAAGTTTATGAGTCGTCGGAGTGAAGACGAAAGATTTCGAAGTTCCGAAAAAATGCTTTGAACATATTCACCGCTGAAAAATATTTTGTTATTAATCTTGTTTTGTGTTTACAGGGCCATATGTATCACCAAACTATTTTGCAATTCCTAAATAGCGAATTTTAAGGAATCGCTATTTAGGAATTGCAAAATGGTATGTATGAAAAAAAATCGCTTTTTATTTGCGATTCCTTAAGCTTCCTTATTTGCGAATTCACATTTTGCGAATTCTCAATTAAGAAATAATTTCCAATGCATTCCTATGGGCCAGGAGGCCCATAGGAATGAATGCAAAATAATTCTCAAATTGCGAATTCGCAATTTGCTAATCGCAATTTGAGAATTATTGCAAGGGTGCAGGGGTGTCTCAAAGACACCCTGCTGCACCCCTGAACCCTGAAAAGAACATGTGTGTGCATATGGCGCACATACATGCCCTATGGCATGTGTGTGCATCACATGCCACCTTTAAAAATGCCAAATTGTGAATTTTTGGAAGAATTCGCAAGTTACCATCAACTACGAGTTGGTGGTAATTTGCGAATTCTTAACCAAAATTCGCAAGCCAAAAATGCTACATACATAGCATTTAAGGAATCGCAAAATTGCGAATCCCTAAATGCTATGGAAAAATAAGGAATAGCACAAGTTTGCGATTCCTTATTTTGGGAATGTTTCATACATCCCAAAACATGCAAAAAGGCCATTTGCGATTCGCAAAGGCCGAAATTTTGCGAATTTCGGCCTTTGCGAATCACAAAAGGCTTGATACATATGGCCCATAGACTTTTTTTTCCTTTTCCTTTTTTGTGTGGCATCAGTGAAACTCTCTATATTGTAGTAGAGTGTCATATTTTCACACAAGAGGAATTGGAGATTTGTCGCCGCCAGGAGTAAACCATCTGAACTACAGCTTACTGACCTTTATTACTTACTTGATCAGATATTTTTACAGTGAGAATATTTTTCTAAATTGCAGTTAAAAAAAGATTGTTTAGATAGATACTTTTTTTACTGAATGTCTTTGATGAACCCTTCATTTCTCAATTGATATTTTCATATTTCTCTTTTTCTGTGTTGTGGTTCCTATTCTCATTCTCCCTATAGAATATATAGGAATAGTATTGTACATTTAACTAGTTTCCTATATATTCTTAAAGGAGTACGTGATCTCTTAGCAGACCATTGAGTGACCTCTAAGCACTACGACAAAACTTTCCCGCCTTCTACAGACTAGAGATTGTAAAAAGTTTGGGTTTTTTTGTGCTCCTTAGTCTTCTTCTCCTGTGCAATACTATAAAGTCACCATGTATATTTTAATACTGTGAACTTATAGTACTTCAGAGCGGTTAGAGATCTATCTCTGCAAGATATTAACAACATTCACTACAGTTATTTCCGTTGATAACTTACTACCTTAGTTTGTAACACTGCTAACATGTTATAAAATAGTAGTCACTAAACGCAAACTGTATACATTGTGCTTTATTTAATGTTTTGATGAAGCATACATTTCCAGGTAATATGACGTCATTTGTGTTTAACAGTTTTTTACTTGTTATTGTTGTTGTGACCTGAGATGATGTAGTGCAGGAGTGTTTCTTGTAGCACTTCTTTTCTACTTTATCTAAAAGTAACTGATGCCCTCTTATATTAACAAGAATATGGGGCAACACTTTTACAAACTATAGGTGACAAAAAAGGAGGGTGTGGCCACGCTTAAGGGATAATTTATGAATTGCGTTTTTATTTGTCACCCCTCTGATATATACAGCTATTCTTTCCTAAGAAAGTATATTTGTGATTGCTTAGTAAAAACTGTTTCAAACCTAGACTTTTTTGCAGCGCAACCACACCTACTATTTTGTTGCAAGGAAATAGCACTACCCGCGACAGAAGTAAGCACCGCACTATAACTATACATTATAAGTAAACTTTGCTCCCGAGAAGAAGGTTACTCAGAACCTTATTTAAATGAAGACCGCAACAGTGTTTTTTTTTTTTAACCCTCTCCTCCATATTATAATATTTGCTCCAAAGATGTAGCACTCCCCCTCAGAAAAGTAACCACCACATTATGAGTAAATACTGCTCCAGTGAAGTATCCCACCCGCTGACTTAATAAAAAGAAGACCACAACACATTGTTATTTTCCCGACGTGATTTGTAGGCCCCACGCAAATTATATAAATGGACCTTTAAAATATATTTAAATTTTTTTTACCTCCACAGTCCCTGTCCATCACCTTGTGACCACTGTACAGAGTTAATAGTGTTCCTACCGTCCCCTCTACTACTTTGTTTTCCCTTACTCCTTTGAAGTGCGTCACAAAATGGCTGACAACAGTGAACCTTTCCCACCCAAGAAGGTGCAAACTTGAACGCAAAACACTTTAGTCAATAAAATGTCCAGGGTGTTCCACAGAGGGGGAGGGAATGGCTGCCATCACTTCTACTTTTAATGCTTCACCGCCAACGAACATTAAGCTTGGAAGGTCCTGCTTTGAACACGTTACCCAATGAGATGTCCCTGATACTCCGCGGAGGGGGAAGGAATCCCTGACAACATTTCTACTTTCAATGGTTTACAGCCAATCAACATTAAGCTTGGGAAGGGCCTCTTTGGAACAAGTCAGCCAATCAGATGTCCCTCCTATTTTGCAGAGGGGAAGGGAATAGGTGGCAATTAAATGTAATTTTTTTCAACGCACAGGGAAAGAACAAGCCCTCCCACATAATATTACATTTCCTCTAACAAAGTTACACCATCTATGATAAAAGTGAACACCGCATTATAAGTAAACATTACTCCGCATTATATTAAAGGAAGGTCGCAATACGCCCCATGGTTGTTTTCCCCATATGATTTCCACAGCCTACTGAACATTGCCTCAATACCGCGCATCATTGTTTTGCAGATGTGATTTCTACGGCCTTGGCAACATTCACACTGCTTGTCGCATTGCTTTCCCGATGGGCTTTCCAGATGAATGAATGAATTTAGATTTCTAAATGAATGAATGAATGAATGAATTTAGATTTCTAAAGCGCACATAGCTGCCCTGAGGCGTCCAAGCGCTAAGAATACCAACTGGGGCTAAAGTAGGGAACAACATGAATGAATTTAGATTTCTAAAGCGCACATAGCTGCCCTGAGATCCTACGCAACCTTGCCGCAATACCGCGCACCGTTGTTCTGCGAATGTGATTTCTACAGGCAACGCAACATTCAAACTCCCTGCCTCTGCTCCGTACAGACTGCTTAAAGTAACACCACAGTGTTCCTACTATACCCTCTTATAGAATTCTTCTATTTTTCCCCCTACTCCTTACAACTGAGTCACAAAATGGCTGTCAATACTTCCTAGTTTCAACCGTTCACAACCAATGAGCCGCAAGCTCGTGCTCGTAACCCCTCAGCCAATCAGATGTCAGAATTATCAAATATCGATATCTGTAAAATTTAATATTTCTCAAAAACTACTGAATGGATTTACACAGGCTTAGAAAGGATTTTTTCGAAAGGGGCGCACTGCTAAGAATTAGCACAATATAAACAGTTGACTCACTGTTAGGTGTGAGGTCAAACAAAGGGGCTGAGGGGAAAGCCCTATACCCCTCTAAGTAGTGTCAACCTAGGTCGGCACTGTATACAAACAAAATAGCACACCCCCGCACACTCTAGAAAATATATGTAGTCATATTAGTGCTGACTCTAGAAAGTGAGGACAAAGCCTATCAGTTGAACAGTAATAACGGAATGTCTTTTCAAGTCTTTCGTTGGTAGGGGGTGTCTTTAATGTTCATACAAAAAAAAACAGCCGACACATGTTTCGTCGCGTGTGGGACAATCTTCCCGCGACTTCTCAGGGCTGTTGATGCTGTAGGCAGGTAGTGGAAGTCGCTCTGTTTGTGAGAATTCCGACCCGACAGGGCCCTTGACTTGTAGGTTGAGGTAGAGTGGAGCTATGTAAATCTTGCTAATGGGGTTTTAGTCCTGCCCGCCAGTGGGCTTTTATCATCAATAATGTCTCTCAAGTGAGTGTTCTAAAACTGCCTTGCATGCTGGAACTTGTAGTTTCCTTCCGCAGGTCCAAAACACCAAAGTCTGCCCCTCCTTTGCCTCCTCCTCACTGTGGTCGCAATAGAAGGGCTCAAACTCTCCTTCAGGTATGCAATAGTCTTTATTACACATTCAGGCAGTCATAACGCGTTTCGGTAACAGCCATTACCTTGATCACCTGTATATATACTAAGTAAACTACAGCCAAATCAATAGAGTGTTGTTGCCAGAGTAATTTCATCATAAGATCAAACAATATTAACAACCAGTAGGCAAATGCAGTGCTTTTATAATTTCTCTGTTAGAGTGGAAAACGAATCACAAAATAAATGCTGGAGTGATCCTCCTCAAAATATCCAAAGATTTATGATTATGCAATATGGGTCATTTTGAAAAGGAAGATACTTGAGCTGTCAAATATAAAAAAGCCAACAAAAGAAAAAAACATATTTTTCCAAATACTATCTTACTAGCAATCCAAAATCACTATAACTCTTGTTCCATTAATAAAATGAGGTTCCTCAGAACGTGTCTGCAGCACTCCAGAACCACTTACATATCAAACCTATAATAGAGATCCACAACCCATGGGAAGGTTATCACTTATATAACATATGATGGTCAACAGACAAAGGCTGAAGCAGGAAGTAATGTAAGTAGTACAAACAGGATGGCCACCACATTACCAAAAAGGCTGATATGTTGTGTGCCACTAGTCCTCTAGACAATTGGGAGCATTCCAGACTGAAGAGGCCCCCCTTTGTGTCAACACTCCACTAAACAGTCTCCCAGAATGCAAGTAGACCTCATCACCGGAAAATAAATTGGCAGCTTCATCACTGAAGAAGCAGGTTAATTGCCATGAGAGGGCACTTTCAAATCTAAATCGTCTTAGATTTTCGACCAATACCAGGATTAGTCCACACCTGGTAAACCTGTATTGCCCTTCTGGAGTTGGAAGACTCGATACAGCCCTCACAGTGTGTTGAGATGGCACCTTTTCGGAGACACCAACTTTTCCCCTACACTGCAACACTCACGAAAATTCTGCATTCGTTTGTATTTCCAAAACAAAACTCAATGAAAATAGCACATGAAAATGAAAACTAACTAGCCAACAGACTGATTTTAATTTCATCAACATTCATCCCATGTGTATAGCCACAACCATGTTGTTAGCAGCACCTTGAGCCTATTTTCTTGTCTTGTGGAATTCACTCCAAACATCTATTTCAGTTTAAGTACCGGCATGCATAGATGCAAATTCATAATAACTACCTCTTCAAATGACATTTCAGACACACAACGCACCTGAAGACTCAACAACCAAATCTTCTGAAAGACTGGCTACTTCCCCATAACAAAGCCAAACTAAAATGCTGGTCTTTGCAACTGAAAAAAAAATATATGAACTGCTATTTGCTACTTTGGACTTATTTCAGTCTGAACACTATAATAATACACCTTTTTTTTTGTTTGAAATAAAACCAGCAACACACAAATACATCGCAAACTGTGAGGTAGGTTTGTGCTTCACAAACATTGTGCATCTTGCAAGTTTGATATTCGTACATATGATATGCGCTCAAAAGTATAAGAAGTAAATAGGCACATAATGTTCAGAAAGGGAAGCGAAGGTGACAAAGAATTGAAAAACCTCACATTTCTTTATTAGGCTCTGAAGGATCATATTTGCCTTGTCTTTAAGACGCATAGAACGTTTTTTTCAACCTGGAGTTCATAGTGGTACATGCCGTTTTAACAGTCAATGGATATATAGGATGGGCACGCAGGTGTAAAGGGAGCACGCTTAGATTGCAGGATGGGATCCCACTACGCACAACCTTAAAAACAAATTTAGGAACCACTGACATCAGGTCAATACCTATGCTAATTACCATCAAGTGAAACCAGTTGGTAAAGATGGCCGCTATTAAATGGAAGTTCAAACATTCACACTGGCTTCTTTCTGTGTGATGGTGATGCGAAGGCGTGCGCTGGGAGCTACACACAGGAGCAGAGCAGAACACAGGAGTTAGGCTCTAGGCAGAGTCACCCGGGACTCAACAACCACTAAGAACTAACCTGCCACATAAAACCCTTCACAATTACCAGGAGAGACACTGAAGTACCCAGCTGCCACCATAAATCGCATAGGCACACAAACTCTACTGGTCTGGCCCATACAATTACCACAAACACAGAACTGAAAAAATATGTCCACTACACACATAGCACTCAGATGTACCATCAAACATACCACAGGCCTACATCCAACTCACACAAATCCCCACATCACAGAGTGACCATACACCCATCTAAAGACACACTGGCATGCACCAAATCCAAGACCAACACAATCAAGATACACACAGAGCCTGCATAGATCCTTACACTTTTGAGATCTCAGGCACTAAACATACAAATACACTCAACATACCAGACATCAAATACTACCCGCCACACATACTCAGCTCTGTTAACATACAAAGTTGTGTGTGCGCGCACACACATGCCCAAATCCACTCAATAAACATTATCGAGAACAGACACATAACACACCATAGACACAAATGAAACATCTGCATAGACCCCCTACAGACAGTGCCATGGACATGCCCCTTCTCCCCCACACACATATATAACACAGTAATATGAGCGCTTAGAAGGCTGTTCAAACACGGGCAGGCGCTGCAGAGCTGCCGATGACACATGCACATGTGGATATTAAGCGTTGTATCAAAGTAAGCAGAGATAAGTAGATGGCTTCTAGGTGCTTATGGTGCTGAGAGCGAGAAGGCAGCAGACGTCTGTATAAGTGGGGGGCACAGGGGGCATGTGCATGGTCATCACGTATGTGCATAGAAGTATGTGGCCCTGCCCTGCTCACCCTCCAGGCTGACACCCCTCTCATGATATGGGGGAGACGCTCAGATAAGGAAATGCCCAGAAAAACCGACTGCACATGCTCAGATACTGATGTCAGACTGCGCACGCTCAGATACCGCTTCACTGTTATGAGCTACTGATGTTGGACTGCGCATGCCCAGATACAAACTTTGTTTGCTCTACTACCCATGCTTGACCCTTTATTCCAAAGGTCGGAGTTCCTCAGATTCCAGTTTACAAACGGAAAGAAAACACCCTAAACTGTGGTATGCGCTCTAGTCTATGAGCGTGTGCGCGATGACGCGTCACGCCATAGACTAGAGCAGGAGGCGCACGCATGCGCAGGAGACAGCGGGGAAAGGCGCGAACGGAGAAAAAGCGGCAGTTGGCGACCGGAGCGGTCACTGTTAGACGCTCGGCGCCCTAAGCTCTGTAGGGTATTTACAAGAGAATAAAACGTTGGTTACACACCTTCCACTGCCTCAGCTTGTACTTAAGGGGGAAAAGGAGAACATCACAGTGGCGACGAGGCTGGGATCTGAACACCACCAGGTGCAGAGGACGACAACCATACCCCCCTGCAAACCCTTCGCACGAGCCAGCAAGGCAGGATACCTACAGGAAGAGCTAAGGGCGTGGCAGCAGCATAACAGCAGGATACAGACCCAAACACCGACTTAACAGTCAGGTCAGTGCTGCCCAAGACACCAGGGGCCCTCAGCCAGCACCCTGGCAACCAAGGGAGACACCCCCAAGCTAGAGGACGGGGAGAAGACCGAGCAAACTGCGCAAAGTGCGAGGGACAATACCCCAGGTAGCCCAAGGGGCCGAGGCGACACGGCAGAGAGTGCAGGGGCATCCGGTGAGCCTACCCAACGAAGGGCCCAGGAGGGAGACCCTAGAGAGGACGTCAGAATGGCGAATCAAGCTTCTGCTCTGATGGCACCCGTCCCTTTCCTACCCAGGCCGGGAGAACCCCAACTAAAATGGGAGGACTGGAAAGAATACTTTCTCAACTACATAGAGGCCCTCGGAGATGAGAGTGAAGGGGAATACACGCCGGAAAGGAAAAAGAGACTGTTGCTCCACAACTTAGGCCCAGAAGGGGTAAGGGTGTTCAAGAATCTAGTACCCAAGGAGAGAGGTGCAGCGGAGACAGACGTCTTTATGAATGCACTGGACGACCTGGACAGCCACTACCGCCCGGCGGTTTGTGTCTCCATAGACAGCTATAATTTTCAACAAAGAAAGCAAGAGGCGGGAGAATCTATTGATGACTACGTGGCGGCACTCCGACGCCTAGCTATCACATGCCGGTATGGGGCCCTGCAGGATGAATACATTAAAGACCAAATCGTGATGCACACCACCAGCAGAGCGGTCCAGGACAAGTTATGGGCGATGGACGAGACGTCCCTTAAAGAAGTGGTGGCGATGGTCAAGAAGGCGGAAATGTCTAAGCGAGGTGCCGACGCGGCAAAAAGGGAAAGTGGGCCGAGGCAGATGATCAACAAGATTGACGAGGCGCCACAGTCCAGCAAGCCCAAAAGCAATTACGGAGACCAAAGGAAGGACACGAGAGGAACTGGAAAACAGACGGCCCGCTCCAGTCCTGGTAACAAATTTGCGTGTTACAGATGCGGCAGTGCAGCGCACACGGCGCAGGACAGACGTTGTCCCGCGTTCCGCGCCCGGTGCTCGTTCTGTGGGCTGACCGGCCATTTTGAAAAGGTGTGCCGGAAGAAGGGATCGAAGTCCACCGTCAAATGCATCGACTCTGCCACAGCGAACTTGAGTGAGGAAGAAGACCCAGAAGAAGATGATCTGGTTCTGTGCATAGAAGATCAGGTACTGGATGTAGCTGGGAAGCGAAGAGATAAGCCCCGCACGGACATGCTCATTGGGGGTGTGAAGGTACATGTGGCCGTCGATTCAGGGTCCCCCTGGACCATCGTGCAAAGATCGATATGGGAAGAGGACTTCGCACCAGTAGTGGGGCCCGATTTACTGCCGCCGGACATCAGACCCATCTCGTACACAGAGAATTCCATCCCCCTGGTGGGGTGCCGGGACTTCGTGTTTGAATTCAGAGGAAGGTCGGCCACGTGCACTCTATACGTGGCGGAGAAGGGCCCATCGGTGTTGGGATGGAGAGACGCAGGAGATCTTGGCATCATACTCAATCCAGGAGGGAAGGAGCAGATACTGTTAACAGATGAATGGCCCCTCTCGAAGGATGAGGACTGGAAAGCGGCGTACCCCAAGGTCTTTGAGGGCACGGTCGGCAAACTGGACAAATTTGTACACAAAATAGTCCTTAAGGAGGGGGCAGTACCAGTTGTCCATAAGGTCCGAAACATACCCATATCCACGAGTGAAGCGGTGCAACAGGAATTGCTGAAATTGGAAGAACAAGGCATCATCGAGCCAGTGGACAGTGCAGAATGGCTTTTGCCTTTGGTAGTGGTCAAGAAACCAAATGGGAAGGTCCGGCTCTGTGTGGACCTCAGAGAGCTCAACAAACACCTCATTGTGGAGAGATTCCCGCTCCCCAGGATCGAGGAGATGCTGGCGAGAACGAAAGGCATAACTCACTTCTCCACAATAGACCTCACGTCAGCATATTACCAAATAGAACTGCATCCTTCAAGTAGGAAGTACACATCCTTCATAACGCCCTTTGGCTGCTACCAATTCAGGAGAATGCCCTTTGGCTTGGCTTCCGCCGCGGCCGTTTTTCAGAAACTAATGCACAGACTGTTTAAGGACATCTCGGGGGTGCAGTATTTTCAAGATGACATTTTAGTGATGGGCTCCGACAAAAGAGAGCACGACAAGAAACTGCATCGAGTCCTAGGAGTGTTGCAAGGGAAGGGCTTAACTGCGGAATGGAGCAAATGTAGAATTGGGACACACTCAGTGACCTACTTAGGTCATGAAATTGGTACACACGGCATCTCGCCGAAAGAACGGAATGTGAAGGCGATAAGGGATGCCAAAGCCCCAGCAACCAAAGAGGAAGTGCGGTCATTCCTTGGAATGGCCGAGTATTACAGCAAGTTTGTCAGACACTTTGCCACTCGGACCTACAGGATGAGACAACTGATCAGAAACAATGCAAAATTCGAATGGGACGCAGAGGCTCAATCCGAATTTGAGACGGTAAAGGACTGCATCAGCCAAGCCATCCCGCTGCAAGGGTACGTCCCCACCGGCAAGACCATAGTGACGACAGATGCAAGCGACAAGGGATTAGGGGCGGTGTTGGCGCAGGAAAGAGAAGATGGATCCAAGGAAACGATCAGTTTTGCGTCCCGTGCACTCTCTCCGACGGAACAACGGTACAGCGTAATCGAAAAAGAGATGCTGGCGGTCACGTGGGCCCTGAACAGGTTTCGGCAGTTCATATGGGGCACGAGATTCAAGCTTCAAACGGATCACAAGCCGCTTATCAAGGTGTTGACATCCTCTGGCCATGACACAGCGACCCCAAGAATTGCCAAAATGACGTTGAAGCTGTTGGACTACACCTACGACGTAGAATATCTTCCAGGCACGCAAAACAAAGTGGCTGATTTTCTCAGCCGGGCTGCTGCGATGGAGGAAGCGCCGGAGGAGGCCCCGGACAAAGAGGAGATGGTGGCCAACATGGAGGATCATGAGATGTCGATTAGTGCGCAGGAATGGAAGGCGGCCTACGAGCTTGATGAGGAGAAGGTGGAAGTAAGGAGACACCTCACGAAGGGCTGGCCGGACAAAAAGAAGCTCACGGAGGGAGTGCGACGATTCTATGAGATGAGAGAGGAATTGTCACTGAGCGATTCGGGAATATTCTTGTACAGAGGAGAACGTGTTGTGCCCCCAGTGACACTGATACCCAGGCTATTGAAGTTGCTGCACGAGGGACATTTGGGCATAGTGAAAACCAAGGCGTTGGTCAAGCAGATGTACTGGTGGCCAGGAATGGATGCCCACATAGAGAGACAAGTGCGGGAGTGTGGGCAATGTCAAGGAGCGGACAAAGTGCTCCGCCCACTCAGACCTGCATTGGGGAAATTTGACACCCCGCGAGGCCCCTGAGAGGATGTGGCTATAGACATTCTGGGACCTGTCCTAGACAGCAGAGGGGTGAACAAATACATTTGTGTGATAATGGACAAGTATTCCAAATGGCCTGAAGTGGACATACAGGAGTCAATGGACACGGACACTATTTTGCGATTCCTGACATCGGTGTTCCTACGTGAGGGCATACCCAAGTCCATTCTCAGTGACAATGGACCTCAATTTGTGTCAGACAAGTGGGGTCGATATATGAAAAGGAATGGGATTGAGGTGAAACACACGGCCGTTTATCACCCGGCATGCAACGGCCAGGTCGAAAGGTTCAATAGGGTGCTCATGGGCTCCATTCAGGCAGCCATATCCCAAGGAAAGGACTGGGAAGCGGAAGTAATGAGCATGCTATGGGCCTACAGGATCACGCCCTCAGTGGTGGGGTACAGTCCGTTCCAAGTGCTAAGGGGACGGCATCCCTTCACCCGGGACAACGTCGCATGGAGGGAGAAGACCATCACCAGCAAGTGGTCCCCAGCAGTGGTGCAGCACAATTTGGAGAAGGCCCAGAAGATCTATGCAGCACACTATGATAAGCGACGCAACACAAAGGAAACAGCGCTGGAAGAAGGGGAATGGGTCAGGGTTAAACTCCCTACCCTACAAAAGAAAGGAGAAAGCAAGTTCAGCCGGCCCCTACAAGTGCAGGAGGTACGAGGAAGGGCGGCTCTTCTCAGTGACGGCAAGGTCTGGTCGCAAGACCGCATGGCCAGAGTCAATAAAATAATAGTTTGGCCCAAGTCTGAAGAGGACGAGAGACGGATGGACTTACAGGAAGAAAGACCCCAAGGGGGACACAGCACAGGAGACTGTGGGGAAAGTGTAGGTGAGGACACGGAGATGGATGGCCTGGGAGCAAGGCCTACCGATGGAGATGGCGCACCGGTGAATGCAGAGGCGAGAGCTGATGGGAGAGGAAATGAGAGGTCCCAAGGAGAGACAGAAGAGAGAGAGAACATGCCGGTAAGACACACCCGCAGCGGAAGGGCAGTCACTGCGCCCTCTCGCTATAGAGACTTTGTGATGGATGGACACTAGCTTTTGGTGCCACCTCCCGAGGTGCCCCAACATAGACTCATACGCCTGCTAGGGGACTCTTATCCAAGGGGGGAAAATTGTTTGTTGTTTATATTAAAGGGGGGAGATATGTGGTATGCGCTCTAGTCTATGAGCGTGTGCGCGATGACGCGTCACGCCATAGACTAGAGCAGGAGGCGCACGCATGCGCAGGAGACAGCGGGGAAAGGCGCGAACGGAGAAAAAGCGGCAGTTGGCGACCGGAGCGGTCACTGTTAGACGCTCGGCGCCCTAAGCTCTGTAGGGTATTTACAAGAGAATAAAACGTTGGTTACACACCTTCCACTGCCTCAGCTTGTACTTAAGGGGGAAAAGGAGAACATCACATAAACTAGGCTTGGAGGTTTCTGGCAAGAAAACAGATTTGTCATTGCTGGAAAAAGAAAATAGAAAGCTCAATTGCACCCAGATACATTTTTTGCATTTGTAATTGTGAACCATGCACAATTTCGCTCTGTCTTATGTGGGCATTCACAAACCTTCGATGCCACTGTTTCCCGGGGAACTTTGTGCAACCATTAAGAATTTGAGATATTCGTCAGTCTGCGTCCAGGCTTTCTTTAAATGTTTACTTGTTGTGAATGGGACCTCTGCGCCTTTCACCGTGCGTGTGTCTGTATATTCATCAACCTTTCCATTGCCCCGCGGTTGCCACCCTCTGCTGACCACTTGAGTCCGTCTCTTTTCTCCCACGCTTGGCAAAGAATGAGGGGTAGCTGGGCTTTGGGTGTTTTTTTTCTTTGAAGTTTACAATGCCACGTTTGTTACTTTCATATTTATGGAGGCAGAGTGCTCAAAAGTGCACACCTTTGACAGACAAAAAGATCCCCACATCGTGTACACAGCACTAGGGTTCACAGGCATATATTTAGTAGAAGAACTAAGGATTAAAAGGCTCAAGAGGTGCAGGCTAGCCTCAATGAAAGCGTTCACATACAGTGTGTGACTAATTTAGAAGAAACACTGGCCGGGCCTTTCACTGGCTGCTGGCAGTCTGTCTGCCTGTGAAAGGCCCGGCCCGTGTTCCTTCTCAATTAGTCATGCACGACGCTTTCACTTTAATTCAAGCTGCAGGCAGCCATCCGGTCAGGTCAATCTGCCATGTTGGTACATTAGCTAAATTATACAACAATAATACTTACTTCTCTTCAGTCAGTGGCACAGTGCTTGCCTCTACCACCTGAATCCCACAAGAGCTCGATATGTTCTCTTCCGCAGGCCTCCAACTCATGACTGATTACCAAACAACAAACTGGAAAATTCTGGATTAACCCCTCCCACTGACACCAGCACACCAATCACTTCTGAACAACAACTGTTACTGGGTGGTCTTTCAAGTCTTGAAGAAGAGTCAGAGGGGGCCATTGCCACCCCCCCCCACTACTTTACAGAAGCTGTGCTGGCCTGCCCCCAGCCATTGGAATGAATGGGGAGCCTCTGACTCCTCCCTGGGTAAACAAAATTCGCCCAAATGAAAAGCTGTATTCTGGCAGTGATACACAGATCCTGCCCACCTGTGTGTCGTCACTGCTCTGCTTTCTGGCTTCAGGTCGAAGAAATCTTCGCCCAGCCAAAAGCATGCGCACATAGCAGAGAGCCAAGAGCCAATGCCATCATCCCCCACCCCCTACAGCTTATATTTTGTTAATCCCCCAAGGGTGGCAGGGCGGCGCCCATCTCGCCCATTAGCACCAGCCTCCACTGGACTGAAGGTGGGCATAAAGTGTCCCTAGAGAAGTTACAAATTTGCACAACTTCAGTTAAATATTTGGGACATCATATAGAAAGAGGAGTAAGAAGAGTGACCTCAGAGAAAGTAAAAATAATAAGACATATGCAGTTACCACAGGCCCAAAAAGAAATAAGAATGTTTCTTGGAGTTGTAGGTTATTGCAGGCAATGGATTCTGGATTTGCAGTACTCGCTAAATTATTGATACAGATGACCAGGAAACCAGCAAAGGATCCAGTAGAATGGGATGATGAAAGCATGACACCCTTTATAAAACTACGCAACTGTCTATTGGAAGCACCTGCTCTTGGTCAGCCAGATTACTCAAAAGAATTTGCATTGTTCTGTGATGACAGAAATAATTGTACACTTTCAGTCCTGACACACAGACCTGGTTTAATGCTACGTCCTGTGGCATATTTTTCTGCTACTTTGGATCCAGTGGCATCTGCTCTGCCCAGGTGTCTAAAAGCTGTAGCTACAACATGTATGAGTCTGGAACAAAGTGAATCCATTGTAATGGGACATCCTGTAAAAGTGTATGTTCCACACTGTAATTCTACTGACAAGAACCCGAACTCAGTATCTTACCCCTAGTCGATTGACTAAATATGAGCAAATCATATTAGGTCCTGAGAATGTAACAATAGACAGATGTACAGTATTGAACCCAGCAACCTTGTTGCCAGACCCACATTGTGAAGAGGTAAAAGATGAAGTCGAACATGAATGTCTTGACGTCACTGAACTGAGTACAAAACCTCGACCAGACATACAGGAAGAACCTTTAAAGAATGCAGAACATGAACTTTATGTTGACGGCTTATGCATGCGCAAAACAACAGTTGATGGAAAGAATGCAGAACAATGTCATACATTCACCCCAGTACAGAGATCTAGGCCTAAATCCATCTTTTTTTGCACTCCACACCACCCCAGTTCAGACATGGCCATATGCAAATCAGCCTTGACCCTGTGCCTCATGGGAACAGTCCAGCCCGAACTGCCAAGCCATGTCTTCCCTGGACCGGAATCAAGCATCCTAGGACCGGTTTCTGGCTATCAGTCGTCATCAGCCAGGATAGCTTAACTCCAGTGGTGTGGAGAGCACGGGACTCACGTCTGAGCATACCCGTCCCACTCGGGGTAACAAATGCAAAAACAACAGTTGATGGACAGAATGCAGGACAATGTCATACATTCACCCAGTACAGAGATCTGGGCCTAAATCCATCGTTTTTTGCACTCCACACCACCCCAGTTCAGACATGGCCATAGCCAAATCAGCCTTGACTCTGTGCCTCATGGGAACAGTCCAGCCCGAACTGCCAAGCCATGTCTTCCCTGGACCGGAATCAAGCATCCTAGGACCGGTTTCTGGCTGTCAGCCATCATCAGCCAGGATAGCTTAACTCCAGTGGTGTGGAGAGCACGGGACTCACATCTGAGCATACCCGTCCCACTCGGGGTGACAAATGCAAAAACAACAGTTGATGGACAGAATGCAGAACAATGTCATACATTCACCCCAGTACAGAGATCTGGGCCTGAATCACTCTTTTTTTGCACTCCACACCACCCCAGTTCAGATATGGCCATATGCAAATCAGCCTTGACCCTGTGCCTCATGGGAACAGTCCAGCCCGAACTGCCAAGCCATGTCTTCACTGGACCGGAATCAAGTATCCCAGGACCGGTTTTAGGCTATCAGCCGTCATCAGCCAGGATAGCTTAACTCCAGTGGTATGGAGAGCACGGGACTCACGTCTGAGCATACCCGTCCCACTCGGGGTGACAATTGCAAAAACAACAGTTGATGGACAGAATGCAGAACAATGTCATACATTCACCCCAGTGCAGAGATATGGGCCTAAATCCATCGTTTTGTTGCACTCCACACCACCCCAGTTCAGACATGGCCATATGCAAATAAGCCTTGGCCCTGTGCCTCATGGGAACAGTCCAGCCCGAATTGCCAAGCCATGTCTTCCCTGGACCGGAATCAAGCATCCTAGGACCGGTTTCAGGCTATCAGCCGTCATCAGCCAGGATAGCTTAACTCCAGTGGTGTGGAGAGCAAGGGACTCACGTCTGAGCATACCCGTCCCACTCGGGGTGACAAATGCAAAAACAACAGTTGATGGACAGAATGCAGAACAATGTCATACATTCACCCCAGTACAGAGATCTGGGCCTAAATCCATTGTTTTTTTGCACTCCACACCACCCCAGTTCAGACATGGCCATATGCAAATCAGCCTTGGCCCTGTGCCTAATGGGAACAGTCCAGTCCGAACTGCCAAGCCATGTCTTTCCTGGACTGGAATCAAGCATCCTAGGACCAGTTTCTGGCTATCAGCCGTCATCATCCAGGATAGCTTAACTCCAGTGGTGTGGGGAGCATGGGACTCACGTCTGAGCATACCCGTCCCACTCGGGGTGACAAATGCAAAAACAACAGTTGATGGAAAGAATGCAGAACAATGTCATACATTCACCCCAGTACAGAGATCTGGGCCTGAATCCATTGTTTTTTTGCACTCCACACCACCCCAGTTCAGACATGGCCATATGCAAATCAGCCTTGGCCCTGTGCCTCATGGGAACAGTCCAGCCAGAACTGCCAAGCCATGTCTTTTCTGGACCGGAATCAAGGATCCTAGGACCAGTTTCTGGCTATCAGCCGTCTTCATCCAGGATAGCTTAACTCCAGTGGTGTGGAGAGCATGGGACTCACGTCTGAGCATACCCGTCCCACTCGGGGTGATAAATGCAAAAACAACAGTTGATGGACAGAATGCAGAACACAGTCACACATTCACCCCAGTACAGTGATCTGGGCATAAATCCATTGTTTTTTTGCACTCCACACCACCCCAGTTCAGACATGGCCATATGCAAATCAGCCTTGACCCAGTGCCTCATGGGAACAGTCCAGCCCGAACTGCCAAGCCATGCCGTCCCTGGACCGGAATCAAGCATCCTAGGACCGGTTTCTGGCTATCAGCCGTCATCAGCCAGAATAGCTTAACTCCAGTGGTGTGGAGAGCACGGGTCTCACGTCTGAGCATACGCGTCCCACTCGGGGCGACACATGCAAAAAATACAGTTGATGGACAGAATGCAGAACAATGTCACACAATCACCCCAGTACAGAGATCTTGGACTAAATCCATAGTTTTTTTTCACTCCACACCAACACAGTTCAGACATGGCCATATGCAAATCAGTCTTGACCCTGTGCCTCATGGGAACAGTCCAGCCGATTTGCCAAGCCATGTCTTCCCTGGACCGGAATCAAGCATCCTAGGACCGGTTTCTGGCTATCAGCCGTCATCAGCCAGAATAGCTTAACTCCAGTGGTGTGGAGAGCACGGGACTCAAGTCTGAGCATATCTGTCCCACTCGGTGTGACAAATGCAAAAACAACAGTTGATGGACAGAATACAGAACAATGTCATACATTCACCCCAGTACAGAGATCTGGGCCTAAATCCATCGTTTTTTTGCACTCCATACCACCCCAGTTCAGACATGGCCATATGCAAATCAGCCTTGACCCTGTGCCTCATGGGAACAGTCCAGCCCAAACTGCCAAGCCATGTCTTCCCTGGACCGGAATCAAGCATCCTAGGACCGGTTTCTGCCTATCAGCTGTCATCAGCCAGGATAGCTTAACTCCAGTGGTGTGGAGAGCACGGGACTCACGTCTGAGCATACCCGTCCCACTCGGGGGTGACAAATGCAAAAACAACACTTGATGGACAGAATGCAGAACAATGTCATACATTCACCCCAGTACAGAGATCTGGGCCTAAATCCATTGTTTATTTGCACTCCACACCACTCCAGTTCAGACATGGCCATATGCAAATCAGCCTTGACCTTGTGGCTCATGGGAACAGTCCAGCCCGAACTGCCAAGCAATGTCTTCCCTGGATCGGAATCAAGCATCCTAGGACCGGTTTCTGGCTATCAGCCGTCATCAGCCAGGATAGCTTAACTCCAGTGGTGTGGAGAGCACGAGACTCCCATCTGAGCATAACCGTCCCACTCGGGGTGACAAATGCAAAAACAGCAGTTGATGGACAGAATGCAGAACAATGTCATACATTCACCCCAGTACAGAGATCTGGGCCTGAATCCATTGTTTTTTTGCACTCCACACCACCCCAGTTCAGACATGGCCATATGCAAATCAGCCTTGGCCCTGTGCCTCATGGGAACAGTCCAGCCCGAACTGCCAAGCCATGTCTTTTCTGGACCGGAATCAAGCATCCTAGGACCAGTTTCTGGCTATCAGCCGTCTTCATCCAGGATAGCTTAACTCCAGTGGTGTGGAGAGCATGGGACTCACGTCTGAGCATACCCGTCCCACTCGGGGTGATAAATGCAAAAACAACAGTTGATGGACAGAATGCAGAACACAGTCACACATTCACCCCAGTACAGTGATCTGGGCATAAATCCATTGTTTTTTTGCACTCCACACCACCCCAGTTCAGACATGGCCATATGCAAATCAGCCTTGACCCAGTGCCTCATGGGAACAGTCCAGCCCGAACTGCCAAGCCATGCCGTCCCTGGACCGGAATCAAGCATCCTAGGACCGGTTTCTGGCTATCAGCCGTCATCAGCCAGAATAGCTTAACTCCAGTGGTGTGGAGAGCACGGGACTCACGTCTGAGCATACGCGTCCCACTCGGGGCGACAAATGCAAAAACAACAGTTGATGGACAGAATGCAGAACAATGTCATACATTCACCCCAGTACAGAGATCTGGGCCTAAATCCATCGTTTTTTTGCACTCCATACCACCCCAGTTCAGACATGGCCATATGCAAATCAGCCTTGACCCTGTGCCTCATGGGAACAGTCCAGCCCGAACAGCCAAGCCATGTCGTCCCTGGACTGGAATCAAGCATCCTAGAACCGGTTTCTGCCTATCAGCCGTCATTAGCCAGGATAGCTTAAATCTAGTGGTGTCGAGAGCACGGGACTCACCTCTGAGCATACCCGTCCCACTTGGGGTAACAAATGCAAAAACAACAGTTGATGGACAGAATGCAGAACAATGTCATACATTCACACCAGTACAGAGATCTGGGCCTGAATCCATCGTTTTTATGCACTCCACACCACCCCAGTTCAGACATGGCCATATGCAAATCAGCCTTGACCCTGTGCCTCATGGGAGCAGTCCAGCCCGAGCTGCCAAGCCATGTCTTCCCTGGACCGGAATCAAGCATCCTAGGACCGGTTTCAGGCTATCAGCCGTCATCAGCCAGGATAGCTTAACTCCAGTGGTGTGGAGAGCACGGGACTCACGTCTGAGCATACCCGTCCCACTCGGGTTGACAAATGCAAAAACAACAGTTGATGGACAGAATGCAGAACGATGTCATACATTCACCCCAGTACAGAGATCTGGGACTGAATCCATCTTTTTTATGCACTCCACACCACCCCAGTTCAGACATGGCCATATGCAAATCAGCCTTGACCCTGTGCCTCATGGGAACAGTCCAGCCCGAACTGCCAAGCCATGTCTTCCCTGGACCGGAATCAAGCATCCTAGGACCGGTTTCAGGCTATCAGCCGTCATCAACCAGGATAACTTAACTCCAGTGGTGTGGAGAGCACGGGACTCACGTCTGAGCATACCCGTCTCACTCGGGGTGACAAATGCAAAAACAACAGTTGATGGACAGAATGCAGAACAATGTCATACATTCACCCCAGTACAGAGATCTGGGCCTGAATCCATCTTTTTTTGCACTCTACACCACCCCAGACATGGCCATGTGCAAATCAGTCTTGACCCTGTGCCTCATGGGAACAGTCCAGCCGGAACTGCCAAGCCATGTCTTTCCTGGATCGGATTCAAGCATCCTAGGACCGGTTTCTGACTATCAGCTGTCATCAGCCAGGATAGCTTAACTCCAGTGGTGTGGAGAGCACGGGACTCACGTCTGAGCATACCCGTCCCACTCGGGGTGACAAATGCAAAAACAACACTTGATGGACAGAATGCAGAACAATGTCATACATTGACCCCAGCTCAGAGATCTGGGCCTAAATCCATTGTTTATTTGCACTCCACACCACCCCAGTTCAGACATGGCCATATGCAAATCAGCCTTGGCCCTGTGGCTCATGGGAACAGTCCAGCCCGAACTGCCAAGCCATGTCTTTTCTGGACCGGAATCAAGCATCCTAGGACAAGTTTTTGACTATCAGCCATCATCATCCAGGATAGCTTAACTCCAGTGGTGTGGAGAGCACGGGACTCACGTCTGAGCATACCCGTCCCACTCGGGGTGACAAATGCGAAAACAACAGTTGATGGACAGTATGCAGAACAATGTCATACATTCACCCCAATACAGAGATCTGGGCCTGAATCCATTTTTTTTTGCACTCCACACCACCCCAGTTCAGACATGGCCATTTGCAAATCAGCCTTGACCCTGTGAGTCATGGGAACAGTCCAGCCCGAACTGCCAAGCCATGTCTTCACTGGACCGGAATCAAGCATCCTAGGTCCGGTTTCTGGCTATCAGCCGTCAACAGCCAGGATAGCTAAACTCCAGTGGTGTGGAGAGCACGGGACTCACGTCTGAGCATACCCGTCCCACTCGGGGCGACAAATGCAAAAACAACAGTTGATTGACAGAATGCAGAACAATGTCACACATTCACCCCAGTACAGAGATCTGGGACTAAATCCATAGTTTTTTTGCACTCCACACAACCCCAGTTCAGACATGGCCATATGCAAATCAGCCTTGACCCTGTGCCTCATGGGAACAGTCCAGCTCGACCTGCCAAGCCATGTCTTTCCTGTTCCGGAATCAAGCATCCTAGGACCAGTTTCTGGCTATCAGCCGTCATCATCCAGGATAGCTTAACTCCAGTGGTGTGGAGAGCACGGGACTCACGTCTGAGCATACCCGTCCCACTCGGGGTGACAAATGCAAAAACAACAGTTGATGGACAGAATGCAGAACAATGTCACACATTCACCCCAGTACAGAGATCTGGGCCTAAATCTATCGTTTTTGTGCACTCCACACCACCACAGTTCAGACATGGCCATATGCAAATCAGTCTTGACCCTGTGCCTCATGGGAACAGTCCAGCCGATTTGCCAAGCCATGTCTTCTCTGGACCGGAATCAAGCATCCTAGGACCGGTTTCTGGCTATCAGCCGTCATCAGCCAGAATAGCTTAACTCCAGTGGTGTGGAGAGCACGGGACTCACGTCTGAGCATATCAGTCCCGCTCGGGGTGACAAATGCAAAAACAACAGTTGATGGACAGAATGCAGAACAATGTCATACATTCACCCCAGTACAGAGATATGGGCCTAAATCCATCGTTTTTGTGCACTCCATACCACCCCAGTTCAGACATTGCCATATGCAAATCAGCCTTGACCCTGTGCCTCATGGGAACAGTCCAGCCCAAACTGCCAAGCCATGTCTTCCCTGGACCGGAATCAAGCATCCTAGGACCGGTTTCTGCCTATCAGCCGCCATCAGCCAGGATAGATTAAATCTAGTGGTGTCGAGAACACAGGACTCACCTCTGAGCATACCCGTCCCACTTGGGGTAACAAATGCAAAAACAACAGTTGATGGACAGAATGCAGAACAATGTCACACATTCACCCCAGTACAGAGTTCTGGGCCTAAATCCAATGTTTTTTTGCACTCCACACCACCCCAGTTCAGACATGGCCATATGCAAATCAGCCTTGACCCTGTGCCTCATGGTAACAGTCCAGCCCGAACTGCCAAGCCATGTCTTCCCTGGACCGGAATCAAGCATCCTAGGACCGGTTTCTGGCTATCAGCCGTCATCAGCCAGCATAGCTTAACTCCAGTGGTGTGGAGAGCACGGGACTCACGTCTGAGCATACCCGTCCCACTTGGGGTGACAAATGCAAAAACAAAAGTTGATGGACAGAATGCAGAACAATGTCACACATTCACCCCAGTACAGAGATCTGGGCCTAAAACCATCATTTGTTTGCACTCCACACCACCCCAGTTCAGACATGGCCATATGCAAATCAGCCTTGACCCCGTGCCTCATGGGAACAGTCCAGCCCGAACTGCCAAGCCATGTCGTCCCTGGACCGGAATCAAGCATCCTAGGACCGGTTTCTGGCTATCAGCCGTCATCAGCCAGGATAGCTTAACTCCAGTGGTGTGGAGAGCACGGGACTCACGTCTGAGCATATCCGTCCTACTCGGGGTGATAAATGCAAAAACAACAGTTGATGGACAGAATGCAGAACAATGTCATACATTCACCCCAGTACAGAGATCTGGGCCTAAATCCATCGTTTTTTTGCACTCCACACCACCCCAGTTCAGACATGGCCATATGCAAATCAGCCTTGACCCTGTGCCTCATGGTAACAGTCCAACCCGAACTGCCAAGCCATGTCTTCCCTGGACCGGAATCAAGCATCCTAGGACCGGTTTCTGGCTATCAGCCATCATCAGCCATCATAGCTTAACTTCAGTGGTGTGGAGAGCACGGGACTCACGTCTGAGCATACCCGTCCCACTCGGGGTGACAAATGCAAACACAACAGTTGATAGACAGAATGCAGAACAATGTCATACATTTACCCCAGTACAGAGATCTGGGCCTAAATCCATCTTTTTTTGCAATCCACACCACCCCAGTTCAGACATGGCCATATGCAAATCAGCCTTGACCCTGTGCCTCATGGGAACAGTCCAGCCCGAACTGCCAAGCCATGTCTTCCCTGGACCGCAATCAAGCATCCTAGGACCGGTTTCTGGCTATCAGCCGTCATCAGCCAGGATAGCCCAACTCCAGTGGTGTGGAGAGCACGGGACTCACGTCTGAGCATACCCGTCCCACTCGGGGTGACAAATGCAAAAACAACAGTTGATGGACAGAATGCAGAACAATGACACACATTCACCCCAGTACAGAGATCTGGGCCTAAATCCATTGTTTTTTTGCACTACATATCACCTCAGTACAGACATGGCCATATACAAGTCAGCCTTGACCCTGTGCCTCATGGGAACAGTCCAGCCCGAACTGCCAAGCCATGTCGTCCCTGGACCGGAATCAAGCATCCTAGGACCTGTTTCTGTCTATTAGCCGTCACCAGCCAGGATAGCTTAACTCCAGTGGTGTGGAGAGCACGGGACTCACGTCTGAGTATACCTGTCCCACTCGGGGTGACAAATGCAAAAACAACAGTTGAAGGACAGAATGCAGAACAATGTCATACATTCACCCCAGTACAGAGATCTGGGCCTCCTTCTTCATGTTGATGGCTTATGCATGCAACATGAGGAAGGAGGATTGAGTGCTGCTTACTCTGTGTGCACATTGGCTGGAATAGTCGAAGCACCCTATTTACAAGGAGTCTAGTCCGCACAAGTAGCCGCATTGATAGCTTTAATTAAAGCATGCAAAATTGGGAAAAATAGGAGAGTAACCATTTACACTGATAGCCAGTATGGTTACGGGATTGTGCATGACTTTTGCCAGCTCTGGTTTCAGAGGGATTTCATGACTTCTTCAGGAACCCCTATTAAAAATGGAAATGTTGTAAAAGAATTAATTGAAGCAATTCAATTGCCAAAAGAAGTGGCTGTGGTAAAGTGTGCTGCTCACCAGTCTGGAAATGATAAGGTGACTGCTGGTAATTGTTATGCTGACCAAGTTGCCCAACATTGTGCTAAATACAAAACAGCAGTAAACAAAAAAATTGAAGCATGTGGAATTAGCTGCTAACTTATTCTACTTGAAGGTGTAGGGGCATGGAAAGCAATGAGTGACGTACAGAATGAAGCACACCAAAAAGAGAAAGAAGAATGGAAGAAAATAGGTTGTCAGAGAAGAGTTGATGATGGTGTATGGATTTACCTAGATGGAAGACCAGTGTTGCCTGATTGTATGCTTGCAGCCATGGCTAGAATGTACCACGGAGACACTCACATAGGTAGAGATGCTATGATTAGAGTTTTCAGACCAGATTAGTTAAATACAATGTTCACAAATGTCGCAGAGAGTCTTTGCCAGAGATGCCTAATTTGTCAACAAATGAGCCCATGCAGGAAAACTGTAGTTTGCACAGGAAAAATTGGGAAAGCAGAAGGTACATTTATAAGACTTCAAATAGATTTCATTCAGTTACCAGTTTGTCAAGGACTAAAATATGTACTTGTCATAGTTTGTTTATTTTCAAAGTGGGTGGAAGCCTACCCTAGAAGGAATGACAGCTTGACAGTGGCCAAACTTTTGTTGAGAGAATTCATACCACGTTTTTGTTTCCCAGTAAAGATCGAATCAGATAGAGGGTCTCACTTTAATAATGAAATAATTCGCTTAATTTGTGAAGCATTTAAAATTGAACAAAAGCTGCACTGTGCATACCGCCCAGAGACATCTGGAGTGGTAGAACAATTGAATGGCACAATAAAGTCAAGACTGGGAAAAGTATGTGCATCCACCCCACTGGAGTGGCCTGATGCTTTACCTCTTGTCCTGATGGGACTCAGAAGTATACCGGACAAAAATACAGTCTTGAGTCCCCATGAAATACTCATGGGAAGGGCAATGAGGCACGCATGTATTCCAGGACACGAGCTGTTGTATATATCTGATGATTTGGTTTTCGAGTTTCGCAAAGAGTTGGCTGACCAATTTCATTCTATCTCTCACCAGGTTGGAGAGGATGCTGTTACCAGGCAGCCAAACCCTGCGCATGATCTGAATCCTGGTGACTGGGTAGTAGTGAAAAATCACACTAGAGAATCGTGCCTCGCACCAAGGTGGGAAAAGCCACATCAGGTTATATTGGTTATGACAGCTGTAAAATGTGCAGGCTTGCCTAATTGAATCATGCAAGCCATACCAAAAGAGTGCCAGAACCTGACAAAGTAGATCCACAACAAACTCAAACAGTTGAGGTGGCTGACGGTTGCACAGCTGAAGGATCACGAGAAACAGATCCTGAGGTAGCTGACCAAGAACAACCTAGCACTAATCAGGATGACTGGATTCCAGTAGTGGATATATCTGAAATTGTTGTGTGAACAAAAAGTCAAACTCGATTAGAAATACAGAGTGATAGTGAGGATGAGACACTATTAGAAGAATATACTCAGATTAAAGAAAATAAAGCTAACACCAAATCTGAGGATGACCAGATAGGGAAAGAGCAATGTACTCAGTCTGAAAATAATAGCAACATCCTGAAGTCTGAGGAGGGACAGATAGGCTTTAGAAAAAAACGCCCAGGCAGAAGAAAACCAAGAAATTAAAAGACCTGAGCAGGACCAGTTAGAAAAAGAAAAACAAGTTCAAGAAGAAGACCAACAAAGCCAAATCAACCAGATCCTGAACAGGGCCAGATTAAAAAAGAAGAATACATCCAGGCAGAAACGGCTAAGGTAATATGCCCTGGGCAAGGTCACATAGAGAGGAATTCAGAAGACGGAAATGATCAAGTTTTGCCATAAATAAATGAAAATAAAAGAGCACTTGAAGGAGCTAAAAGCACAGTGCCAGCTAAGAAATTTAGAAAAGGTGATACTTGGCCTGGTGTTGTTAAGAGACTGAAATATCGCCTTAAGAAAATAACTGAAGAACCTGATCAAGTAAATGAAGTAACAAGTCAATCTGGACAGTCCACTGAAAAGCCAAGATGGAGTAGTCCAAGATTACAAAGACTGAATAATAAATTCAAAGGTCCTGAATGGACATATGTAATTCTTGAAGATTTCGAGAATTTGGAAATAGGTGGAGATAGTGATGAAGAATTAAATGCTGATCGAATTGATGAAGCAGTGAGACCAACTTGAAGAAAGATAAAATCCCCAGGTTGTATTCTGTATAAAAGTTAGAAAGAGGGGAGAGATCTCATTGATCTAAAAATGGCTGATAATAAAGCTGCTGAGAAACCAAAATGAAACTGTATAAAGAGATACTGTAGAATGTGTATATGTAGCATATGTTTAGTACTTATGGTATGGTTAGGATTAACAATAGCCATTCCCTACCTAATGACTGAAAGTAAGCAGAATAACACTAGTGCACATAGAAAGGTAGCTAACATTAAGCAAGACAGGGTAGATCTAGTAGCACCAGATGAGACAGATTTACATGTTATGAATAGAAATAGTACAGATTTGAATGTTTTTGCTAATCTGTTAGTACATCATGTAGAAACCATGGAAGTTAGTGATTGCTATGTTTGTATGAAATTGCCGACATCAGTAGCAGAAGCAGTAACATATCATCATTTACCATTCACTTATAGTATTTCATGTAGTATTTTAGCTAGTTTATTTTATAGAACTGGAAAATTACAATAATATTATTCTAATATAGATGTGATTTTTTCTGAAATCCCTGTGTGGAAAAGAATAAATCCCGTCCTTAGCAGTAGAGATTCACAATTCATGGGTGAATATTTTCTATCAATGAAAACAATATATATAACTAAAGCCCATAAGCACAATTTAACTTGTAAGTTACATGAATAAGACAAGATATTTTTGAATTTAGTAGAAAAAAGGAGACAGGATTTCCAAAGAAGGGCCTCTGAACCGAAACCTCAGATACCTAAATGGGCTGAGAGAGAAGAGCTTATTGCAATTGGCAAGACTCATGCTGCTATGTACCTGTGGAGTTTGTACAAGGATTGCTGAGAGCGCCCGATGTCATTGCCTGCTGCCTTCTTGCGAAAAGCGGTAACTGCCGCTTGTACTTTGTCTTCGCGGCCGGAGCCGCCAGCAACCTTTAATGTGGCAGGGGCCGTTTGCTAATTGGTTTTGCGGCCGAAGCTGCGTGAACTCTGCTTCGCGGCCGGAGCCGCTCGAACTTTGTTTTCACGGTCAAAGCCTCTAAAAAGCTTCTACCCGGCAGGGACCGCTGTTTAATTACTTTCGCGGCTGAAACCGCTTGTATTTTGCTTCGCGGCCGGAGCCGCTGGTTAATTGAATTGCGGCCCGAGCCGCAGGGAGTATCCATCGCGGCTGAAGCCGCTTGTGCATTTGAAAACGAAGGAGAGTCCTGTTTTCGAAGGATTGAGTGTCCAGCGATTCAGTCCCAGTTTTTGCAGGAGCAAGAGCGGGAAGCGGAGCAGAGTGAGAGCGGCAGCACAGCGGCAGCGGTATTTGGCTGGATCGGATCGGTGAAACCTCAACACCGGTAACCGCAACTCGCAATCCGCAAACCCGCATCCCAGAGGCCGTAGGAGAGCTTGCTCTGGCACCGCGGGGGGCCGCGGGAAAGCTCTGGTACTGTGGGAGAGCTCTGGCGCCATGGAGCCTAGGCGGTAGCAGTTGTTTGAGCCCCAGTGAGGTGCTTGGAACTTGAGGCAACGTTTTGTCACGTCACCTTCGGCAGGGGAGGTGAGCTCTGCTTGTATTCTGCTTGTATTTAGAGAGCTGGTGGTGCCTGGTGGTGCCTGAAGTTCGGCTTGTGCTTGGCTTGTGCTTGGCTTGTGACTCCAGCTGCCACACCTCGTCCATCTTGTCCTTCTTGTCTCACTTCACCTGTGCTGTTGTGTTTGCAAGGAGAAATATTGTTACACTAGCAGTTGAGACCTCTGCTGCAGTTCTAGTCCAGGATTTTCTACGCTCCTTGAAAACCTGCTGAGAGCTTGTTGCAAGGGCTGCAGATACTGGCGGATGATGGATGCATGTGGAATCTGACGAGCTGCTGAGCTAAGTTTTGTACTTACGGACTATCTCAGCCCATCACTACACGCCACGCCACGCCGCTGCCCGGTCAACGTCTACAGGGGGACATTTTATACTTCAAGAGCATTTCAGTGGTTGAGGTGGTGGTAGTGGGTGAGAGGCCTAAGTCTCTATCCTTTGCGCGAGATGACTTCAAGAAAATTACGCTCTGGTCGTGTACTTACCTCATCTCCTAGCTGTGTAAGGAAATTGAGGAGATCGTACAGTGGAACTAAAAATTTACAACACCTTTGTTATAAATCTCAATCTCAATCAACTATCACGGGTTTCTTTTGGAAAGCTCCCTTAAGTGTTCCTGCGGAGGCAATATTGGAGCAAGATAGTATGCATTCCAAGTTTGCCTCAGTAACATCGCCCCCCCTGTCTACAGGGGAGTTCAGGGAAACCCTTATGGTTCCACGGGGAGTCTGAAAATGTCCCAAGAAGGGGCAAGGGGCCAGATAAGATCAGGCACGGAAGATGGCCCAATTAGCTCTTTACCGGATATATCTTTAAGGACAAACTTGGTTCCTGGCCCATATGGTAATGATTCAATCCAACGATCCCAACAGTCACAATATAGCCTATACACCCCTTCGAATCCATAAAAAATGGAGTTTCCTGCTGTTGGTATACCTGTTACTTTGAACGCTGATCTGCACGTAGTCATGGGTTTGGATCATCTTCTTAACCAGCAGAATCAGGAATCCACTTCATTGAGCAGAAAAAAATCATCCAGTAAGACCGAGGGTACATATGTTGCCCCTATGGAGGGGAACATCGGCAAGGAACTCAGCGTAGAGGGTGTGCTTGGGGGTGTTGGAGGAACTAGGGAGGATGCCGGGAAGGATATTGTTGTAATGGTGGAAAAGGCTTCATTTTGTGGAGAACCCAATTTAAGGGAAGACTTTACACTCCCAGACATTGACATTGACATTGATGTTCAAACAAGGGGGTGCGGAGCCATCAACATACACCCTGTGAAGAACTCTGTGAAGAGCGGGTATCCAATGAGCAGTCCGAAGGAGAAGAACATTTGCACCGTAAACTCCCCCCTTAGGCGCCTCTCTTTGCCCCTATTATATTGTAGTACAAGTCCCCTGAATGGTAACTCTGTGGAGTCCGTCTACGATGCTCATGATGTTCATGATGTATTTTTGCCTTGTTTACAACCAAAGTTGGGTAATGAGAGGGATGGTGTGCCTTCGGAATTGTTTGTATGCATTGAAAGACTCTTAAGTTCTATTTTGTCTTTATTGGAGAAATCTGTTTTTAGTTCAGGTCATATGCTGGAAATGATCTCCGTAATGTTGTTTGAAATACAAAAAGTAAATAAATTAGGCACCATTATTCCCCCCTCTATTATACCAGTACGATTGGATGAACAAACTGATGTTAGTCCCCCTTTACTTGCGCCCTGTGTAGAGTATAGAGACGTGGCTGTTCAAGCAGGTACACCTCTCTTCTCAAGGTCCCCAATAGAATCTTCCTGCAATCTTGAAAATGAAGAACTAGGTTTAAGCTCACTCTTTGAGGAAGCTGCAGTGGGCCAACCTCTGGGACATGTCCCACTAAAACTCTACCCTTTATTTATTAAGGGGAAAAGGTGGGCCGGTGAAGCCTCTAAGGAAGCAGAGAAAATTGAGGGATATGTTGGGCAAAAAGGCGGGGGAGGGACAGAGGGGGAGGCCCCAATTCCATCTGCCCCCCAGGCCCAACCTCCAAACCTTCTGGCGAACTTGGGAACGAAAGTAGGGAAGAGGGGAGGGCTCGTAACAAACTGCAACGGGGAAAATAGGAAGAAGAAACAAAAAAGGAGAAGACGATTACCTAAACGAAAAATGTCAAAGTTACACTTTCCACATATCCCAGATAGCCAGAGTGTTGCTCAGACTGCAACGGAGGAGGGCGGTTATCAACTGCTTATTGGGGAAGGTGCACCCAGGAACCCAGTTGCAGTACTTCTGTCTCCTAATGGGAGAGTTGGGGCTACTGGAGTAGTAGCGGCATCAACAAGTCTTCCGCTACAGTCCCCTTTAGTACCTCACCCTCCTCTGCCTAGTGAGGGGGATGATCCCTTGGGGAGGAGAAAAATATTGGGAGGTGGAGACCCTATATTTCAAACATGGTCCACAGTTCGGGGGGTTGAACCAGATGGTAAACTAGAGGTGGGGTCTCACACGCAGATCGAGTCCAATGTGAAGGTACAGATTATTAATAATGGTGATAAGGTGCCTCTATGGATTCCCCAAAGAGATGCCGTAAAGAAAGTCAATATGGTGCAGACTGCCTCATCGCCCATAGTGGATTTCATCTGGTTATTTGAGACTGAATCTAATCCGATAAATAGAGGACTCCTTCTCAAAATCTTTTCTGAAATAGAGGCATTGAAGTTGTTAGAAAGCAGGGATATTCTAAATGTGAATATTATCCAGCACGAGAATGTTTCCTTCTCCAGAGTCACCTTCTGTTCCTTGTTAGTGGCCAACTTAGCCATACAGAACTGCGAGCAATTTTTAAAACGAGGGTTAGATATAACTTCTGTATCAAATTCTGAGGATCATTCTACCAGGTGTAGTACAATCCTACGCCCACAAGATCTGAGTTCACGTAATTCCGTGGTGTTGCGAGCCATGGGGCCCGACTTCGAGTTTCCTATGGGCAACGCTAAAAATATTCTGGTCTCATTAAATAAAAAGGGCAGTTCAATAAATTTGGTGTCTGATTCTGTAGTCGTGCATCATTCCCCTAATAAAGAAGATGACTTAGCCCAGTGGAGTTGGGTAGCAAAACCCTGAACACCAACTGTCCAGAGCTAGAAAGAAGTGCTCCTCTGAGGTAGCCAGGGGGGGATACTTCTGTCCTGCAACATGGCTGGTTGGGGCATGATGAGGAAAAATTGAATTATCTAAAATCTTTAAACCATCTGATTATATGCCTACAAGAGACTTGGGCGTGCAAAGATCTTGATTGTAATGGGTTTTTTACTTTCTCATGTTACGCTAAGCACTCTGAAAGGGGACACGCTAGTGGGGGATCTCCATTTTGCTTAAGAATATTAATAATTGGAATCAGAAAGTTTTTTACCATCCATCAAATCTTTGTATTTGCCTGAAGCTGGCTTGCCTGGGAGAGTTTAGTAGGCCCACCTTCTTCCTGGTGGCAAATCTCTTAATCCCCCCAGGGAAAAGCTACGACCATCTGTTGAGTTCACTTTTTTTTTATATATTAATGAGATAGCCACCATGGAAGAATGCCCTCTAGTGGTATTAGTGGGAGATTTAAATGCAAACATTTCTAATTCGTCGCAGGTAATATATGCTAACCCAGATAAGGAGGAAATTTGGCACATTCCCGAGTCCTTTTTACCGGATAAAATAAAAACAGACAAGCGGGAAATCCTTCTGCTCGATAGCATTAGAAGCGCAGATTTGGTCATCCTAAATGGGAGGATGCCAGTCGATAAAACAGCACAATTTACCTTTCAGTCTTCTCGTACACAAAGCCTATTGGACTATGTAGCTATGTACCTGGAACTTGAAAAGAAAGGGAAAATCTGTCTCCTTAGATTAAAAACAGAATATAACAAAATATTTATTGGTTCCAGTGAATGTGAACATCATTTTCTGTTAATAGGGGGATGGGGACAGATCCAGTATTTCCTGGAGTTTATTATATTTGTAGAAACAAAGCTTACTTTAAACTGCCTGATCATTGGTATGGGAGTTGCTATTTCGGAATAGCATTCCCAAAGGTATACCATGTGAAACGAATTACAGGAAGCAATGAAGAAAATAATGAACACGCAAGAAAATAGCTTGTTGTTTAGAAATTGTAGGAGATATATTTAGTGCATTGATATCTTCAGTGGGAGTAATTCTGAACACACAAAAAAATTGTAAATTGTCTACAGTGGTGGATCGCTTATCGACTGAGACTGCAGGAGGATTTTTATTGATCAATACCAAACTAGTTGCGGTAAGATCTATGGTTTTGCAAAATCGACTTGCCCTTGATATATTATTGGCAAAAGAGGGCAGAGTCTGTAACATGTTGATGGCGCAACATTGTTGCACCTACATACCTGACAAAAGTGTTGAAATTGGGAGATATGTCAAAAAATTACAAATTTGGAAGGAGAACTGAAACCACTGTAAGTTGACAGTGTATGGAAGAAACTAACAAATAGTTTTTCCTCTATAGGTAGTTGGTTTTCTACAGTAGGGAGAAGTATTATAGGTCAAATATTGATGCCAATAATGGGAATAACTCTATTGGTTTTAACAATAATGGTTTGGTACAAATTCTGTAATAAAAGGAAATGGTATGGAGTGAATGAGAAAGCAAAGAAAAGAAAATATGATGAAATTCATTTGGAAGAAATAAAAGGAGATATTTACAAAAGAATTAAAGGTTTTAAAAAGGGAAAGAGATTCATATGGATTCCAAAGGCAGGCAGAGGCACAGGATGGTAAAGCAAGAACATGCCAACTTTCTAAGAGTGGTATTTTCAAACACACAATTTAAAAACCATATTCACAAAAAACTTTTTTTTTAAATTCTCAGTTCAGGGAACCAAGACCCCAACTCTCCACCTCTTTCCAATTGAATGTTATACTTTTAAGACTTACAAGGCATCTCCAATGATAACCATGTCTAACATGTATATATATATATATATATATATATGTATATATATATATGTATGTGTATATATATATATATATATATATATATTACTCCAACCGATCACTGTGCATTCAACCTCATGCACGCTCACCAGTACGCAGACAACAGTATACACGTCACAAAGCCAGTCTTCAGTATATGATTTTTTTATTTGCTAAATCATAAAGTGCAGGGGTGCACAAAATCGTCGGACAGACGCGTTTCGGGCGTGAACGCCCTTGCTCACTGTTGACGGGAAAATGGACTTTGTACATACTTAAGTATCAATCAATTTGAAAACGCGCGCCCAATCCAAAGTTAGAATACATCAACATAAACGAGGGACTTGAATCAGTGTCTTGTATGTTATATACAATGTCTATGGGGGCCATTTTGGAGTGGTGTTACCTATTGTAAAAACTATAACAGTGCAAATACAGAATGAATATGTACACGGATGATAGTCATTAAACAAAAAATCAATTGTCTCGAAAATAGCATCAAATCTGATATTTGTACTTCATCATACAATATGAATCATAATATAAAGTCTAAATACTTATTATGGACATTTCTTGCCTAGTAAATGAGTGCATCTGTACAAATACAGTGTAACGATACGCGTAATCACAAGGTTAATTCATCCAACATATGTGCATTCCTCGATATATAAGAAATGCCATAGAAAATTATAAATGGTCACATGTGTCCAATACAAAACCTGGAAATGGCTGCCCCGTGGCGGAACGCGCATAATATTTAGATCAAAGTATGTGGTAAACAAATTAATTGCACACAATCGTGCTGATCAATAGTCCATTATATACAAACTCATAAATCAAATAAATTAATAGTGGAGAAGTGTTCAGAATGTGAATAACTGACAATAGATTATCATAAAGTGTGTTAGAAGACAAATATGGCGTTAAAATCTTGATCTTAAGATGTTACTTCACATCTTAATTTGCAACAGTCTCTGACAAAGTGGAATGGAAAAATATTAGACTAAATAACACATGGCTGGTATTGGAATTTTAGTACATAGCATATTGTTCAGAAATCTGCATGATAAAGTAACTATTCATGTATAGATGAAGGATTGGAATATCTTCAATAGTCACAGAATGTACTGATTTGAAAACTCCGTGTACTAGCGATAGTATACTCACTAAATTTGGAGCACAGATTGTAAAGAAATACATTAAATTACAAAAAGTTGCTCAAATCCTCTCCCATATTTAAACCTCCCGGGGTTTTACTGTTAAGTCGTACAATGTATAGTGACTCTAGTTGTCTAAGTCTTTTTTCATAGTCGCCACCTTTCTTGCTGGTTTTCACGGCATCAATCACAAAGTAATTTAGGTGTGACAAATTCCTATTGTGATGTTGGTCAAAATGTTGTGCTACTGTCATGTATTCCTATAGGTTCTGAATCGATCCCCCTATTCCTGACCCTATTCTGGTTAAACTAACTATCAAGTTAACTAACAGTCAGCCCATGATGCAGATACCGTTATCTGACGCAGTCACACTACGGCACAGGAACGTGTTATCTGATTAGGTCATAACGCTTGAGATCTAATTAGACAAGCGACATTCCTCCAGCCCCTGATAAGGCATACGACGTTCTCATAACAAATCAAACCTATGACAACCTGGAAAATACCGTGCGGCCATTGTTTTGATTTCACAGAGAACTTTAGTAAAGAATGTGCTAACGAGCAAGTCGTATGACATCTTTATTGACGTATCTATGTCAATCCTTACGTCAATCTCGGCACCTTTAAGGTATAAATATTGCCGATCTTGCCCTATGCAAACACACGCGTGGTGACAAGACGGAGCAGCCATACTTGCCGAAGCCGAGAGCAGAAGCAGACCCCGCTGGCGCAGCCCCGCCTTCCTGACGCGCTGAGAGACGCGCTGCTATCTCAAGCCGAGAGACCCAGCACCGGCGCTTCTGGGCAGCCCTCGCAGGCAGCCTGGAATATCGAGAGCAGAGAAAGAGATACCATTCCTCATTCATCCTAAATTCCAGGTACAGAACTGAATAACCCCTCACAGAGAATTCTTTAGTTATTCACTTGGCAAAAACAAACTTAACTTAAACTGTAACTTTCTATTCCCGCCCACGCATTAGACTTAGGTCAGGTACACGGGGTAGGCGTATTTAGAAACACCAGTTGAGTACGTTTAGTCAAATGTATATGTGTATGTAAATATATTTTAATCATTTTAAACATCATATGGCTCAGAAACCATATCAATGTTTTTACAGTATTATTTTATACTATTGCTTTTAATGTATGCACTTTACTTAACTATAAGTATTGCAATAATATCGATCCATTTCTCATGTATGAGAAAAGAGACTGATCAATAAATAACACCTTTTATTGAATACGCCCGTCTCTTCCTTTTCTCTACATTCTGATGAGACTAAGAATGCACGTACTGACTGAGTAAAATAATTGCCTTGTGCTCACACGACTCTTGAGATTGACTCTTGATTAGGGGAGAGCAAAGTTGTCATGTTCTATGGTTGTCAGAAACTAAATCCCTTCTTGTCTAATCAGGGAAGTTAATTCCTCCTTGAACATTCGAGAAAGTTTCTAGCGAACTCTGAGCTACGCTGGCAAACCCAAAAATTAAGTCTAGTATCGACAGTAGTAGACCTAGTTAACGTCTGGCCTAGGCCTTTACTGCTGTAGGTATTATTCCAATGCGCAGAGCCTATTGGGAAGATAGGAACTACACTACATGGCGCCCAACGCGTTTGGAAAGGGCGATAAAACTAACGTAAGATATTTAGAGTAACTCAGTCGTGCTTTCTCACTCAGACCCCTTTTCCCAAATACTCCAAAGACGTCTGGAGTGGGTGAAAGGTTATATCCTCCAAAACCTCGCAGGAGGGAACTCCTATGTATGGTTCTTGGTATAGTCAACGTTGAAGGATAAACAGTTCCAAAATATTGTTCATCTAATCTTTGTTCCATAAGAAACCTGATCTGCAAACAAACATAATACCATCCTGTCGGTAAAATGGGAGACAGTGATGAAGAAAGAGAGGCAGTTAGATTAGCAACTGAACTCGCAGATGCTGATGCTACCATGCAAGCAGCAGACCCGAATATAACACTCATTCCGGTCATTAAAAGGAGATCTATAACCTTAAAACTTATAGAAAATGGACTGACACCTAGAGGTGGCACAGTCATATTCGTAATTGAGGCACACGAATATCGGCAGACAGAGGTATACTATTCATGGATACATTTTCCAGCAGCTAATGCTGTAACAAAGTACTTCCACTATTACAAAGTAGAGGAACCTCCTGAAATGTACACTCCTTTCGAGGAGGTGGAAGTACCACTCAAATTCCAAGAGCATTTGCTCTTATTTGATGGCGCCCTAAAACATAACAATCACATTACAAGGCTCGGTCCTTTAGGAAGACCAGGAGCAACGTGGCCGGTCTTAGCCGGATACACACCACATCCAGACATCGATAGGATGCCTGCAGCTGAGCTGTTAATACAGCTAAAACAATTACTAAAAATTGACAGACAATTAGTTCAGTATGTAATGCGGACTTCAACAATTCAGCCAGCGATTAAACTTCCACAGCTGACCCCTCACCAGGGGAACACAAATAAAATCACACCACAGAACATCCAATCCTGCCTAGGTAAAGTTCCGGCAAAACGGGAACAGATACCATTCTGGTTGGCACAGAAAATTACCCAAATAGAGGCGGTGTTTCCTGACACAACCCCATTAGAAAAACACAGGATTCTGACTATATGTCTCCCAATGGGAATCGCACCACACATAGAGGACTGCGACACTTGGGGTACAGTCTTTGCTTCCATCTACACAAAAACGCACGGTGTTCCATCCATATCGGTGATACCAGATGTGCTAAAACAAATTCAAGATGAATACGGTCCAGAACCTGCTTTAACTCTTGGTATGAAATTACTAAAAGACTTCAAGCAGGTCTCGGCTATATTATTAGCCAATATAAAAGGTGAAGCAGCAAACGTGGCGATCCGCCAAAGGTTAAAAGAGACAGATATAGCAGACCAACCAGCTGAAATTGCCAGAATCATAGAAAAATCTTATGAGGAACTAGGTAGAGATAGTTTAGGTGGAATACCAGTAAAACCGCAACTGACTGAAAGTCCAGAAAAAATATTTTTTAATAATAATTCACCAAAAAAGAACTGGGATGGAAACAAACAATCCAATCCTAAAGAAAAGAAATTCCAGTCCCGAGGGAGGTCTCCTAGGCGAAGAGAAAAATCTCCAAACAGAAGACAAAGGTCACCGCAGAGTGACCCCTCTGGGAATAGATATAACCTTAGAAATAGGGATAATATTAAAAAACCTGATAGATATCAAGACATTGATACACGTCCCTCTCAATCTTTTCAGAATTCCTCGCAGAAATCGGAAAGAAGAGGACGATCAGAACAAAGAGACGAGCACGCCAAGTCCAAAGACAAGGAACCTGCTCAGCTAAAAAAGAAATTACAATTTCCAAAAAAGAAGGTAGCCAGTATAAAGGTAGTTAACAATGCCGAGAATACTGAGGACACAACTGAAAAACGGAGAGTGGGCTCAGACAATGCTAGACAGCGCAGCAGAGGTGAGCATAGCTCGCAAAGTCCTTATGAATCATCTGGAGACAGTGGACACGAATGAATATCTTCAAGTGGAAACTGCAGACACCAGAGTTAGCAAGCCCCACAAGATATACGAGATAACATTACGTACAGAGGGAGATAAGACTAGGAAAATAAGGGGACTATTTTGGGATAATCTCTCCAAGGGCTATGATATCCTTCTAGCTGAAAAAGACTGGCCACCAGAGTTTGTCAGGGAGTGCCCTCATGGCGAAGAAGTAATTATGCCTGCCTTCTCGAATCAAATCCCGATTCATAAAAAATACACACTTGCTAGAAAGTGGGCAGTGGCCTTAGCACCTGCTTTATATAAAAATCATGTAGGATGGGATGAGGATTCTCCTCCTCACAAAATCCAGTTAAAATCACAACCTACTGCACAAAGGCAGTACCCAATTAAGCAAGAAGCTAAAAAACAGGTAAATGAAATACTAGATCAGCTAGAATACCAAGGGGTGATTGAAACTTGCACCTCACAAATGAACAATCCTTTGTTTCCGGTCTCCAAACCAGACAATTCATATCGTCTAGTTTTGGATTACCGACACCTTAACACATGTTGCAAAACCTTTGCAGTGCAAAACTCACACAGTGCTGCACTAATGAATAACATAGTGCGCAAAAAATACAAAACAACCTTGGACATCTCCAATGGATTCTTTTGTCAAAACATAGCACCAGAAAGCAGATATCTAACTGCATTCTCAGTAAATGGCACTCAAAAACAATTCTGTCGGTTAGCCCAGGGGTACAAGAACAGCCCGGGGGTATTCTCAGCGAGAGTAACAGAATTACTACAACTATATGATGATGAAGCATTATCTTATGTCGATGACATTTACTTAACAGATGATGACTTGGAGACTCACTTGAAAAGGGTGAACACCATAATACTTGGGTTCGCTGCAGAGGGTTACAAATTCAACTTCAAAAAATCCAGAATTGCCCATCTGACGGTCATATTCTTAGGATATGAGTTATCAAGTGAAGGCAAAAGCCTGGCAGACAATTTCCTAGAGAAATGTGCCGTAATCCAAGCACCTAAAACACTAAAAAACCTACAGTCAATTCTAGGCTTCCTAAATTTCGGAAGAACATACATTGCAAATTACGCAGAAAGGGTCAAACCCCTTTATGATCTAATCAAACCAGACTTTAAAAGATCCAGTTGGACTCAAACACACACAGAAATTTTGAGATCCTTACAAACAGACATGCTAATTAAAACAAAATTAGAAACACGTGATAACACACGCAATCTTGTGATTCGAGTCATCCCAGGGAGATGCGGATTCACATACCTGACCTCTAATGAGGGAGAAAAGGTACCAATTGCATTCAAATCACACTTGTACACTAAGGCTGAAATGAAATTTAGCCCAACGGAAAAAATTCTTACAGCAACACAGACAGCTATAGCAAAAGAACGAGCCCTGGCACAAGGTAAACGAATAGTAATCGTGACACCAATACCAGCCTTAGAGGCGGTAACAAAGGCAAGCATTCCAAATGCTAAAGCACTCCATCCGAGATGGATACAATGGGCTAACTCTCTTGCTGCAACAGACGTGGTGTATGAATTTGATCCTTACTTAAAAACACAAGAATTTCTCCAATACGAATTTGAATGTCCTCCGTCAACCGAAATTCTGCCTCTAGATCAATACGGCTGTATAATATATACAGACGGATCAGCACAACCTGCAGTAGGGGGTAAACAAGCTTACAGTGCTGCGTGCGCGATTGTTAAAGGTCGTTGGCACGAAGGGAAATTTAAACCAACCCTCACTAAAACACAATCCCTAGGAGATTGTACAGCTCAGCGAGCTGAACTACTAGCATTCAAGATGGCGCTTGAAAATACCGATCGAGAATTCCCCACACTTATAGTGTGCGATTCGTATTATTGCGTTCAATCTTATAATGAATACTTGCAGATCTGGCTTCAGAACGGTTTCAAGGATGCGAAAGGTGGCACAATCAAGCATAAAATGCTTTGGGAACAAGTAGCTCTTTTACAAAAAGAACTACCAAAGACTCACGTGATACATACACTGAGTCATCAACGTGATGGCGTTCACGTTGCAGGGAATTCATTGGCTGATGAGCCCGCGAAGGCAGCTGTGCAAACGGCTTCCGTAGCTGCCATCACACGGTCAAAAAGAAAAATAGACAGCGAAATATTACAAGCTGTCAGCGCTTCAGAAAAGGATTCGATAGAACCACTCCCTAAAGGCTTTCCAGTAAAATACTCATACATAACTGATGCAAACAATGTTCCTTTTGCTCAAATCCCTGGAGTGGGGGAGAGGGCAATTCCAAACACGGAACATAGGTTAGGACTAATAATAGCGGCACACGAAGGGCTTGCTTCTATACATGCTGGCGTCTCAGCCACAGTATCATTATTAAAACAGAGATACTGGTGGCCACAAATGAGAAGACAAACAAGGAACTATGTTCTAGAATGTGAAATATGTCAAAAAATGAAAGTATCAACGGTGAGACGTCCAGCTCAGACGCCCCTTCTAATCTCGGATAAACCATTAGCCTGTGTTTATCTAGACCACTGCGGTCCCTTACAAAGGGATGGTAACTATAAATATATCTTGGTTGCAGTGGACTCATGCACGAGATTCATATGGATGTGGCCCCAGCGAACGGCTGATGCCAGAACTGTTATAAAAGATTTGCGAGTCTTTATCGGCACATACGCAATTGGCATGCTGCATTCGGACAATGGTCCTGCTTTTAGCTCTCGGGCTTATAAGGAGGCCATGGTCAGCATGGGCGTGCAATTGCGGTACTCTTGTCCATTTCACCCTGAGGGGAACGGAATTGTTGAAAGAAAAAACCGTGACATAAAGCAATCTATAACGGCAAAGGTATTAGGTTCGGGAGCTGGGTGGGTCAAACATCTAATAAGTGTCCAACGTAGTCTAAATACCTTGCCAAGAGATTCTCTGAAGGGATTCAGTCCGTACGAATTATTATTTGGAACTAGAATGATGATCTCTGACCTTGATAGTCAGACTTCAGTGGTGAAAGAAAAAACCTTTGATGTCAAAGACCGTTTGGCTATTTTGCAGGACTTAAACAAAACAAGAAAAGACCTGAGCAACATACAGTTGAAACAACAGCCAACAACCACTGAAGAATCACCACCTGTCCCAGCAAGACCTGTCTGGATTCCAAAAGTCGGGGATCTAGTCAGGGAGAAGATCGCGGTAAAGAAGGAATTTGGGCCTTCTTACAGAAAAGCAGTTCCTGTCTTGTCTGTCAACGGGACAAGATCAGTTGTACTACCGCCACTTGCTGGAAAAAAGGAGAACCGAGTTGTATCCATCGACCTGGTAAAACCACAACATGTGGCCGATAACAAACAGTAGGCCAAATGGACTCCCAATAAGTAGCAGAACACCAAGGTTTGCTACCAGTACAGAGGTCCTAACAAAGAGGCTCATCACATTCGAAACGCCTACAGAAGAACAACAAGGACTATGCAACAATGCAATAGAACTAAGACCTCTGAAAACCCAAATAACAACATTTAGCAGAGACACACCAATCTACAATGAAGTACCAAGTGAAAATGCAAGAAACAAAAATCCTGAAGCAATTGGAACAATCGACAGAACTGCATCCGGTTACTTCATCAACTTCGATGATTCCTCTGACGGCTTCAGTGAATCAAAGACACAGCCATCATAAAAATCCTTTAAAGACAAAGCGAAGGAACTTTTGAAACAACTGAAAGAAACATATCTGATTTCTCCATGGATTGAATTTTGGGTGGGTTTTGGTGCATTTATCCTCATACTTTGGCTCATCATGGTATTTACTTTGGGACGCTTCATTGAGGGAAAATATGCTAAAATGGACACAGCAAGTCAGAACATCAACTTGATCCTCAAACCACACACATCTTCACACGTCGAGAAAAGAGAACTTTCTTCAGAACTTTCTTCAGCCACCTTCACAGCCTATCCGATACCTGGTGGGGTAGCCTGGGACAACACTGACTATGAAATTTATGGTCCGGTCGAGATCCTGAAATATCCACACCAAATCAAGATCTCCTTGAGTGATTTTGCAAAACCAAACTCATTTGCTGATGATTGGGACTTCGAAAGCATTAACAACATGATGTCTGACTTAGTAATGTCTGCTAAATTTACAAAACATGATTATTTGCAAGGTTCTACAAATTATGATAGTATGTATTGCTATAACCATTATGGTAACCATTTTTTACATAAATCTGCACAACCTAGAAATGTTTTAAATTATAATCAATGGGAACATTGTGCTACACCTCCAAAAGGGAGCTCTAGAACCGTGTATGACAAATATTCATATTTTTCAGGTTTTAACACAAGTAATGCTGAAACATTTTATTTTAAATTGTCAAACAAGACAGGGATGAAAACCATGATAACCAACACAAAATTGATATATTCAGATTCATTCTTTGAAAAAATGAATACTTTTGGATTTGATTATTGGGACAAAAATGTTGATTTGAAAAGTGTTTGGGGTACAAAAGATTGGCAAGTACAGGGTTTAGAAGCTTTGTTTAGAGCCTGCATGATCCCAGAACAAATGATATTTTTAAATGACACTGTTCAACAAACCACCTGTCTTGGCTTAGCCAAAATCAAAGATTTAAATAAACCGTCTATTCCAAAACCAATAATGTTTAGCAATAGCTCTGATACAGATGAAGAGATAGACGTAAACCAGATATTAAACCAAAACAGAACACATCCTGATTGGAAACAATGGTTGATCTGGCCCACAGATACAAATAACTGTCAAGACAGATTCCTGAATAAAACACAGGGTTTGAAAATGACCAGGCCAGACCCTAGATATCCCCAAAGACATCACCCAGGGATAATAACAACCTACAGTGTGGGCAAATTATGCCTTCAATGGCTACAAACTTCCACACTGCCTGAAATTAAGCAACACCTAACTTTACTTACTGATGGTGCTGACTTGCGTGATTTCATAATGGGACCACGCAAACAGCGTCAAAAGCGTTTCATAGCAGCCTCTGTATATGCAGCATACAATGAGGCCTGGAAGGTTACTCAAATTGAAACAGCAGAAAGAATACGGGAAATTGATCGTATTAATTTGGAAAAATCACTTTCTGTAGTGGACAATGGGTTAATGACTCTGTCCTCCAGAATTTTTTCATTGGACAGCATTGTGTCTTCAGCAATCGATATATTATCGCAAGACTTACTGTTATTACAACATGGACAGTCACAATTGCGTTCTATTGTACAGCTTGGCTGGACGTTACAAAATCTGCGTTCAGGCTATGTGCCTTGGCGTTTAATCAACACAACGTCACTATTCCAAATCTTTAACCTTACTGATAGACAAATCGGTATGGCGCAAAAGGGTGCTGATTATACAATCTTGAGCATTGAAAAACTAGAAAGATTACCAATGACAATGTCAGAACGACCTGTCAGTGAATGGATAATCCACGGAATCATAAATATTCCAATCTCAACCTTCAGGTTTCAATACTGCCAAAAATATATACAGGCTGGCATGTACGAGAAATTGGGAAAGGGGTACCTTAAAAAAACTTGGAACCTACCCTATTCACATGCATGTGTCAGTAATAAAGGACAGAAAGTGTTTCTTAGTGGCAACAATTGTGCTATGTCACTAAGCGGCACGCTTCTGTGTAACGGTATTAGTTTGCACGGAGCCTGTGAAGGAAATTCATACAACCTTTCATGTCACCAGCAAGGCGCACCTGCAACTGAAATAGAACCATTCTTTCAAAGACTCTATAATGGGAGTTACATTCTTATTGTAGACCGCAGATGTTGTAGTCTTATGCCCGGGACTCCTTATCTAGTCACTACAACGGCGAAGGTCAAGTGTTGTGGACGTTCTTTGTTCCCCAGCTCCTTCCCAGACAGGGAGGCAAGGGCATGGCCCAATTTGAAAATTACTTCTATTCGAATAGATACTTTAAGCAGAATGAAAACAGTGCTTCTTCAGACGCCTACAAGGCTCACGTCATCAAAAGAAACGTATGATCTACAAGTCGCAAGGACGACTGCAGAGATACATACATTATTATCAACTAATTCCCCCGAACATTTCGCGGAAATCTTGAGCGAAATCCTAAATATTTCTGATACCAATGGGATCTCAGGGGTATTTAAGACAGTATTTTCGATGGCATTAACACCATTCAAAGCCATACTGGGTATTTTTCCAGATTTCGTCCATTCGATTTTTGGCGGACTTCCCCTGATCCTGGGACTAATTGCAGGAATCCTATTCCTAGTCCTTATTTTTCGTTATGGCAACCCATGTCACAGATCAAACTCTCGCGACAATGGAAGATACGATCCTAGCCATTGGATACCGGGACCGGATATCAAAAATCCTGGGACTCTCCCGGCTTAGAGACCTGAACATGACTTGGTTTCTATCATTTCGACCAATGTGGCAAAGGTGTGTTTTACCTGTACTAAGGTGTCTGCTATGCGGAGAAGAATGCGTGTTAGACACCTGTCTGACGCTACAATCGGATGCGCCAGTGGATGCAGATACACTGTTGGTTCCTACCAAGGTTCACGCTTTGTGCTGCCCTCAAAGGCTGCCAATCCTAATGACGGCATTCCTGGAATCTTCACCACTACGATTGAAGAGTAGTGAAGGTCAAGATGAAAGCAGCATCAAACAGGTACGACCTTCTGTCAGTGATGCAAATCAGAATGTCAATGGAGACAATCATGCGCATGAATGCATGGTTACACCTATTTCCGACTTAGTGGAACTTTCCCATGAAGCTGTTGACAGTTTTTTCGAAAGCCTGAATGATATGATGTTCTCTCCAGAACAGAAATAGAGACTTTTGAGTAAACTCGCACACGGCGTTCCCTGAATTTGGCCTTCAACTTTAAAAATAAAGTCACATGAACAATTACAATCCAGTTCACGGACAGCAATTTTTTCAGCAACCCCCTAAAATATTTTCCCATATTTTTTCCGGGACACTGATCTTCTGCTTAAAGTAAGAAACTATTCCTAGAGAACTAAGATTTCTATTTTTAGATACTTTTTAGACTTTAGCTGCCCGCTGGTATGTTCACAAACATTTTATTATGTGATGAAATGGTCTCGAAACTTCCTTTCTGTATAGCCATATTAAGAGCCATTTCATGTGTATTTCTCAAATACCAAATTAGCAATAATGCATACAAATGCGTGTTTACTTTTGCATTTCATTCATAGCTTAAGTGCATACAATAGATATGTCTGCAATTTTTCAGTATATTTGAAAATTTCAAAATGCATTTATGTATTTTGGGGTGGTAAGGTATACACTATACTCTATAGTATGTTGTACTATGTTATACTATGCATAGATTAGTAGATATGACCATAGTTAGCGTGGAGTGGGTGTCATGTATTCCTATAGGTTCTGAATCGATCCCCCTATTCCTGACCCTATTCTGGTTAAACTAACTATCAAGTTAACTAACAGTCAGCCCATGATGCAGATACCGTTATCTGACGCAGTCACACTACGGCACAGGAACGTGTTATCTGATTAGGTCATAACGCTTGAGATCTAATTAGACAAGCGACATTCCTCCAGCCCCTGATAAGGCATACGACGTTCTCATAACAAATCAAACCTATGACAACCTGGAAAATACCGTGCGGCCATTGTTTTGATTTCACAGAGAACTTTAGTAAAGAATGTGCTAACGAGCAAGTCGTATGACATCTTTATTGACGTATCTATGTCCATCCTTACGTCAATCTCGGCACCTTTAAGGTATAAATATTGCCGATCTTGCCCTATGCAAACACACGCGTGGTGACAAGACGGAGCAGCCATACTTGCCGAAGCCGAGAGCAGAAGCAGACCCCGCTGGCGCAGCCCCGCCTTCCTGACGCGCTGAGAGACGCGCTGCTATCTCAAGCCGAGAGACCCAGCACCGGCGCTTCTGGGCAGCCCTCGCAGGCAGCCTGGAATATCGAGAGCAGAGAAAGAGATACCATTCCTCATTCATCCTAAATTCCAGGTACAGAACTGAATAACCCCTCACAGAGAATTCTTTAGTTATTCACTTGGCAAAAACAAACTTAACTTAAACTGTAACTTTCTATTCCCGCCCACGCATTAGACTTAGGTCAGGTACACGGGGTAGGCGTATTTAGAAACACCAGTTGAGTACGTTTAGTCAAATGTATATGTGTATGTAAATATATTTTAATCATTTTAAACATCATATGGCTCAGAAACCATATCAATGTTTTTACAGTATTATTTTATACTATTGCTTTTAATGTATGCACTTTACCTAACTATAAGTATTGCAATAATATCGATCCATTTCTCATGTATGAGAAAAGAGACTGATCAATAAATAACACCTTTTATTGAATACGCCCGTCTCTTCCTTTTCTCTACATTCTGATGAGACTAAGAATGCACGTACTGACTGAGTAAAATAATTGCCTTGTGCTCACACGACTCTTGAGATTGACTCTTGATTAGGGGAGAGCAAAGTTGTCATGTTCTATGGTTGTCAGAAACTAAATCCCTTCTTGTCTAATCAGGGAAGTTAATTCCTCCTTGAACATTCGAGAAAGTTTCTAGCGAACTCTGAGCTACGCTGGCAAACCCAAAAATTAAGTCTAGTATCGACAGTAGTAGACCTAGTTAACGTCTGGCCTAGGCCTTTACTGCTGTAGGTATTATTCCAATGCGCAGAGCCTATTGGGAAGATAGGAACTACACTACACTACCGGGTAGCTCTGATTCAGAAAAGGGGGTGGTGATGAACAGAGTGTCTGAATTAAGCAGACCACTCTTACCCAGTCCAAAGATCAGGGCTTGATCTATCACCGTTATTTAGCTCACTGCCCCATCCCAGCTCAGAACCTGGCTATATGCAAATTAGTCTGTCCCTGGCCCAGTGCATCATGGGAACAGGGCAGACCAAACTACCAAGCCAATTCTTCACCAGAAAGGAGACAAGCTTCCGGGGACCGGTTTCTGCCATTACAGGCGTCGTCGGCCCGGCTTGCTTGAATCCTGATGGAGCAGTGAGCAAGGGACTCATGTCTGAGTATACCCTTCCACGCTTATGGTGGACAAAATGATTCAGAAAAGGGAGTGGTGATGAACAGAGTGTCTGAATTAAGCAGACCACTCTTACCCAGTCCAAAGATCAGGGCTTGATCCATCACCGTTATTTAGCTCACTGCCCCATCCCAGCTCAGAACCTGGCTATATGCAAATTAGTCTGTCCCTGGCCCAGTGCATCATGGGAACAGGGCAGACCAAACTACCAAGCCAATTCTTCACCAGAAAGGAGACAAGCTTCCGGGGACCGGTTTCTGCCATTACAGGCGTCGTCGGCCCGGCTTGCTTGAATCCTGATGGAGCAGTGAGCAAGGGACTCATGTCTGAGTATACCCTTCCACGCTTATGGTGGACAAAATGATTCAGAAAAGGGGGTGGTGATGAAAAGAGTGTCTGAATTAAGCAGACCACTCTTACCTAGTCCAAAGATCAGGGCTTGATCCATCACCGTTATTTAGCTCACTGCCCCATCCCAGCTCAGAACCTGGCTATATGCAAATTAGTCTGTCCCTGGCCCAGTGCATCATGGGACAGGGCAGACCAAACTACCAAGCCAATTCTTCACCAGAAAGGAGACAAGCTTCCGGGGCCCGGTTTCTGCCATTACAGGCGTCGTCGGCCCGGCTTGCTTGAATCCTGATGGAGCAGTGAGCAAGGGACTAATGTCTGAGTATACCCTTCCACGCTTATGGTGGACAAAATGATTCAGAAAAGGGGGTGGTGATGAACAGAGTGTCTGAATTAAGCAGACCACTCTTACCCAGTCCAAAGATCAGGGCTTGATCCATCACCGTTATTTAGCTCACTGCCCCATCCCAGCTCAGAACCTGGCTATATGCAAATTAATCTGTCCCTGGCCTAGTGCATCATGGGAACAGGGCAGACCAAACTACCAAGCCAATTCTTCACCAGAAAGGAGACAAGCTTCCGGGGACCGGTTTCTGCCATTACAGGCGTCGTCGGCCCGGCTTGCTTGAATCCTGATGGAGCAGTGAGCAAGGGACTCATGTCTGAGTATACCCTTCCACGCTTATGGTGGACAAAATGATTCAGAAAAGGGGGTGGTGATGAACAGAGTGTCTGAATTAAGCAGACCACTCTTACCCAGTCCAAAGATCAGGGCTTGATCCATCACCGTTATTTAGCTCACTGCCCCATCCCAGCACAGAACCTGGCTATATGCAAATTAGTCTGTCCCTGGCCCAGTGCATCATGGGAACAGGGCAGACCAAACTACCAAGCCAATTCTTCACCAGAAAGGAGACAAGCTTCCGGGGACCGGTTTCTGCCATTACAGGCGCCATCGGCCCGGCTTGCTTGAATCCTGATGGAGCAGTGAGCAAGGGACTCATGTCTGAGTATACCCTTCCACGCTTATGGTGGACAAAATGATTCAGAAAAGGGGCTGGTGATGAACAGAGTGTCTGAATTAAGCAGACCACTCTTACCCAGTCCAAAGATCAGGGCTTGATCCATCACCGTTATTTAGCTCACTGCCCCATCCCAGCTCAGAACCTGGCTATATGCAAATTAGTCTGTCCCTGGCCCAGTGCATCATGGGAACAGGGCAGACCAAACTATGAAGCCAATTCTTCACCAGAAAGGAGACAAGCTTCCGGGGCCCGGTTTCTGCCATTACAGGCGTCGTCGGCCCGGCTTGCTTGAATCCTGATGGAGCAGTGAGCAAGGGACTCATGTCTGAGTATACCCTTCCACGCTTATGGTGGACAAAATGATTCAGAAAAGGGGGTGGTGATGAACAGAGTGTCTGAATTAAGCAGACCACTCTTACCCAGTCCAAAGATCAGGGCTTGATCCATCACCGTTATTTAGCTCACTGCCCCATCCCAGCTCAGAACCTGGCTATATGCAAATTAGTCTGTCCTTGGCCCAGTGCATCATGGGAACAGGGCAGACCAAACTACCAAGCCAATTCTTCACCAGAAAGGAGACAAGCTTCCGGGGACCGGTTTCTGCCATTACAGGCGTCGTCGGCCCGGCTTGCTTGAATCCTGATGGAGCAGTGAGCAAGGGACTCATGTCTGAGTATACCCTTCCACGCTTATGGTGGACAAAATGATTCAGAAAAGGGGGTGGTGATGAACAGAGTGTCTGAATTAAGCAGACCACTCTTACCCAGTCCAAAGATTAGGGCTTGATCCATCACCATTATTTAGCTCACTGCCCCATCCCAGCTCAGAACCTGGCTATATGCAAATTAGTCTGTGCCTGGCCCAGTGCATCATGGGAACAGGGCAGACCAAACTACCAAGCCAATTCTTCACCAGAAAGGAGACAAGCTTCCGGGGACCGGTTTCTGCCATTACAGGCGTCGTCGGCCCGGCTTGCTTGAATCCTGATGGAGCAGTGAGCAAGGGACTCATGTCTGAGTATACCCTTCCACGCTTATGGTGGATAAAATGATTCAGAAAAGAGGTGGTGATGAACAGAGTGTCTGAATTAAGCAGACCACTCTTACCCAGTCCAAAGATCAGGGCTTGATCCATCACAGTTATTTAGCTCACTGCCCCATCCCAGCTCAGAACCTGGCTATATGCAAATTAGTCTGTCCCTGGCCCAGTGCATCATGGGAACAGGGCAGACCAAACTACCAAGCCAATTCTTCACCAGAAAGGAGACAAGCTTCCGGGGACCGGTTTCTGCCATTACAGGCGTCGTCGGCCCGGCTTGCTTGAATCCTGATGGAGCAGTGAGCAAGGGACTCATGTCTGAGTATACCCTTCCACGCTTATGGTGGACAAAATGATTCAGAAAAGGGGGTGGTGATGAACAGAGTGTCTGAATTAAGCAGACCACTCTTACCCAGTCCAAAGATCAGGGCTTGATCCATCACCGTTATTTAGCTCACTGCCCCATCCCAGCTCAGAACCTGGCTATATGCAAATTAGTCTGTCCCTGGCCCAGTGCATCATGGGAACAGGGCAGACCAAACTACCAAGCCAATTCTTCACCAGAAAGGAGACAAGCTTCCGGGGACCGGTTTCTGCCATTACAGGCGTCGTCGGCCCGGCTTGCTTGAATCCTGATGGAGCAGTGAGCAAGGGACTCATGTCTGAGTATACCCTTCCACGCTTATGGTGGACAAAATGATTCAGAAAAGGGGGTGGTGATGAACAGAGTGTCTGAATTAAGCAGACCACTCTTACCCAGTCCAAAGATCAGGGCTTGATCCATCACCGTTATTTAGCTCACTGCCCCATCCCAGCTCAGAACCTGGCTATATGCAAATTAGTCTGTCCCTGGCCCAGTGCATCATGGGAACAGGGCAGACCAAACTACCAAGCCAATTCTTCACCAGAAAGGAGACAAGCTTCCGGGGACCGGTTTCTGCCATTACAGGCGTCGTCGGCCCGGCTTGCTTGAATCCTGATGGAGCATTGAGCAAGGGACTCATGTCTGAGTATACCCTTCCACGCATATGGTGGACAAAATGATTCAGAAAAGGGGGTGGTGATGAACAGAGTGTCTGAATTAAGCAGACCACTCTTACCCAGTCCAAAGATCAGGGCTTGATCCATCACCGTTATTTAGCTCACTGCCCTATCCCAGCTCAGAACCTGGCTATATGCAAATTAGTCTGTCCCTGGCCCAGTGCATCATGGGAACAGGGCAGACCAAACTACCAAGCCAATTCTTCACCAGAAAGGGGACAAGCTTCCGGGGCCCGGTTTCTGCCATTACTGGCGTCGTCGGCCCGGCTTGCTTGAATCCTGATGGAGCAGTGAGCAAGGGACTCATGTCTGAGTATACCCTTCCACGCTTATGGTGGACAAAATGATTCAGAAAAGGGGGTGGTGATGAACAGAGTGTCTGAATTAAGCAGACCACTCTTACCCAGTCCAAAGATCAGGGCATGATCCATCACCGTTATTTAGCTCACTGCCCCATCCCAGCTCAGAACCTGGCTATATGCAAATTAGTCTGTCCCTGGCCCAGTGCATCATGGGAACAGGGCAGACCAAACTACCAAGCCAATTCTTCACCAGAAAGGAGACAAGCTTCCGGGGACCGGTTTCTGCCATTACAGGCGTCGTCGGCCCGGCTTGCTTGAATCCTGATGGAGCAGTGAGCAAGGGACTCATGTCTGAGTATACCCTTCCACGCTTATGGTGGACAAAATGATTCAGAAAAGGGGGTGGTGATGAACAGAGTGTCTGAATTAAGCAGACCACTCTTACCCAGTCCAAAGATCAGGGCTTGATCCATCACCGTTATTTAGCTCACTGCCCCATCCCAGCTCAGAACCTGGCTATATGCAAATTAGTCTGTCCCTGGCCCAGTGCATCATGGGAACAGGGCAGACCAAACTACCAAGCCAATTCTTCACCAGAAAGGAGACAAGCTTCCGGGGACCGGTTTCTGCCATTACAGGCGTCGTCGGCCCGGCTTGCTTGAATCCTGATGGAGCAGTGAGCAAGGGACTCATGTCTGAGTATACCCTTCCACGCTTATGGTGGACAAAATGATTCCGAAAAGGGGTAGCTCTGGTCACAATTGACTATGGCCCTCAGGTGCTGGAGGATGCGCTGGTGCACTGGAAGTTTCGTGCTACCCACGTAACGCAGATTACACGTGCAAGTGAGAACATATACCGCTAGCTCAGTTTTACATGTGTAGTGGGCCTTGATGGTAACCGGTTTAGAGTCAAAAGGAGTCAGATATGTTTTGGTGTTCACACCAAATTTGCAGGCGCGGCATGTAATGCATCGAAAAAAACCTTTTCTGGGTGATAGCCAATCATCATTTTTGGGTACCTCAGGTGAACTTGAGACAAGTTCATTGCGCATACTGAAAGCCCTTCTATAGGTCACTGTTGGTTTACTGGGCAAAATGTCTTTGAGGACAGGGTCTGTAAGAATAATAGGCCACTGACCTCTGACTAGGTTGGAGATTTGACGTGCTTGACGGCTATAGCTTGTGATCAGTCTTATGGCACTATTGTTATCATTAGGTTTTTCTGACTGGGGTCAGTGATGGGTGCCCTTAATAGACTATTCCGATCTACTCTGTTGGCTCTCAGTTTAGCTTTGTGGAGTGCGCTAAGTTTGTAGCCTCTGGCTTGTAGCCGTTGAGTTGCTTCCTTTTGGTGTTGGTCCCTGAGTTCCACCGAGCTGCATGTTCTGTGAATTCTGAGAAATTCCCCATAAGGGATTGCTCTAATGGTGTGCTCAGGGTGAAAGCTGCGTGCATGCAGGATAGAATTACCTGCCGTGTTCTTCCTAAACAGGCTCGTGGTAAGTGTGTTATTAATTATTTCTACCTGCACGTCCAAAAAGCTGATCTTTTTATCACTTATGTCAGCACTGAATGTCAAATTAAATTTATTGATATTGATAGTTTCCACAAAGTGTTGTGCATCTGTCAGACTTCCTCTCCAAATGATGAAAATATCGTCTATATACCTCATATACTTCACAATATTGGTGTTCCAAGCCTCCGCGTGTTGGACCCTGAGGACATGTTCCTCCCACCAGCCCATATGCAATCCCGCATAGCTGGGGGAGAAACATGCCCCCATGGCCACACCTCTTAGTTGTCTATATGCTTTGTTGTTAAACAAAAAAACATTGTTATTCAGACAACGTTCCACCATACTAATTAGCATGGCATTGTGCTTATAAAGCTCTATCGGTCTTTTATGTAAGTAGAACTTAATAGCTTTGAGGCCATCTGTGTGTGAAATACTAGTATACAGACTAGCAATGTCCATTGTCATTAACAAATAATCAGCTGACCACACGCATTGGTTGATTTCCCTCAAAAATTCAGTTGTATCCTTAATGTAGGCCGGGAGGGTGGTGACAAAGTCCTGTAAATGGTGGTCAATGTACTTGGAGGTATTTTCAAATAGACTGTTAATTGCTGACACTATGGGTCTGCCCGGGATGGGTGTAGTATTTTTATGAACTTTGGGGATGAAATATATGTTTGGCAGCACAGGATGGTCTTTGTGCAGAAATTTCATCTCATCCCTAGACAAAAGGCCTTCACGTTTCCACCCATTTAGTTCTTTATGATATGATTGTTGAATGGATTTCGCAGTTCTTAGATCAGTCTCAGCATAGCAGGTAGTGTCATTCAAATGTCTCAAAGCTTCCTCCATATAGTGTGCCTTGCCCCACAGCACCACATTCCCCCCCTTGTCAGATTGATTGATGATTATTGCTTGGTTAGTTTTCAGCTTCTTCATCAAAATGTTAAAAGGCCGCATGTTGGCATTGGTAAAGCTTTGTTGCTTTCTGACCTGGGTGTGCAGTTTCTTTAAACCATCCGTTAGAAGTTCTGCATATGTGTCTATGGCGTCTTTGGGCATTTGTGGTATGAAAGTAGAAGGGACTTTGAAAGCGCTTGCCGTTGTTTGGCTTATGTCGATATCATCCTCTTGGGCAATGTCTTGGGTGCTCTGACTGGATGTATTCACATTGCGTAATGAATGTAGCGTTTTCATTAACGGTATGTCCTTAGCCTGGAGCCCACTTCTCTTGGGTGTGTGGGTTATGTTTGTAGATTTGTTTGCTAGGCCGCCTTTGATGACATAATATTTACGCAATTTGAGCTTTCTGATAAATTTGAATACATCTACTCTGGTGTTTTCGTAATTGAAATTACTCTCAGGGCAGTAGGAAAGTCCCAAAGTAAGCAGTTGTACTTCAGCCTGTTCAAGTTCGATGTCAGTAAGGTTAACAATAGTGTTGTCAATGCCTATTTTTTGTTCCCCCAATTCTTCTTTTTCTGTTGTCGCCCTCTTCCTCTTGGTGCATTTCCTGCGTTGCCGCCGCCTTGCATTCCTGCGTTGTTTGTTTGCACGTTTCTGGAGCGTAGAGTACTCTTCCTTTGTAGTCGCATGAATTCTATATTCTATATTCTATATATATATATATATATATATATATATATATACATATATATATATATATATAAAAATATATATATATATATATATATATATATATATATATATATATATATATATATATATATATATATATATATATATATATATATATATATATATATATATATATATATATATATATATATATATCAGCTCCAACAGTCCCTCCCCGTCAATTCCGGGAATCAGGTAGCAGCACTAAGGAGTAAATACACGATTAAGTTTTTATTTGTTCACAACGCGCTTCCGGCACTCGGCCTTCGTCAGTGTTCAAAACAACAAAGTGCCGCAAAGCCTCAATGCCTTTTAAATCATCACGTGGTAATAGTGCATGACACAAAGACAGGACCATTAGAAGTAAACGCGGTCGCCATCTTTGAAAGGGTCGAGAATATACAATGTTGCACATCGCTATCTTAATCAAGCTAAGTACAACTGTGTAAACACAATGAATTTATGGCTCTATACATTCTGGATCAGAATCGATCAAAAAATGGCCATTACCATAATGCCCACAAATGGGCTATGTACATTTTATGCAAGTCAATATTCCCACTAACATTACCCACTATCACGCCCTGAATGGGCCAAAGTAAAGTCTAATGCAAATTAGATTACGTGACGATAAACATTTGAAAGGCAATACATTACAAAAGTGAAAAGAAAAGCTAATAGAAGCAATAGAGAACAGAGTCAGCAATATATACAATATTTACAACTGATCAATCAAGTCCTATTTGAATTTCATCAGATCAAATGGACTGCTAAGTCCTCATGTACATTTAATCCCCATGGCATTTTGCTTTGTAGGTCAATTATATAACGCGACTCCAATCTCCTTAGTTTGTGTAACCTGTCTCCTCCTCTTGTATGGGCAGGGACGGAATCCAGACAAAAATACGTCAACAGATCCCTGTTGCGTTTGTGTTCCTTGTCAAAATGTCTGGCTACAGGATAATTCACGTCTGCATTTTGAATTGCCCTTTGATGCTCTAAAATCCTTAATTTGACAGGATTCGTTGTGCTGCCAACATACCTTCTGCCACAAGGACATGTTAGACAGTACACAACGTAAGGTGTGGAGCATGTGAGGAACTTCACTATTTTTTTAGGTTGTTTGACCCCAGGTACACTATACTGTGTTATACGCCTACTACCCTTGCAAGCCTTGCATTTCCCGCAAGGGTAAAAGCCTTTCAGAGGTTCGGACTTGGATCTAGATGTGGTACCTTCATGTTGGCTATGTACTAAATAGTCTTTAAGTGCTCGTGCCTTCCTAAAGGTAACTAGAGGGTAAGGTGGTAAATCTTGCTTAATGGCAGTGTCAATTAACAAGATGTTCCAATGCTTACGCATAATGCGTTTCAATTCAGAAGCATTACGGGAAAACGTAGTGATCATTCTAAACGTCCCTCCGACAGACTTATTGTTATCAACATCCTCTATTTTTTCTTTTTTGAGTAGTTCACTCCTATCCAAGTTGCAAACTTTCTTCATTGCCTGTTTAAGTACTCCCTCTTTGTAACCTCTAGTTTTGAATCTCTGGATGCTGCTGTTGGCTGCCTTTCGGAAATCCTGTTCTTTTGTGTTGTTCCTCTTTATCCTCAATAGTTCCCCATAGGGTATACTATTCACTAGGCTTGTAGGGTGACTACTGGTTGCAAATAAGGTCGAATTACCAGCAGTTTCCTTACAGTAAAGCTTCGTGTGTAACCTGCCATCATCTACAAAGACTGTTAAGTCTAAATAGTTAACCTCCATTTGACTAAATGTTCCTGAGAACTGCAAGTTGTTACTATTCTCATTAAGTACCGCTACATATTCTTTTGCTAGATCGACCGACCCCTCTATGATAATAAAGAGATCGTCGATGTAGCGGTACCAACATCTAACAAGTTCATTCCACTTTTTATTCACTGGGGACCAGACACAAATTAAAGAGATAGAACAAGATCTAGCAAAAGAAGAAGATCAAGAAAAATTGCAAGAAAAGCGGGAAGCAATGAAAAAACGCTTAAAGAAATATGAGGGTAAAATCAAACAGAGAAAGGAAGAAAAATTCGAACGAGATGAAAAAGATTATAATAGTGGGAGAGTTCTGACCTTTTCGAAAAAATATGATAAATTGAGAAAAGAATTAAAGAAGAAACAACCGACAGCAGCGGAATATGTACCAGAAACCTCTGAATCATCGGTCACAGGCGACGAGACATCAAGTGAAGACGGCCAGGCTGGCCAATCTACTGCTCCTGAGTCCTCGGGTTTTCACAAAGAATATCAAGTGATGCGAAAGCAACAACTCCAAGGGGGGAGAGGCAAACCCCCGGAAGAGAAAAGAGGAGCAAGAGGAAAACGAGGAGGGGGGGCTGGAGCCGCAAACATCGCAAGCTCGCCACCCCTAACAAGGAGCAGGAAGAACTTCTACAAGAAGTAGAAGAAGAAGATGGAGATAATCTGACGATTGTAAACTTGACCCCGAAAATTCTAACAAAAGAGGAACAAAGTATCCTGAAACTTGGACTCACATTTTGCCCGCAAAAAAATCTAGAGTTCACTCAGACACGGATAGATTTGTTCAAGTTTACCCGCAAATTGAAACTTCACAAATACTTCAAAACTAAACCGCCCAGAATGAAACCGACGGCTGTCGGAGACATGGAGGACAATATTCTTTCCTGCAGAGATCTGGCGGGTATCAGGTCCCTGGAAGAACTTTTGGACAATGATGAAACTGCGGATTTGGGAAACACGCAGCTGATTACGGACATGGGAGTACAGCAGAAAGGGGGTGCGACTATTTTTAGGCCGACTTCCACCTTCATGCCCGTGATGGGGTCAGATGCCATAGACACTTTTTCTGAGGCGGTGTTACAGGATCTACGTAAAATGAGGGGGAATACGAAATTCAAATATGAACAACAAAACTTTACCAATAAACAACATTTGGCACTCAAAAAGTTGTGTGAGGACTCATCTTTGGTGTGCAAACCCTCAGACAAGGGGGGAAACATCGTTTTGCTCACCAAGGTACAATATGAACAGGAGGCTTTACGCCAGTTGAATGATTCCAGCACTTACACTAAAGTTAATACATCTGTTTATAACACCAGTATTAAAGAATATCACGATATGATCTTGAGGTGGTATAACAGTGATATGCTGAGCTGCGATGAGAACCTATTCTTGAGATGCCCAAATCCAGTTACCCCCACATTTTACCATTTACCTAAAATACACAAGGACTTATTGAACCCTCCTGGTAGGCCGATTGTGGCCTCGCAGGGCAGTCTCACGGAACATTTATCTATGTACGTTGACTCTTTTCTTTCTCCACATGTTACTGGTTTGAAATCCTATCTGAAGGACACCAAGCATTTTTTAAATATAATTGAAGATGTGGTTTGGAGTGATGGTTACACTATGCTGGTGATTGACATCACCAGTTTGTATACGTGCATTGGGCATGAGGAGGGACTTTTGGCTATTTCCTGGTTTCTGGAAACAAGACCGGTAAAATATTTTGAACACAACAAAATGTTGCTCGATTTCCTAGGATTCTGTCTGAATAATAACATCTTCCTATTTGGCCAAGATCTATATAAACAGCTCACAGGCGTGGCGATGGGTACCTGCTCCGCCCCCAGCTTCGCGAATTTATTCGTGGGGTGGTGGGAGGAGCAGGTGGCCTGGTCCCCAGTGAATAAAAAGTGGAATGAACTTGTTAAATGTTGGTACCGCTACATCGACGATCTCTTTATTATCATAGAGGGGTCGGTCGATCTAGCAAAAGAATATGTAGCGGTACTTAATGAGAATAGTAACAACTTGCAGTTCTCAGGAACATTTAGCCAAATGGAGGTTAACTATTTAGACTTAACAGTCTTTGTAGATGATGGCAGGTTACACACGAAGCTTTACCGTAAGGAAACTGCTGGTAATTCGACCTTATTTGCAACCAGTAGTCACCCTACAAGCCTAGTGAATAGTATACCCTATGGGGAACTATTGAGGATAAAGAGGAACAACACAAAAGAACAGGATTTCCGAAAGGCAGCCAACAGCAGCATCCAGAGATTCAAAACTAGAGGTTACAAAGAGGGAGTACTTAAACAGGCAATGAAGAAAGTTTGCAACTTGGATAGGAGTGAACTACTCAAAAAAGAAAAAATAGAGGATGTTGATAACAATAAGTCTGTCGGAGGGACGTTTAGAATGATCACTACGTTTTCCCGTAATGCTTCTGAATTGAAACGCATTATGCGTAAGCATTGGAACATCTTGTTAACTGACACTGCCATTAAGCAAGATTTACCACCTTACCCTCTAGTTACCTTTAGGAAGGCACGAGCACTTAAAGACTATTTAGTACATAGCCATCGTGAAGGTACCACATCTAGATCCAAGTCCGAACCTCTGAAAGGCTTTTACCCTTGCGGGAAATGCAAGGCTTGCAAGGGTAGTAGGCGTATAACACAGTATAGTGTACCTGGGGTCAAACAACCTAAAAAAATAGTGAAGTTCCTCACATGCTCCACACCTTACGTTGTGTACTGTCTAACATGTCCTTGTGGCAGAAGGTATGTTGGCAGCACAACGAATCCTGTCAAATTAAGGATTTTAGAGCATCAAAGGGCAATTCGAAATGCAGACGTGAATTATCCTGTAGCCAGGCATTTTGACAAGGAACACAAACGCAACAGGGATCTGTTGACGTATTTTTGTCTGGATTCCGTCCCTGCCCATACAAGAGGAGGAGACAGGTTACACAAACTAAGGCGATTGGAGTCGCGTTATATAATTGACCTACAAAGCAAAATGCCATGGGGATTAAATGTACATGAGGACTTAGCAGTCCATTTGATCTGATGAAATTCAAATAGGACTTGATTGATCAGTTGTAAATATTGTATATATTGCTGACTCTGTTCTCTATTGCTTCTATTAGCTTTTCTTTTCACTTTTGTAATGTATTGCCTTTCAAATGTTTATCGTCACGTAATCTAATTTGCATTAGACTTTACTTTGGCCCATTCAGGGCGTGATAGTGGGTAATGTTAGTGGGAATATTGACTTGCATAAAATGTACATAGCCCATTTGTGGGCATTATGGTAATGGCCATTTTTTGATCGATTCTGATCCAGAATGTATAGAGCCATAAATTCATTGTGTTTACACAGTTGTACTTAGCTTGATTAAGATAGCGATGTGCAACATTGTATATTCTCGACCCTTTCAAAGATGGCGACCGCGTTTACTTCTAATGGTCCTATCTTTGTGTCATGCACTATTACCACGTGATGATTTAAAAGGCATTGAGGCTTTGCGGCACTTTGTTGTTTTGAACACTGACGAAGGCCGAGTGCCGGAAGCGCGTTGTGAACAAATAAAAACTTAATCGTGTATTTACTCCTGAGTGCTGCTACCTGATTCCCGGAATTGACGGGGAGGGACTGTTGGAGCTGATATTGTGGTCGGGTGCACCCCCGGCGAGCAGGCACCAGCCAAGGAGTGCGACAGGCAGGTGCAAGTGGAGCGCTCATATATATATATATATATATATATATATATATATATATATATATATATATATATATATTACCTACTGGCGGTCGCCAGTAGGTATATATAGTTAGGATTTTTTTGAATAGGGATTTCTGAAAATTCTATGTTGAATAACTTTGGCGTTGATGGACGGAATTGGCTGAAATTTTCAGGAAAATGGCACCTTTTGTTTCTGAGCGTCCCCTTTGGGGGGGTTTCATCAAGCGGGGGCCGAGAAAAAAGGGGGGTCCCAAAACGTGTTTTTAACATTGAGTTTTCCATAGGGCGGTTGGACTCACTTTTAGCTCGAACGGCTGAATGGATTTCCACAAAACTTGGCAAAATTGTAGGGACTGGTAGCCCGATGTGCCTTTGCTATGTCTCAAGATATATGCTCCAGTGGTTTTTACGAAAATTAACTTTGAAAAATATATATTGGGCTACATTGGGCTATATATATGTTAGAGCCCAAATGTAGCCCAATGTAGCCCAATGTAGCCCAATGTAGCCCAATGTAGCCCAAAGATGGCCACCAGAGACAAAAAAAACAAATGTAGCCCAAATATCAGCCAGATGTAGCCCAACTATAGCCCAGTGACAGAATGTCCCAGAGTGTTCTAAAGAACAACTAGAGCGCTAACAGTCTTACTTATGACAAAAGTATGACACACCTGAAGTCATCTTGATTGGAATAAAGTGTTAACACTTAAAACATTTAATTTGCAAAGGAACAAAATGAGGGGGTTCATTTTGCCATATAAATTATGATTAGTGCTGAAGAAAGAAAAATTAGGGCACATTTTGAGTGACTTCTCAAATCCTCTTATATTTCATTAAAAAAATTCTGATATGCAGTCTCCCAAGATGGCCACCAGAGACAAAAGAGCCCAAATGTAGCCCAAATATCAGCCAGATGTAGCCCAACTATAGCCCAATGACAGAATGTCCCAGAGTGTTCTAAAGAACAACTAGAACGCTAACAGTCTTACTTATGACAAAAGTATGGCACACCTGAAGTCATCTTGATTGGAATAAAGTGGTAACACTTAATACGTTTAATTTGAAAAGGAACAAAATGAGGGGTTTCATTTTGCCATAGAAATGTTATATATATATATATATATTCACTGAAAAAACCATAGGTTATAGACCATATATAGTTAGGAATTAGCATTTACAAAACCTTGAAAATTCACTGAAAAAACCATAGGTCATAGACCATATATAGTTAGGAATTAGCATTTACAAAACCTTATTTTACTCACACAAAACCATTGAAATTTGCATATATAGTTAGTTGCACTAACTATATATCGCGCACCCGCAATCCACTGCTGATCATGTCACATATTACATCATTCATGACATGGTCAGTGACATCACTGATGACATCACTGATGACATCTCAAATGACATCACTGATGACATCACTGATGACATCTCAAATGACATCACTGGTGACATCTCAAATGACATCACTGATGACATCACTGATGACATCACTGATGACATCTCAAATGACATCACTGATGACATCACTGATGACATCACTGATGACATCTCCAATGACATCACTGATGACATCACTGATGACATCTCATTTGACATTACTGATCACATCACTGATGACATCATTCATGTGATAATACGATGAACCTCTTCAGACTCTAATATAACCTTAGATACACTCAGTGTAAACAGACACTCACAGACTGTCACTCATCCATGGAGTTACTCACACACCTAGTCAGTCATGCAAAGAATCAATCACACCTCCATTTCCTCAACTATACAGTTATACACACCTTACTTATTCAAAAATATACTAACACATATTTACTCTCTTATACAATCCCTGATACAAGTTCACAATGATCCATACAGCCACTCACACATTCACTGGCTCTTATGCACAGTTATTTATATATGTCAACTCTCACATGTACTGTGTTTTACATATGTACTTACTTTGACATGTAGCACTGAGATATCCATTCACTCACCAATACACTCATGCACACAGTCAACCGCCCATACAGCTGTTTCCACATGCACTTTTGAACCCATACATCTAGTGAATCAACTGCTCACACAACTATGCACAGAGTCATACACCTCCCAGCCACCCACACACACACTCAGTCTCCCATACAAATACTTGGGCAACCAATCAATAACCCATATAGTTACTCATATAGCTACTGATCAACACATGCAGCAGTTTACAGAACAACATACATAATGATGCACAAATTAAGACAGTTTAGTCACTAACCCATGCACTCAGTGAGACACATTTAATCACTCACTCATACAGTCAGTCATGCACCTACTAAATCCTTCATCCAGACACTTATACATCCACTCATTCTTCAATATGTAAGACATATTTTAACTTTACAGAAACATACAGTCACTGGATGTTGTCATCAGTGATGTCATCAGTGATGTCATTTGAGATGTCATCAGTGATGTCATCAGTGATGTCACTGACCATGTCATGAATGATGTAATATGTGACATGATCAGCAGTGGATTGCGGGTGCGCGATATATAGTTAGTGCAACTAACTATATATGCGAATTTCAATGGTTTTGTGTGAGTAAAATAAGGTTTTGTAAATGCTAATTCCTAACTATATATGGTCTATAACCTATGGTTTTTTCAGTGAATATATATATATATATATATATATATATATATATATATATATATATATATATATATATATATATATATATATATATATATATATATATATATATATATATATATATATATATATATATATGTTATAGTATAACCCAGTGTTATCCTACAGGGGAACCATCTTTACCACAGTCAAAAATTACTTTGGAGGTTTATCGCTGTCAGGGCATGTAATTACCTACTTTTTAAATGCCATGCACCCTGCCCTGTGGCTTTTTAGGGCATACTTTAGGGGTGACTTATAACTATTGAAAAAAGAAGGTTTAGGCCTGGCAAAAGGTTTATTCTGCCAATGTTGGAATGGCAGTTTAAAACTGCCCACTCAGGCTGCATTGGCAGACCTGGAGACAGATTTGTCAGCATGGATTTGCCAGCACAGCAGAGGAGGTATGTCAGTTCCTCTTGATCCGCAGAGGCTGGCAGACCACCTTAGACCTATTTCCAAAGGTCCAGGACTGGGATGGTGCCACTTGACAGGGTAGACTCACAGATGGCAGAGTCCAGGTGTGGCCCTGAGTCTCAAGTCAGGAGGCCTGTCATCTAGCCTTTGGAGTCACTCTGGGTTCAAGAGATGCAGACCCAGCCCTTCTTACCCAGGCAAAAGAGCAGCAGAATTCAGGTCAGCAAGGCAGCAGCTCAGCAAGGCAGTAGTTTAGCAGGGCAGGAGTCTGGCAGAGGGGCATTCTTTCAGTGGCTGTGCAGTCCTTCTTCCTGGCAGATTATCCAGAGATCCAGAAGTGTACCGAAGAGTGGGTGTCTGAGGTACGGTATTTATACCCAGTTGTCCCTTTGAACTGGGGGAAGAAGCTTCTAGAGATTTCCCTTTGAAGTCCCCAGGCATCCTGCCTCCCATGTCCTGACTCCAAACTAACTACAGGGGTATGCAGTCCTTTGAGTGGAGGCAGGACAAAGCCTATTCAAATGTAATTGGGGCTGTACCCATCTCCTTCCTCTCACCCTGCCAATGCTGGCTCATTCAGATACACTTATACTCCGTATTGTGAGAGGCTGCCAAGGAGGAAAGCACAAAGCTCAACTGTCAGCTACAGCCAGTTACATGACACAGGTATAGGCTACAGGCACTGCAGGCCAGATGTATGAAAGGATTTAGCATTTCTTTATTAACCGAATCGCAATTCTGGTCTGCTAAGAAATGCTAAATTGCCCTTCCGTATTTACAAAGGCAGATAGGGAATCACAAAATGCGATTTCGAACCGGTAGAAATCACATTTAGTGTTTCTCTAATTAGGAAATTGCAAACATGGATTCCCTATTTGTGATTTCCTAAGAACATGTACAAAGCATTTCCTAAATACAAAATTGGCATTTAGGAAGTGCAAAATGCTGTTTTTTAAAGTGACCTAAAGTACACATTTACCCCTTGGGTGGTTTACATGAACACCAATTTTTTTGGGTGCATCAAGGTGGGGCCTTAGACCCAATAGGCAGCCTTTGTTTTGTGTTTCCAAATTTGTGATTTCCTATTAGGAAATTGCACATTTGGAAAGGCAAGACCATTTGCATATATAGGCCCATAGGAATGAATGGTTTCGTATTTCTTAAAGAGCAAATACCTAATAGCGATTTCACCAGAGTAGGATTCATTATTAGGAAATCTCTATTTTTGTATATTGCATTATGCGTTTCCTAAATAGCGATTTCTTAGGAGTTGCTATTTAGGAAATATAAAAACAGATTTTCATACATATGGCCCTAGATGACTAAGGCAGGATAATGCCAGCTTTCTAAAAGCTTTTTTTGTACCTAGAGGGGTTGGTCCTATTGCGCCAACTAGAAAGGGCCTAATATAGAAAACAACAGATAATATAGTCATCACATTTATCACTAACATTAGTTTGAACAGCAAACCATGAACCAGTTCTTTGGTCTGGAGTAATTATTAACTACATTTTTCAGTATTTTCAAAACGAAGTCATTTGTTGTTTTAAAGTATTCAGAACAAGGGAAATATTTCGATAGTTAAACGAAAAATTTGCACATATTTTACAACAAGCACATTACAATACAAAACCAGTCATGGTTTCAACAAAGAAAAAGCAACCTCAATGATAACTCATTAACCACATTGAAACAAAGATTAAGAGGTTGCTACCAGCGGGAACACACGTTATACATCTAGGGATAGTCTTATTTGCACTGGTGGCTATTTCCTAAGAAGAGATTCAGATCTAATGAATATATCCCACTGGTGGAAAGATTTGGGGGAGCCTGTGATGGTCTCTCTGCAAACACAACTGCACAATGACTTTGTTTTGTCAATGGTTATTGAGGATAGGAGTTTTAATTTAAAAAAGCAGTGTCCGTGTCAACAAGTTGTACATTTTCAGGCTCGTGCGGCTCAGTTTCGGGTCCTCTGCGTTTTCCGCTGTAGCTCCCCGAAATCTCTAATAGCAGATCATACCCAGTCACAGCCCTGAAGAGAACCCCATAAATCTTGTTGGGGGTCGTATTATGTCGGCACTTTCCACCAGTGGGCTACATCCATTAGATTTGAATCTCTTCGTAGGAAATAAACCCAGTTTAAATAAGACTATCCCTTCCATTGTGGAAGTGGCACCTTCAGAAATATCCTTCCCTTATTCAATATAATTAAAGCAAGTTACCATCGAAAACACTGCTTTATGCTTGGTTTGTGTATCTAAAATCCGCCTTCCATAACGTATCAAGGCATCATTTATGGTCAACGTTCAATCAGTTTTACATACCTCTGAAGTACTAGTGCATGATTGAAGTGCTGTACCCCAATAACTGAGGTGAGCATTAAGCTGGGAGAAGACTACGTGACTACACAGAGGACACTAACAAAGAATGGTTTAAATGGTTTAAAACAACGATGTGCTTTGGCTTTATTGCTATTCAACCTACATATAGCCGATTTAAATGTTTCACTTAATTCAGTAAACTATCCACCCAGTAAACCCACCAGCTAATAACAAGTCTACAATACGCTGATGATAATGTACTATTGAGCAAAACTTGTATTGGTCTACAGAGGCTAATCACAGCCTTTCTTACCTACATCAAAGCAAATGGAATAGAAATAAACATCTAACATACACATCTAACATCAAAACGACAAAAGTAGTGTCCTTTGGCTTAGTTTCTACAAGGAGAAAACTGCTACCAATCCAACATACCTATCTTGGTCTGATCTGTGACACCAGATTCCATTTTAACTTCCATTTCCAATCTTTAAGGACAAGAGAACATTCCCTAACATTTCCATTTTTATCTCTGTATCCTAAAGTGCAAAACCTATCACTGTAGCCCATCCTTAAAGCTATATAAGAGTACATTGATACTGATGCTAACCTATGGTTCGGAAATCTTCTGTGGGAAAGATGTCACAATGCTGTACACCTAGGGGTCGATTCCGATTCAGGAAAAAAAATGTTCGTCCGAGTCCCGTAGTACGATCCGTATTCCGTGAATCCGTCCAATCGTCGCGATCCGTACGTATTGCAAGGCTGAAACCATGAACCGTACGACTCGTACACATGCCGTACAACTCGTACACATGCCGTATGACCTGACGAGTACGATCAGGATCGGGGTATGAGGACACGATTCGTACAGTCCACGTCAGCTAAAGGCCAATGCGTATGGAAAAGCACACAAACACATACACACCGTACGGTCCATACCCCCATGATCACAGGGGTACAGTGCGTACCCCTGCGATCATGGGGTGTACGCACCGTACCCCATGTACAATGGGTGTACGCACCATACACCCATCGTACATGGGGTACGGTGGGTACACCCCTCGTACATGGGGTACGGTGCGTACACCCCATGATCACAGGGGTACGCACCGTACCCCTGCTATCATGGGGGTACGCACCGTACCCGGGGGGGCCGTTCCTTACCTGTTTTGGCACGAACTCTGCTTTTACGGCTGTTTTCAGCTCCCGTAGAAAAAGGGTTGTACGGTGCGTACCTGACACGTATCGTACTTGCTGGGTTGTAAAAACCAGCCGCGAACCGTACAGATGTTGCGTACAGCGGGTTCCGAGGGAGATTCGGACGGGGATTTGATTCGTACGGTCTCTGTACGACTCATACGGAGTACGGCTACTGGTACGAATCGTACTTTGTCGTACGTACGGGGACGTTGCAGAGTACGATTCGTAAGGGAAAAATGCTCCGAACGGCTATTCGGAGCGGTTTTTCCCGAATCGGAATCGGCCCCCTAATGTAGACAATTATTTATGTACTAGTAAATAAATCTGTGAAGACAGTTTCCCACCAACAAGACACGGACAAACTTGACCAAAACAAATGACTGTCAATGATAACTTTTAATAACCACTTCATCAGCAGTATCTGAAGACAACATTTTCTTTACTCTTTAAATTAAAAATATATGAGTTACAGAATGAACTAACTTCTAAATGGAAAATTGGTTGGCCCAACTCTAATTACAGGCTCTGTGGCTATAACAACAAAATTGTTCTACGTGTATTGTGTTCAGGACCAGCTTTGGTACTGTAGAAATCTCCTACGTTTTAGTTTCCATAGATTGAATTTACAAGCAAGCCCTTATCTACAGCCTGACAGCCAGCACATGCAGCTAAACTGTGAATGTATGAAGTGTATGGATCGTGACTCACCTATGCTGCACTAAAAACTTGCCTCTATCATCATTTTTTCACCTGTTTGATGCATCACGTTGTAAAGTAAAACTAGTTAGTTTTAAAGACGCAATTATTAAATGATGAAGACAAAAAAAAATACTAACACCACACAAAAATAACAGGTCTTTCATTAAATCATTCTAAACATTACTGTTGCGTTATTTCTGATCATTCCTTTTTATTCCTTTTGCAATGGTTTTAATTAACACAAAAAACTAAAGAATTACAAAAAAACTTGGATTAATCAGCCATACTCTATTGCATTCAACTTCAAACTTGAGTGCAATACCACAAAATAAATAATTTTCTGCAGCCACGCCTTTGATTTCTGTCGTCGAACACCTGCTGAACACAGAATACAATCGGTCCAGTATCGATATATCTATTTTACGGATATGACTCAGTTCACCTAAATATTCATAGTTTCGATCTTTTAATAGCATAACCTTCGCGTTATGCCAAGTCAGCTATCGTGCACATAACTCTCAGTTTATCTAATCAAGACAGGGCCTGTCGCAGTCAGTATCACTGCAGGCGACGGGGAGTGAACCCAGGGCCGCTGTGCTGTCATTATGCGCAGTAAGCAGTTCGCTGACACGGCCCTTACTGAGGGCATGAGGTCAGAGTTCAGGTCACTTTGCCACCATAGTATGCATCAGCGTTTTCCGTTGTTCCCTGAAAAACATATCACTATGAATTATTCATCAGACGAGTAAATGACATGATTATTGACAACAACCATTAAGGAATCTACACTATCTTTGTCTTTCATCAGAGTGCAAGAAACCCTCCAATGGAACTCCCTGTACCATCTTTGAGATAATGCAAACTTTCCCTGAAAGGATAGGCTGATGACCATTACAATATTCCCATATACCAGGACAGTTGAAAGACAGTCCTTTGGTGCCAAACCCTTTGTAGTAGTGAAATTACTCCTCAATGTAGACAGGCGAAACTTCCCTACCTTCGCCGAGGCCTACCTCCCCAGCTCGTGGCGCTCAACAGTGCTGTGTCCAGGGTCCCTGTTGTCCCACTTGTGGAGGGTAGATTACTGCCTGATGGAGCAATTTCCGATTTTGTAAGTGAGGTAACTTCTCTACTGCATGGACCCGTACACCCGAGAGCAGTACAGAATGTTTGTTATTGATTGTAAAGATGCAGGTACAGGTGAACGAAATACCATTTAGCCATGCATTTTAGCTCCGAATGAAACACACTGGGCCTATTTACAAGAAAACTGCTAAAACCAAACATGCACGTGCATTTATTTGTGTGATTGCTTCTTTTGAAAATATTGTACTTAAGAGAAGAGACAGGCTTTTTGCCAGAGAAAACTATTCCCTGGTGTGTTCTTGTCAGCAACAAACTTACCAGTGTGAATTGGAAACCAGAATGGACAATCTACAGCCAAGAATAGGGCGAACCTGTTATTCACGGGTTTCCCTTTCCTATGAACTTCCCTCAACCCACGTGGGTGTAAATAAAGGGAACATATGCTGGTGGATCATTTTGGGAGTAGAAATGACAAGCTCCCTTCAATGGGCTGTAAAGTGTGCAATTGTCAGCACACCAAGTTTTTTCCTGTAAAATTTAGCTAGACCTGGATTGCATCATAGAATCTCTGTCGTTGGTGATCTGATCTTCACCATGAAAACTGACTAGCTTATTTTCTTGATTTTAGCTAATTTATTAATGGCAGCAATTTAATATTGCCACATGCATTTATGCAGTATCTTTATAGCTCAAAAGTGTATTTAGCCTTAACTGTTTCTTTATCTCAGATGATGCTAAAGATTTGCAATCAGTAACACACACAGCTATTTTCTTTGTGCCCAAGTATGCTTGTTTGTTTCAGATTTTCATCTATATGTTTGCATTATCATTTCCTTCATTAGAAGTTTTCCATGTCTCCTCTGTATTTCCATGTCTGTCTCTCTATGGAAATGTTTTCTCAACGAATTGATTGCTGTGTCTTCTTTTTCCTCACCATTGCCTTCGAGAATCTATGCCTGTCCTCTCAAAAATCATGTCATCTCCAGAGTCTTAATATGTATCACAGTGTATGTGTCTCTCAATTTATCTCAGAATGATTGTGTTTCCTACAGTCTCCAAAGAGTCTTCCTGAACTCCCACATTGATGACATTCTCTTGCTCTGCTGTGTCGTCCAATATTTCTGAATATGTGGATTTGTGTATCTGCAGATTTGTAACTCACCATGTTCATGATTTCTTGAATCTCCCATTGTCTGTGTTACTCTGTGTTATCCTGTGACTCTGTCCTCTATTTCTCTGTCTCCAGTTAATCTTGTTTCTGAGTTTCATGGCACTGATGTGGTTCTTCATTTGTAAAGGAAAATGCTGGCTCCATTTAATGTAAATGCCAAAGGCTGAGGTGCGTGCAAGATATGTTGCATACAAAGAATATTATCTAACCCAAAAAGTTCAATTTACGTTCCAGTAGATTAATAGGAATGACTACACAAGATCTGTGAGTAGACTTCAGGGCTGCTCTTAAAGGGGGCAATCCGACCAGGCTGGCGTTGGGTTATTATTCGACAAGGTCATAGGATATTGAGTAATTCCACGTCCTAACAGTATCAACTATAGTCATTGGCCTTTACTCACTTGGCCCATACCAATGTAACCTGGGTATGATGCCCAGCACAACCATGCCATATGGCTAGCCAACATGACCTTGGACCATGTGACCCTAATAATCTGATGACCCTAATGACCTATAGGTGAGGCCATAGGTTACCATGCAGATTGTGGGAGTGTGAGAGTAGTGTAAAGGCGAAAATGTGAGTGATTCCCAAATTAAACCCAATTTAGTTCCAATAGTACCATGGGAGGAAGTAGGTGATGGTGTAGGGGCAAATTAGGTATTTTCCATTTTTTTGGACAGTCAGAAGGGACAATCAATGACTGGGTTTAGGAGCAGTTGTGCACTTCAGTATGTTGGGGTCCATTTTCTGGTCATGTTTATTCTTGTATTCTGGCTGGTAAATGATTAGGCCGTGGTAAGTCTGTGTCCTGTATTGTAGGTGATTTGTTTAGGTGGTAGCATGAGGTTTTATGAAATTTGATGGGGTAGTTGCTTATAGGGATAATATGCTGGATGGGTGGTGTTGTGGTAGAAAGCACTTTCAGTTGGGATGGGTACGGTTAAGGTGGTGGGCAGAGGGAGCTCAAATGTTGTGTGTGTGGGAATCATTGGCCACGGCGGAGAGGTTTAATAAAGGTGATGGTATTGAGTGCCTTCTAAACTGGTGTGGATTTGTGCAGAGCTGTCTTGCAGGTGGTCAATATTGGGAGTGGTAATATTTAGGAGAGGTGTTAGTATTGTTCATGGACAATGATAGCAGCAATTTGTTGGTCATTGGTGGCAGAGGATTAGGGTCTAGCTAAAGCATGTAGATCATGGACCACAGTGCCTAAAGTTTAAGGTATGCCTGGGGTGGGTGAGGAGTCGAGTTAACTACAGGATAAGTGTAGGCAGAAGTGTCTTGAAAATGGGTTTGGAAGGCAGACGTTGGTTGCTGAAGTAATCATATCCAGTGGCAGAGGACAGGTGAAAGTGGAGGTGGGTTTCTGGAGGGTAGAAGGGTTCAAGGAGAGAGGCTTGGGAGATAGGTTTGATATGGTTTGATGGTTAGAGCTGGAAGAAGAAGGAATGCAAATAGGTTATTAGTGTGGTGGATGGGATTGGGCATAGAGTGGTGGGTTGGGTAATTCACTTTGGGCTGAAGCATGTTTTAAGAAGAGACCATCCCTCCTTGGAAGATGAATGCACGTAGAATGCATCCAGGAAGGAAGCCTTTGGAGATGGGGTGATTGCATTTCAGAAAAAAACAGCACCTGATTGAGATGCCTGTTAAGTGCAAGAAGAAATGTATTGACAAGTGAGATAAATGATAGCAAGGGGGTGTGATGTTACATGGTGTCCAGGCTAAGGTGTGAGGTGTGGTATAGCCCATAAGTTTGATATTTTACAACCCACCTAGAGGTTGGTAAGGGAGGTTCGGGGTGAAGGTGTGTGTTGAGGAGGGTATCCGCCAAGGAAAATCATTTTGAAAGACGGTTATTTTTGAGCTCCCACTTCCACTGCTGAGGCTTGCACGGATTTCCAGTTTAATTTACACTTCTCTAGACAACCAATCCGTAACCTCTTCCCAATCATGTTCCCTGCTAACATACTAGTACCAACGCAATTCTTCCTTATTGGGTCAGCCTATATCCAATCATTCTGTTCCTGCAAGATTTTCCTTGGCGGATACCCTCCTCAAACTCCAGAGTTTGAATTTGAGAAGACATGGAACCCGTGTATATCCTTGCTTGCATGGCTTGATCAGTTTACATTTGGTGTACATGATTGGAATATGGAGCTTTATAAATCTGTTAGTTGCTGCACGTGGGTTTCTATTTCACTCTATTCGTTATCTTCTGTTCCTGCATATATCAAAAGCTGTACAAATAATGCTTCTATGCTGAAAGCGACTGGATATTCAGAGGATGAGCACTTATCAAATGAGTCCAAGAATAAGATAATTGCTATCTTCTAACAATATTCCTTAACCTTTGGAAAGCCAATGAACCATTTAAAAGATAACAATCAAATGATTTACTGACAATAAATAATTAGTCAGTACCAGCAGAGCTTAGTTCAAGTTCAAAGGTTTAGTTATTCATTCGGGTGTAAAGAACATTAAATGAGACAGCACACAACCATAACATTAATCTAATACTAGGTTTAATAAAGCAGTGTCAGACTCTGCAAGATTCAAGGATTACAGGAATAAGATCTTCCACAGCCGAGGGAGATTCTGGACGTCTGTAGTTATATGGATCACTAGGAAATCAGTTGAGCTTCAACTAAACCTTTAAGAAAGTTCAGTAAGTTCCAGATAAACCAGATTAAGTTCTTTAAAGACAGTAATCTGTCTCAGTCTGTCACTGCAACGCCAAACTCAGAGCAGCATGATGCAAACCCTTAAGCCGAAAAGGTTCCACTGAGCTAGCACACCAGCAGTATGCAGTATTATGTCGCAGTTCGCATGGCCTTGGATGTCTAAGCCATCAGCCTTACCTCTGTAAAGCTGATCACACATACGCGCTCGTGCTATGCCGCAATCCTTTCAATTCCAAGATCTGATCAATTATACTCCAAAGTTTTCCGGGGTGACACCCCTTGACATCATTCTTAATGTCGGACCACACTGCCCCATTGGTTGTCTTCGATAGGATGAGGATGATGTTGTAGGCAAAAATTATACAGTCTGGAAGAATTATGTAACTGAAGTTATGTAGTTTCATTAAACCATTTTAATTTTGTCATATGAACAATGATATATTCAGAGAGTAAGGGGAAACATGCTCCGGAATTGTCGACACTCCTTTCTCAAGCATCTGTTCTAAGATGTAGCAGATTTTGTTGCAAATACAGTTAATCTGTGCTGAGGATGTCAAAGGAAGTGACTGGGAGTTAGAATGCAAGTAGCAACTTTGCTAAAAGTTCCCACAGATTTCAGACTATTCAGTTCATGAATTCACATTTGGAAAAGCAAGTAAGATTTGAGGATAATATGAAATAGGCTCATTCACGATAAATTATGCTAAAATATGAATCTCATTTTTTTTTTCAAATAATTTTATTTGCCAACAAGAGGGTAAAATACACACTTTACATATATAAAACACAAAGAGAAAATGACAATAAGTAAAACAAAATAGCAGATATACATTAACATCATATTCAAACCTTAATGTTATCACAAATGCGGATCCCTAAAATAAAACCCCCATAAGGCATTTCATTTTCTCATAGAATGAGCGCCCCTAAGCTTTGCCAATGAATGCTCCATTTTATATATTTCCCTAATTTACATCCACCAATTGCTTATAGAGGGAGGATTCGGCTAATCCAAACCCGGGCAATTACTAGCCTGGCGGCAACAAGTTGCATCAGGAATAGCCGAGCAAGTCTATAGCTTATATTCTCTGGACCAATCATGATCTCCCTGATCGAAAAATTTGAATCTTTCCCCAATCTCGGAGAATAAACTTGACCCACCTGCTGCCAAATAAACTCAATTTCGGACATGTTGCAAGCGTGTGTTATATTTGCTGCATACAAATCACATCTGGAACATTTTGTCCGAGTGCTGACTGAACCAGGTAACACCCATTTAGCTATTTTTCCAGCATGTAATACAGCAGGTATACCATACAAAATTGTTGTAACCGCAAATTATTGGAATGAACTGAGTCACCAATAGTACTTAAAGCTTGTTCCAGAACACCTGCAGTAATAGTTGTTCCCCAAATCCTGCTCCACGGTTCTGCCAGTTTATACCCGTCCCCTTGCCAATGACAAATAAAACATTTATAAATGTGGCTTATAGGAGATTTTGTCTTTTCCCTATATAGATAATCCCAGATCTCGGAGTTAGATACTTTTGTCAAAAATAAATGTTTCAATAGATAATCCCTAATTTGAAAATATTTAAAAAACATATGATCTGGTAACTTAAATTAAAAACAAATAACAACACAACAGCTGACCGGGCTCAAGCCCTTCAATTCTACAGTTTCAGTAGTAAAAGGATAAGTGCAACAGCTTCCAGCATCAGCTGTTGAAAGATGCCAATTTAAGACAAAAGTTCATTCAAAAGGAAGGTGAACTTGATAGAAGTCAAGCAGGCGACAACTTTATGATCCTGAAATTCTTCTTTTTATTGAAGTCTTGTAAAAAAACGGCACACAGCCAACATGTTTCGTTCCCCAGTGCCACGGGAACTTCGTCAGGGCTTATGGAATTATCAGTTAATTTACCTGAGGGCTGAGATATTTTGTGGTCAGTCCAGTGTAGGTGATTGTGAGAACAAGTCCGATTCACGTAATCCTGGATCAGATAGTGAATTACAGGCAGGATCACAAACAGCTTGAACAGTACTTCAATTAGTATTTAAAACAATTCTTTACAAGGTCGGTGATAAAGTCCAATAATGATTGCCAAATAAAAATGAAGGCGTGAACTTTGTTCAGGGACATCCAAATATGAGGGGGCCCATCAAAGGTATCTTAAATGGATTACAATAATTATCCCATGCTGTGTTGTTGATTCGTGTATAGAGGGAAAAAGCAAGAGTGCCGCTGTAGATATCTTGAGGTAAGCTGCAACAGGTCTCCAAAGTAGGCCACACAAATGAAGTGAACACATATAATTATCACAGTGACAAAGTGCAGCAGTCGAGCAGCATGATAACTTGCAACAGCACTGGAATAAACAATGTGTTGACAGCGGGACCTACTTGACACATGGTGAGGTTACGTAGTTTCTGCCTCCGCTTCGCATACAGCCGCCATTTTGTGTTTAGCCGCCATTTTATGTTGCCTCACTCAGGCAGCACGGCTAACACGGTAAATATGGTCCTTCTGCCTTTTAGTCGCTCCGTGTCTTTCCTGTTAAAGAATAACCCTTGTCCTTGTGTACGGCACTGATGTCAGGGTCTGGCCGAGTTCGCATAGCCATGTCTAGACTGATTAATCCATGTCTTACTTCACTGTTTGGGTCCCACCATTCTTCTCTGCTTTATCTTGTTTAACTGGCCTTCACTATTCTCTTCGTGTGTTCTCTTGTTACATAGCCCTTCTTTTGAAGCATTCTACACCTGTTTTGCCACCTGCAAATTGAATTACGGGCACTAGTGTTAATTAACCTGAGGGGAGGAGAGCACACGGGGTCTGAAAGGAGGGTGTGTTTTAGACATCCGATAGCTTGTTTTCGAACTATTTCTATTTGTCAGTTCTGTGTATATTGGGAGTTGTCATTGTAAACTTGTTGTGTATAATAGACTGTGCGCCACGGATTGAAGTGGCAGTCTCTTGAGAACCTACCTGTGTGGTACTTCTTAGATAACTGTACTTAGCTGCAGCTAATAAATCTACTTTTCTACGCCTAACAGAGTGTCTCTGTCTGTCGAGGCAGGTGAACCCGGAGATCCTAGGCGTGCCCTGCGCCGCCTGGCCCATAAGGTCAGGTTCTCCAATTGACGGCCCAACGTGTGGGCGACTTCAGCGGTAGGAGTTTTTGCCCGAGAGTCGTGAGGAGCTTCGCAAGAAAATTCCGGAGGATTTCGCGAACCACGTGAGCGACCCCTGCATGTCGAAGTGGACCGAAGGTCTTTTGAAGTGTGGCTACTCCTTCCCGACGGCTGCTGACGACTGCTGCCCTGACTGTCGCCCTGCCTTGGCCCTTTGGTGATGATTGGTATCGCGAGACGTTAGACGGACATCTGTTGGCATGAGAAAAGCATTTAGTTAAGTATTTGTGGGTAGCGCCCCCCCTTTGTTAAGTACGCTTGTGCTGTGACTCTATTGTCTAAAAATCCCTTGACGTTTGTAAGGAAATCCAGTTCGTTACGAAATGCCTGGATTTAGTAAGTTTAAGAAATGTTGTTGTTTTGGTTGTTCTAGGGATTCCTGGCTAGAGGATTCTTGTCCGATTCCTCCAGTTGGAACTCCTACTTACGAGCTTTATTCAAAACATGGTCTGGGTCCTATTGTTTTTAATGAAACATTGATCCGATATACTAAAAAGGATGGTGTTTTACAGTGGCCACAAAATGGCTCTTTTGAGCCCGATATATTAGATAATTTGGAAACAATTCTATTCAAGAGAAAAGCCCGGCCGGCAATGTTTGACTCTTTTCGCCTCTGGCGTGAGGAAGCCAAACAGAAAGAAATTAAGCAAATGAAGCAAGATAAGAAAGAGCAGAGTATGTCGATTTTACAGGCTGCCCAACAGTTTAAAAATGACGAAGCTGATCAGGTGATTGGGATGTCAGAAAGACAACATCGTATGGCAATAGATAGGTGTTATCCTGTGTTACCTACTGTGTCGAAGAGTAAAACACCTGATGACGATTCTTTTATGTCCCATTTGTTGACATTACGTCCACCTTATGTGTTAGGTGCTAATGCACCGCCATTACAACCTGCTGTTAATCCAGCTGTTTTGGTTCTTACACAATTGCCTATTCCTGTGATTCCAGCTCCGCCCCCTTTGCCAGCGACTTCTGTACCCCAATCTTCTGTGCCTCAGCCCCCACCATCTGTCATTTCTTTTGTTACGGATTCTTCTTCTGTTTTACAGAATACGTTGTCTCCTGTTTTAGTGTCACATTCCCCTACAGCTCGACGACGTCTAGTCAACACTGTTTCAGGTCTTTTGTCACCTTTTCTTGGGCCTCTCTACTTTTCTCCTGCATCGTCTAGGAGACAATCCCGTAGTCAGTTTCCGGATTTGGAAGAACGGACTAAATTAAATTCTCTTGCTCGTAATTGGATTATGAGTAGTGTACAGTACAGTGTATGTGATATTTTAGATACTTTCCTTCAATGGAACGTGCCTACACAAAGATACGTGTTCAATGCTATGTGCAACACTCTGATTAAAGGATGGGGAGATGTGGATCTGGATTCACCTCCTCAGGATTTATTCGAAATACAGGATCAATTTGATAAGGGACTTATTGTGGGTCCTGCTGTAGAACATGCTATTCAAAAGCTTGTTACTTTTCGATCCGCCTTTTTCTCTCAAAATTCTCTTGAGCCTGATCCCGCGGTTCATCGTAAGATGGCACAATATCCGATGCGAGAAGTTCCTCCAATATGGAGAGACGCGGTTCCACAAGCAGGTAATGTTCCTGATGTCCCCGCTCATTTTCAGTGTATATGGGTACATGACCCTTGGAAAAGGTCAGAAGTGTTGGCACTTAAACAGTCTTTACCGGACCCTCGTAAGAATCCTGCGGTGTATTATAAAGAGTTGTCCCAGACTGTTGACTCTTGTGTTATGAATTTGTCGGACATTGATTTACTTATGGGAAATGTAGTCCCACAAGCAATAAGGACCAAGATTCGTAAACAGGATCATGATGCAGCTTTAGGCGGTAATTGGGCGGTAATTGGGCTGCTATTACAGCTGCAGATGCTGGACAAATAGGTGGTGCCAAGCCGGATGACTTAATTACGGAATTACCTGGAAAAATAATAGATTTTATGAAAACTATGATGCCTGCGGTGTGCGTTAACTGGGATAAGTTAGCGGCGTGTAAGCAAAAGACGGATGAAAGTGTCTCCGACTTCTTTACTCGTTTCGAAGAGACTTTCATGAGTACTGAAGGAGGACAGCGATTGTTCGTAGATACATTTGTTTTTAATTTACTTCCAGAATTATCACATAAGTTAAAACAATCAGAGAGTTCGTGGGCTGTTTCTTCCACTGCTCAGATATTGGCTACTGCTCAATATTATGAGAATAGGGATAAGGAAGATAAGGAGAAAGTGGAGACAAAGACTAAAGAATTAAAAACGAAGGTTCTTCTGCAACAGGCTTATCCCCCTCGTTCTGCTCAGCCCCAATTTCAACAGCCCCCTCAGTTTCAGAGGTTGTTGCAGAAACCGGTACCCTCAGTTCCACGAGTTCCCTTGGGTCCTAATCAGTGTGCCTACTGTAAGGAAGATGGTCATTTCAAGAACGCTTGTCCGATTTTATTGCAGCGGTATGGTGGACCATTAGCACCACGGGGTCCTGGTGATTCTCGGTCCATATCCAGAGGTAGGGGACGTGGTGCGTCGACTCAGGAACGACGTCCTCTCCCCCTCAGGATTCTACAAATTACTTTGATCAGCAGACTTCTCAATCTGCACAATATTACAATGATGACTATTGTCTCGATAATGAGGACGTTGATTTTCATACTAGCTAGGACAGCCATAGGCAAAGTAAGGGAGTCGTATCAGTTCCAGTAGACCAGGAAGGACCTTATGTTAATGTTATGGCATTAGGTGTTACAGAACCATTTCTCTTGGATACTGGTGCAATGAGAAGTTCCATAATGCATTCTAAACTCCCTGGGGCACCTTTGTCTGGCTCAACAAATGTTTCTGTAGGATTCTCTGGCGCCCCAGTTTCAAATCCGGTTTCTTGTCCTTTACCCATTTCTATTGGTCCATATGATTTGGAAGCTCCACTTCTTTTAACAACAGGTTGCGGAGAGAATTTATTGGGTTTGGACTTATTGAAACGTTTACATGCTACGCTGTATTGTTCACCCTCTGGTGTGCACCTCACTTTGGGTAATAAATTGACTTCTCCAATGTATGTATCTAAAGAACAGTTACCACCTGAACTACGTTCACTTCCTGCTACACTTTGGGCGACGGGTCCGAATTATGTTGGTTTATTGCAAATTCCACCATATGTGATTACCGTTAAGCCCGATGTTAAATTGCCACGTGTTCCTCAATATAAAATATCTAAAGATGGCGAAAGAGCCTTGTTGGCCATTGTTCATGATGTGGTTCAGAAAGGTGTGGTCGAAGAGACTAGAGGTAATGTTTGCAATAGCCCTGTTTTACCTATTCTTAAACGTACTGATACCTCTCAGCCACCTGTGTACCGTTTTGTAATTGATCTTCGAGAGGTCAACAAAATTGTTGTCCCTCAGTTTCCTGTTGTGCCGGATATAACTGCTTTGCTTACTATGAGTCCTGCTTCAGCGGTCTGGTTCTCGGGTATTGATCTTAAGAATGCTTTCTTTAGCATTCCTATTGCTGAAGAAAGTAGGGATCTCTTTGGCTTCTCTCTCGGAGGCCGAAGCTTCCGGTTTAAGCGTGCACCTCAAGGCTATTGTGAAAGTCCTTCAATATACAGCCAAGCTTTGAAGTCTCAGCTTGACACCTTTTCTTTGCCCTCGGGTGCTACTCTTATCCAATACGTGGATGATTTATTAGTGGCTGCTGATTCACAAAATATCTGTAAAACTGCAACTGTGTCGCTCTTACAACATTTGTCTGATTTACATCATAAAGTATCATCTTCTAAATTGCAATATTGCCGACAAGAGGTTACTTATTTAGGTCATCTCTTGTCGAAGGAGGGAAGGCGATTGACCCCAGAACGTATTCATGCAATCGCACGGATGCCTGTACCGTCCACACAAAGAGAAGTGCGTGCTTTCTTAGGCATTACCTCCTACTTTAGACAGGGGATTCCGAATTTTTCCCTACTTGCTAAACCTCTGTTGGCACTTACACTCAAAGATACGCCCCAGCCTCTTCCTTGGACCGATGAATGTCAAAAGAGTTTTTCTGATTTACCTACTGCTTTGTGTTCTGCTCCTGTGTTGGGTACTGCGAATTACAGTAAACCTTTCACGCTCTATGTCCATGAAAGGGAAGGTTGCGCATTATCAGTTCTAACACAACAATTCAGCGACAAACAAAGGCTGTGTGCCTATTTTTCGGCAACATTAGATCCAGTAGCTAAAGCATTACCTAGTTGCCTCAGAGCAACAGCAGCAGCGGCTATTTCTATTCGTCAATATGCTGGACTAGTGCTAGATCATACTCTTAATGTTATGGTGCAACATGCAGTAGATACTCTTCTTAACAGGACGAAAACTCAGCACTTAACAAGTGCCCGTTTCTCTGGATATGAGTTAACACTTTTAGCCAGTCATATACACATAAAAAGATGTAATGTTCTGAATCCAGCAACATTGTTGCCTATTTTGGATGCGAAACATGTACAAGATCAGGATGATTGTTTTCTTCGCACTGAAGAAGAAACGAAGGGTCGAATAGACCTGAAGGATACACCACTTGTGGATTCGGATGGGATCCTATGGGTAGATGGGTCTTGTTTCAAGCTTCCTAATGGCGAAACGACAGCTGCTTATGCAGTAACAACTTTGCACACAGTGGTAGAAACTGCACGCATTTCGCAAAATTCAGTGCAAGCTGCAGAGTTGATTGCGTTGACAAGAGCATGTGTGTTGGCGAAAGGGAAAAGAGTGACTATTTATACTGACAGTCAGTATGCGTTTGGCGTTGCCCATAGTTTTGGTCGTTTGTGGAGGGAAAGAGGATTCTTTACCTCCCACGGCACCAAGATACAGCATGGTCAGTTAGTAACTGACCTTCTTGAATCACTTGCTTTGCCCACTCAAATAGCGATTGTGAAGTGCAGTGCACAAAAAAGGATTACTGACGATGTGGGTCAAGGAAATGCATTTGCGGATGAAATAGCGAGAGAGACAGCAAGAAATGTTGAAAGTCGCATGTACGTTGCGGGCCCTGCAAGATGGGTCACAGAAGGTGGTATGTGTGAAGACACAGTGGAAAGCGTGAAAGCGATTCAGAAGGAGGCCACCAAGAAAGAATTGAGTACGTGGAGAGAATGTACGGGAATGTTGGACAGTATGGGATGTTGGACGGAATTGTCAGAGCATCAACGATGGTTGTTACCAGATGCGTATGTTCTGCCTGTAGTTACTATGGCTCATGGATCCGCCCATATTAATGCAAGGGGTATATGCAAGCTTCTAGCTCCAGTATGGCAAAATGAAGGTATTCCTAGATGTGCAGAAAATGTGGTGAAACATTGCATTGTCTGTTTGATGCACAATCCAGGAAAGGGAACTCCGACTCCAGCAGGTCACTTTGCACCCCCTACGTACCCATTCGAGGTACTGCAAATAGACTATATCCATATGGAACGCTTTAACAATCTCAAGTATGTCCTGGTGGTGGTTTGCGCCTTTTCCAGATGGATAGAGGCCTACCCCCTAAAGGACAACACTGCCTTGTCCACTGCAAAAATACTTTTGAAGGAATTTTTCCCGAGGTTTGGTTTGCCGCGCATCGTCTGGAGTGACAATGGAAGTGAATTTGTAGGTCAAATTATGCAAGAGGTGTGTGTGGGTCTAGGCATTAGACAGAAATTCCATGCGGCAAACCATCCTCAGTCAGCGGGTCTGGTAGAGTGCTATAATGGCACTCTCAAACTTAAATTAGCAAAGATTCAGGCCAGCACAGGTCTTTCCTGGCCTGATGCCTTGCCTTTGGCACTTCTTTCAACTAGAACGACTGTTCATTCTCGTTTGGGGCTTAGCCCATACAAGATTGTTTTTGGACGCCCAGCTATTGTTTGGGGAGTCCCCAGACCCAAAAAGTACTCAGACATTCCGTATCCGTTGTTGGTTGACTACTTGCATGATCTCACCACTAAATTGCATGTTATTCGTCAACAGGTCCAAAACGTTTTGCCGGAGGCCTCCTCAGATCCCGGACACTCCATCCAGCCTGGGGACTGGGTGTGTCTGAAGAACTTCCAGAGGAAAAAGAACTTGGAACCTCGTTGGGGGCCGCCGAGACAAGTGCTACTCACAACTCGTACAGCTGTCAAGGTCCTGGGAAAGAAAAACTGGATCCATGGTGTGCATTGCAAAAGGGTACCATTGCCTTTACCTTTTGACCAGTGGGTCCGAGAAGGTGTTGGTGATAGTGAAAGTGAGAAGGTACCCAGATTCGTACCGTTCAGCAGTGCACACCTGGATTGGACTAGCTCAGAGAAAGAAGACGATGACGTCTTACAGGAAGCTGTACCTGTACATTTAAGACTCAATACAACAAATCCTGAAAATGTATTTAAGGACCAAACGATACTCGGAAAGAGACGATACAATCTGAGAAGGAGGTTGACTAAAGACAATTAATTTTGGTTTCTTTTCTTTGATTTTGTTTAAAAAAGGATAAAGTCCTTTTTTCTTTATCCATCAAGTTGCAGGGTCACGGTAGGAGTCTTGAGCTGTGACCTGAATAGTGACTAGGTCAACAGGACTTGCAGTGTCATAGGACGGCTAACAATCACAGCCAAGTGATTAAGGAAGATTATCGTGAGCAACACCTTTAGAGTAATGGATAGTACAGGAAAAGGGAGCGATATTAAAATGCTGAAAAGAGCTCATTATAAAAAATTATTATTCGGTCGTTGTGGCGTAGCATTGTGTGTTTTAGTATGTTTATGTAGTGTATTAGCATGCATAGGATGGCTTATACATGTCCTGCAGTTGGTACCTGTTCCCACTTCTGTCCCTCTAACTCCCTCTACTACTGTTTCTCCGCATAAATTCTACTCACTCCCAGACCACGAGCAAATGAGAAGAATGGAATATCTTAACAACTCGTTCATTCAATTGCTACACCACATCAATTGATAGTAAATGTTACTGATTGTTGGGTTTGTGGTCTCATACCACATAATACACAGAGAGGAATGCCGTATCTAGTCCTCCCCTTTTCATATGAAGGTTCTGCTTGGGCCTATCTGGCTATGTTTTCCAATGCATACCAGAATCAGCTTCGATATCCTCCTGGTGGATCCTATAATGGTGGAGTGGATTTCAGTCACAGTCCATTGACAAAGGGTATTGTAACGATGGCAAAGATCGCTGACATTAGCAAGATTCCCAAAGATGAGAAGAGAGCATATGATGGGTGGAATATAACTCGCTATACTCTCACCCTCACTGACAAGGTTAAGCAACAGAGTTTTACACCAATTTGGGTTTTACCCCAAAGAGGTCATTTGTGTATACAAATAAATGGCCAGAATACCAAAACTAAGCAAGAGAGGAGTAATTGCTCCCATACCTATGTTTATACTCCTTCTACTCCCGCACCATTGGTGGCATCTCAAGGTACATATTTTATCTGCCATGACAAAGCTTATACATGGCTTCCCACATACTTCTCGGGAACGTGTTATATCGCTTTTCTCCTTCCCCCTACATATACTGCTCCTGCTGATTATCACAGAAAGAGAGTTGGTAGAGGAGTTGTAGATTCAGAAGATACAGCAGGACAAGAAGGAGGGGATTTTCTGAAAGGGTTGCTTCCCTTTTGGTGTCCGATGGCCAATAGCAGAAATATCAGACAGTTAGTTCGCGTGGTTGATGCCACAATCAATGTAACTTCCGGAGCATTGAAGAATTTGACCGCCGAACTTCAGGCGGATCGACTTATGACTTTACAGAATAGAATGGTTTTAGACATAGTTCTTGCAGGTAAAGGAGGAGTCTGTAAATTGATTGGATCTAGTTGTTGCATTTATATTCCTGACAACGCCCCTACAGTATACCAAGCCATCTCTAAGCTACATGTCATATCTGAGTCTATTCACCAAGATACTGGAGATTGGTCTGTGATGGGATGGTTTTGGGGACTGTCCACTTGGGGATGGAAAGTGTTAACTTTCCTTGGAATGATTTTAGCAATCATCTTTTCCTGTTGTCTCTGTCTATAGTGTGGCCCAGCCATTTGTGGACTTTGTGCCACGATCTGTGTCTCCAGACACAGCAGACAGAAAACATCAAGATGATGGTGCAACAACACCTCAGTGACCTTATGACCATTGATATCGACTCAGACTAACATGGGTCCCTTCGTGCATTGCCTGAGTATGGCAAAAGGAGGGTCTGAGGTTACGTAGTTTCTGCCTCCGCTTCGCATACAGCCGCCATTTTGTGTTTAGCCGCCATTTTATGTGGCCTCACTCAGGCAGCACGGCTAACGCGGTAAATATGGTCCTTCTGCCTTTTAGTCGCTCCGTGTCTTTCCTGTTAAAGAACAACCCTTGTCCTTGTGTACGGCACTGATGTCAGGGTCTGGCCGAGTACGCAAAGCCATGTCTAGACTGATTAATCCATGTCTTACTCCACTGTTTGGGTCTCACCATTCTTCTCTGCTTTATCTTGTTTAACTGGCCTTCACTATTCTCTTCGTGTGTTCTCTTGTTACATAGCCCTTCTTTTGAAGCATTCTACACATGTTTTGCCACCTGCAAATTGAATTACGGGCACTAGTGTTGATTAACCTGAAGGGAGGAGAGCACACGGGGTCTGAAAGGAGGGTGTGTTTTAGACATCCGATAGCTTGTTTTCAAACTATTCCTATTTGTCAGTTCTGTGTATATTGGGAGTTGTCATTGTAAACTTGTTGTGTATAATAGACTGTGCACCACGGCTTGAAGTGGCAGTCTCTTGAGAACCTACCTGTGTGGTACTTCTTAGATAACTGTACTTAGCTGCAGCTAATAAATCTACTTTTCTACGCCTAACAGAGTGTCTCATGTCTCTGTCTGTCGAGGCAGGTGAACCCGGAGATCCTAGGCGTGCCCTGCGCCGCCTGGCCCATAAGGTCAGGTTCTCCAATGGGTCATACTACTTCGATAGGGTTCACTTTATTTGTGTGGCCTCCTTTGGAGACCTGTCGCACCTTACCTTGAGATATCTACAGCAGCACTCTTGCTATTTCCCTTTATACACAAATCCACAACACAGCATGGGATAATTATTGTAATCGATTTAGGATACCCTAGATTGGCCCCCTCATATTCGGGTGTCGCTGAACAAAGTTCACACCTTCATTTTTATTCGGCAATCATTATTGGACTTTATCACCGACCTTGCAAAGAATTGTTTTAAATACTAATTGAAGTACTGTTCAAGCTGTTTGTGATTCTTCCTGAAATTCACTATCTGACCCAGGATTACGTGAATCGGACTTGTTCTCACAATCACCTACGCGTGACTGATCGCAAAATATCTCAACCCTCAGGTTACTCAAGTGATAATTCCATAAGCCCTGACGAAGTTCCCGTGGCCCCGGGGAACGAAACGCGTTGGCTGTGTTCTGGTTTTTTAATAAGACTTAAATAAAAAGAAGAATTTCTGGATCATAAAGTTGTCGCCTGCTTGACTTCTATGAAGTGCACCTTCCTTTTGTATGATGGTAACTTAAGTTGTAGCTATAAATTGTCAAAAGTTATAAAACTGTTATGATCATAAAGATCCCCAATAGAGGGAATCCCATAATTAGCCAAATGTTTACTAGCAGCATTATGAAATACTTCTGGGAGTATTGGATTACCCCATAAGGGAAGTCTATCATGATAAAATGAAAGTTTATAACTAGAATAAATAGTACACCATATATATACGTACTCTCCCGAATGGTCTTAAACTTTACTCTTTTAAAATAATTCGGGTATGTGATTCTAACCAAATACATACCACTATCCTCCACCAGTAAGAAAGTAGGATGCATAGGATTTTGGAGACTACAAAAATGACCGGTGAAGGCGAACCAAAAATAGTTTTTAAAGTCGGGAAAATCAATCCCTCCCTGTTTATATGAAAGTTTTAACAAATCAATAGCTCTCCTAGCTTTTTGTAACCCCAAATAAAACAGCTTAAGGCACCCTCTAACCTCTTAAAAAAATTATTAGGAACCTGCAAAGGAATAGGTTGAAATAGATACAAAAATGTTGGTAGCACTTCCATTATAATAATATTAGAACGTCCAATAATACCTATGGGTAGTTTGCGCCAGTTCTTCAATAATGCAGCTATATCTTTAATTAAGGATTCATAATTCAAGGAAAATATCTGATCTATCCGTGGAGAGAGTTTAACTCCCAGATAAGTAGCCACAAAGCAGGTCCCATGGATTGGCTTGCTAGATTTAAAATTAAGAATTATTCATGTTTTTCTAATATTTAATTTGTAACCTGATAAAGAGCCAAATTTAGCCGCTTCATCTTCAATTAACATAATCACTCTATCTGGCTCTGTTGTAAAGACCACAAATTCATCTGCATAAGCGATAACTTTTAATGAAGTAGCACCAGACATCAATGGCACAATTTTAGAATTGGATTGTAGAGCATAAATACCTGGTTCGATATATAATGCGAATAGCAAGGGTGAAAGGGGGCATCCCTGCCGCGTTCCTCGGAAAATTGGAAAGACCGGTGATTGTAAACCAGAATATATTATTTTATCTTGGGGTTTATTATCTAAGGCCTCAATCCATTGTTTCTATATACCCTTACCCCTAACCATTGTGAGTATACATCATAAAAAATCCCAACCCACCCTAACAAAAGATTTTTCAGCATCTAATAATATCATACCGAGAGGAGTTGACGTTTTTCCTACCACATCAAAGGCTGCTGTATTAACATGTTCTGTAGTATCTCTACTTTGAATAAAACCATCTTGAGGGGGAGATACTACCCCCGACATAGTAGGAGCAAGACGATTAGCGAGTATTTTTGAGAAAATTTTAGCACCACGTTGTTAAATGATATTGGTCTATATGAACCACACTGATCAGGAGATTTTTTTACATTTTTTTTTTAACCATCTGATACTATAAATCCCAAAATATTGCACAACCAGTTTAAATGGTTCAATTAGAAGATCTTTAAAAACCTTATAAAATTTGAGGGGGAAAGCATCTTCCCTAGTAGCCTTCCCAGATGGCAGGGTCGATACTGACAATTCAATCTCTTTCCTTGTAATTTCCATTTCCATTGATATTGCAGTCTCCTCCCTCAGAGTAGATATATATCTGTCCTGAACGTACCGCTGAATGTCTTCCTCTTTCGGTACTATAGTTGAGGTATATAGCTTCTGATAGTATACAGAAAACTGTTCTAATATATCCTACGGTTGTGTATAAAATATAACATTTACCTGTTTCATTCCTTTAATATAAGTTTTGGCTCGATCATTTTCAACCTTATGAGCTAGGATCCTGCCTATTTGCTCACCACATTTGTATTGTGAGAAGCCATACTTATCATATATAGCCGCTATTCTTTCCCTTAATGTCTTTTTCATTAAAATATGAATCTCACGTTGAATAGTATATAATACTAATCTCACAAATAAATGCGTTATTGTACACTTCAATCAAATCATAATTGTTTCATGTAAGGATAGGGTACTCATAAAACTTTAGCAAATGTCAATGTTACACATATATAAGTAAAGTACATATAAATCTTCTTTGCATGTATGTTATTAAGGCACACATAATTATAAGTACATTTCATGAAATTTAATATTTGTGTCGCCTACCCTTAATCGCTGGGGGCTCTGTGAAGTGGAACCTGCCCCTTCTTTGCTGGACCCGTTGGCAATCGCCGCAGTGTCTGCTCTCCCCCCGCCACCGCATCTCTGCACCAACTGACTGCGGCCGCTGTGTGGGGCGGGGCCCTGCGTGCTGGAACTACACCTCCCAGCCTGCAATGCAGCCGGAAGCCGCCCACTGTTAATTCGCGCCAGGAGGCGCTTAAAGAACGCTGCTATTCCCGGCGGAGCGGGGATTCTTTCAATTTAATATTTGTGTCGCCTACCCTTAATCGCTGGGGGCTCTGTGAAGTGGAACCTGCCCCTTCTTTGCTGGACCCATTGCCGATCGCCGCAGTGCCTGCTCTCCCCCCGCCGCCGCATCTCTGCACCAACTGACTGCGGCCGCTGTGTGGGGGGGGGCCCTGCGTACTGGAACTACACCTACCAGCCTGCAACGTGGCCGGAAGCAGCCCACTGTTAATTCGTGCCAGGAGGTGCTTAAAAAACGCTGCTATTCCCGGCGGAGCGGGGATTCTTTCAATTTAATATTTGTGCCGCCTACCCTTATTCCCTGGGGGCTCTGTGAAGTGGAACCTGCCCCTTCTTTGCTGGACCCGTTGCCGATCGCCGCAGTGCCTGCTCTCCCCCCACCACCGCATCTCTGCACCAACTGACTGCGGCCGCTGTGTGGGGGGGGCCCCTGCCTGCTGGAACTACACCTCCCAGCCTGCAACGCGGCCAGAAGCCGCCCACTGTTATTTCGCGCCAGGAGGCGCTTAAAGAACGCTGCTATTCCCGGCGGAGCGGGGATTCTTTCAATTTAATATTTGTGTCGCCTACCCTTAATCGCTGGGGGTTCTGTGAAGTGGAACCTGCCCCTTCTTTGCTGGACCTGTTGCCGATCGCCGCAGTGCCTGCTCTCCCCCCGCCGCCGCATCTCTGCACCAACTGACTGCGGCCGCTGTGTGGGGGGGGCCTGCGTGCTGGAACTACACCTCCCAGCCTGCAATGCGGCCGGAAGCCGCCCACTGTTAATTCACGCCAGGAGGCGCTTAAAGAACTCTGCTATTCCCCGCTACGCGGGAGCGTGCGGGAGCGTCCCGGGAGAAGCCCGGGACAAGGGCGGGATGGTTTGTGACAGTTAGTGGCTGGATGAGGCCGGGTCGGGATACCCCTCTTGGGTCTGCTGGCTCGTCACGTCTGGACTGTATGCGGTGGATGTTTTTTTTTGTACCTGTTAGGTATCTATATATTGTCTTAACTAATAGGGGTAAAATATGGGGAAGAATAATCCAGTCATTCATTCCCCTGCTCCAAAAACTGCCCCGTTACCCAGCTTGACCGCAATTTATCGCATGCTCCAGAAAACCATTGGGGTGGTGGTAAACGCGATAGAACATACTGAACGTCGCTTATCGCTTCCACCCGGCTCACTACCCCCTTTGCCTTCCACTAGCATATCAACATGTACGATAAACTCCCAAGACTCAATAATGGCACCTTCTTTTGCTGCACTTCCTGGGGGTCACCACCCTCTAACAACACATGATTTTCCGTTAGATAACGCCAATTTAGAGGAGTCTTTACCTGTACTAACCAGGCTATCCACGACTCCAACGTCCTTCTTAAAAGACCCCACTCCTGACTCTCCTCACCAGGTAGAAGACTCAATAGTTAGTGAGTCTTGCGATACACCTATAAGCCCGATTTTGGTCTCTCTCACGTCACAAAGCGTGAATAACGTTAGTCCACGGGTAACTACGAGAGGGCAGAGGGCAAGGAATACCTTAAAATATTCTAAAGTGCAAGCCCCAGTCACTAAAAAACCTACGGGCTCTGTAAGGAGCACAAAACAAAAGAAAGCTGTTGCTAAAGATAACATATCAAAAGGGATTAATGTCAGCACCAGTGTTCAGCCAAACATACCCACCACAAATATAGATCTAGGCCTCACATCGCAACCACAGAGAACCCTGCTACCTTTCCACTTTTCTTACCTCGCCCTCCCTGTAATGACAGTCTCTTCGATAAAATTGAAACCCTTATGAAATCTCTAATGGTCCCCCTTGTGGAACGGGTGAAACGCCTTGGGGAAAAAATAGACAACTTGGAACAAATGATGAAGAATAACACGCCCAGTTTAGGTCACACATCGGTTGGGCCAACCACAAAGCCTATTGAAAAAAAAAACTAACCGCCTCCTTTAGCTCAAAAAACTAGTTCAAAAAGTTTGAACCATCCCCTACTTGAACCCACTCCCATAGACCACCAAGGAACAAAGACCAAGGGAATGACGGGCAGGCCTCTCCAGAGGAACTCGAGTAGGCCGGAAACTCATAAAATGCCTAGGGGGGAGGCTACTCAACGAATAGCTACAGACCATTTAGGTACCCCTTACAATAATGATAGGGAAAAAAGGCTATCACCCCCCATACTAGACCAACGAGGCCAGCCACACACATAGACTTACCCCCACAATCACTACCATACACGGTAGTGTTAGTTGGTGTTCCAGAATTGCCCCAAGGGAAACAAGAGTCCTACTTTGATCTGAGAAATAAAGCTGTGTACTGGCTGAACAAGAATATACCACTTCCCTGTGACTTGTCTGGGAAAATGTTGTTTGCCAGAAGGTTTAGTTGGCTGGGGCAAAGGAGAAAAGACATCCCAGGGGATTGTATCGTTATTAATTTTGGAGACAAGCGGGTGGTCCACTATATATGTAATAGCCCCTTTCACTACGGTGCGAGCAATATCCTCACCAGGGACCTGAGTTTTTTCTATCCCCAATTACCCTCCCTGCAAACAATAATGACCCGAATGGAATTTCCACATAGGCACCTGGAAGAGGGAAGGGGAAATAGATATAACATTCCAACTTTTAATTATTATGACAAGCTCTCCGATCTGGAAACTGTGAATTGACATGAGCTTGTGGACCCTACCTCAAATAGTTTGGCCAAAACAGATACCCTGTGTGGGAAAAAAGAAGGTAAAATGGAGTATAGCGATGCTACAAATAAAGAACGCCTTTTAATCATCAGTAATCCCTCACACTGCGAAGTCCCTACGGAAACAGCTATTGATACTGTATTAAATAAAGACATACCAAATATGGGGATATTATTTTGGAACGTCGCAGGGCTTCGTGCAAAGATTGCAAACAACCTCTGGTTAGACTTCGTTCTCAGCTTCAGCATTCTATGCCTACAGGAAACATGGGCACCCTCAGAGTTACATCTGGAGGGATATAGAACATATTTCTCCCCAGCACGACCCTCTTCCTCTGGTAGAGCCAAGGGTGGATTAATTACCTTTGTATCACACCTTCTCCATTTTACAAGTATAGTCCCACTAAAACTGGACACAAACTTTCAACTTCTTATCCTACACTATAGTAACTATAAAGCTCTTGTTATCGTGAACTTTTATAACAACCTCCCCATAGCCGACTTAATAAAAAACATAAAGGAGATAAACATGCTCCTTTATGAACTACAAGTAAAGGCACGGAAGGTGATGACCATAATTTGGGGCGGAGATTTCAATCAGACCCTGTGCAACCACAGTGCGAGTACAGTGTGTGGAGTTGAGGACGAAAATGGCGACCCAATACCTCATTTTCCTCACACCATGGTTGGTCAGTGTCTGAATGAGACTCTTTGTGATACTGAACTTGTCCTTGCCAACGACCTGATGGATCCTCCTATCCCGGTCATACCTACGTTTAATGGTAGAGGCAGGCCAAGCGCTATTGACTTTATCTTTATCTCAGCAACTGCAGGAGGTGATCTTATTAATTGTAAAACTCACGATATAACCCTCAGCGACCATTACCCAAACAGCATAAACTTAAAACTGACTAAGAAAGTCGAAGGGCTCAATATAAAGACGACCTTAAATCAAAACAACCTCACTCTAGATAGACTTAATGGTTATTCGCTAAGGTGGGAAAATGTGGACCCCCTGGCAATTACTACTAAACTTGTTTCTAATTTAAGACCAGTTCTAGAGAAATTCGTTGATCCAGTCACCACCAGTGAGGACATTATGGTTAGTTTCTTAACATTAACAGCATCAATCAGGGAATCCCTTTTTGTTAAAATGAAGACAGGGAAAACTATCAGTAAGGGATGGTTCGACAGTGCTTGCACGAAAGCCTACCAGAATCTAAAAGCAGCGTTAAATAAAAAGGATAGAACCTCTAAGGAAATTGCCGCTTATCGAAAATCCTACAAGCAGGCCCTAAAACGCAGGAAGAACTCACTCAAAAAAGACCTTTGGACCTAACTACACACACCTCTTGCTCTATAAGGGATAGTGCTGCCTTCTGGAAGGTCTTGAAGTCTCCCTTTTCAGCTAATACAACGGTAAACCCCGGTCTTGATGTTGCGATCTATGAGCAGACGTGGGTTGATTATTTTGAGCGGATATTCAGCTCACCTTAATCCGCAACTCAATTACCTTCTACTGGGTTAAATTCGATTTCTTTTCCGTTACCCATTAATATAACCCACGAGAAGGTGGAGTTAGCCTTGATGGCCAGTCAAAACTCCAAAGCACCGGGACCCGACGGAGCCCCTATTGACTTCTTTAAATTCAATATGGAACTCTGGTCACCCATTTTAACTAGGGTCCTACAGGCTACATGTGACGTGGGCCTCATTGACTCATGGTCCCAATCCATCCTCGTGCCTATATTTAAAAAGGTGGATCGCCAATTACCATCCTGCTACCGGCCTATATCCCTCCTGGATTCGCTGGGGAAAGTGGCCGGTCGCATTATCCTAGATCGACTCCAGCAGTGCAGTGGGCTTCAGATAACAAAGTTCTTTCTGATGTGCAGTTCGGGTTTCGTGAGGGTCTGGGCACAATAGAGCAAGCCCTTAATCTATCCCTAATAGTTGACAAATATGTAAAGGCAAAGAGGGGGGCCGTTTACATGGTGTACGTCGATCTTTCGGCAGCATTTGACTGCGTTATCCATAATAAGTTGTGGACGATCCTAGCTGACATGGGAATAGAGACGTCTCTTTTAACATTCTTGTGAGAACTATATTCAAATGCTACTGCTAGAGTTAGATACGGAACGGGGGGCGAGCTAACAAAACCGTTTAGAGTGGAACGCGGGGTAAGGCAGGGTTGTGTCCTTGCCCCGTTTTTATTTAATCTCTACAACAATGGCCTTGAAAAAGCCATGGTTACGGATTGCAAGGACCTCCCCTTCATAAATAAGCGCCCCATACCGATTCTACTCTATGCGGATGACGCTGTTATAGTAGCCCGTACTCCTATGGAGCTACAGCGCGCCCTCGTAAAGTATCACGATTTCATGGCCAACCTGGACCTAAAAATAAACATCAAAAAGACGTATGTTATGTCCGCAGGCCCAAGGTCGAAGAACATCAAGCCTATGTACATCGAAAATCAAAAATTGGACACTACAACCACCTATCCTTACCTGGACGTACTATTTGACAATAAATGCTCCTGGAAGCCTGCCATTGAATCAAGGAAGCTTACTTTTAAGAGGACAACGGACGCCTTGATAAACTTTGCTAATAAATTAGGAACTTCTTGAAATCTACAGGGCTAAATGCATTTCAAGTGCAATATATGGGGCTGGGGTCTGGGGTTTTGCCAAGGTTGAGGAGGTGCAAAGGGTGAAAAACAACTTTTTAAGATTCATCTTGGCTGTCCCACAGGGAACTTCAACTTATGCTTGCCACGTGGAATTGGGTTTGACTTTTATAACTGATCTGATAAGAATCCAACCCCTTCTTCTGTGGCACCGCATATGGTCCTCTAGTGAAACCTCTCTCTGCAGGGAGTTCATTGAGGACTGTACTTCCCTGGACAAGGGACACAAAATCACCTGGATAGTGTATATTAAGCAGTTCTTTAACGACCTTGGTATGCAACAATATTACACTTCTCCCTCTACAATTGCAGTAATACCAAGGAAGCGGTTTAAAAAGGCTTGTCTGAGTCATCTCGAATCCCTACGGCTGTCTAGTGAGGCATCTAAACCAACTGTGCAACACTCACTACAAATACAAACAACTACGACAGTTCAGCCTTACTTAACCTTCGAGTTCTCGGGTTATGAAAGGCTACTGCTAACCAGGTTTAGACTAAACATCTTTCACCACCTAGTCACCTTCCCTAAGACTAACACCTGGGAAAAACAACCACAACCATGATAGTTCCCCCCAAACCACGATTCACACGCTACTCTTCTGCAAATTTTACCAGGATTTGAGGAAACACTGGCTCACTCCTATTTTAAAAATTATGGGCCTACGTTAGATCGATAGTAAACTTCATGAAACTGGCCATTAAACATAGGCAGAATCTCGAGCAACATTGACCCGTCCCATCTGTGATGGTAAAACTGATACTTTCTTCATACTGCACATTTTTTTTGTACCATTGTATTAATTTTGATACTGTGAATGCTTCTTATTTTTATGTACAAGCTTTTTACTATGACCGTATTGTGCCATTCCGTATACATGTATCAGTAGCTTATACTCTCATGGTCGTAGCTTCCATATTATGAGTAAAAAGTGCTTTAATTTGGGAGGAGTGGAACATTGAGAAAACCCACCTTTTGCTAATCTTTTTACTGAAAAAACTAAGCAAAAAAAACAACTGTCATTGTGATGATATTTTACTATCTAGTTTTTAAAATCCTTTTTTAAATATATTCTTTCGTATATGTAACATATATTATGATTTTATGGATGTTTTCTCTACAACCGAATAAAGCTTGATTTGATTTGATTTGATGAAAGATCCATGAAAACAGCTTTAACTAAAAGCACCTACTTTTCTTTTGTCCTTTCAAGTGTACATGTTATCACATGAAGTAAATTATCTATTTCTAACACATGAAACGTTAGTTTTTGCAGGTGGAATTTCTTTGTTAATACTAATATATCACATTATCAAATCATAAGATGAATGTCATTAAATGTGTTAAAGTTTCACTTTGTTTAGAGTAAAAATAAATTATCACATGAGCTTGTTTTAGTATTCTGCATGCCTTTACGATGCCGTATGTAAATCAGCGGTGCATGTTGTTATTTTCCAGAAACGTGAAACCTAATGCACATTTTATCATCATTTATACAAAGAATTATCACGATTGTTTCTTTTTTTTTGTTTGTCATAGATGTGTTAAATAAATCTCTGCTTCATCGGTATATAATGAAATATATTTTCTTTCACTGCTTGCTAGGTCTGACAGGCTCCACGAACTGCAGAAATATATGAGGGGTTTATATGTACAAATAGCAAAACTAAATACAGTTAAAGATACTTTATTTTCATATATAAGTATTGAAATGGTAATGCCATCTCATAGGGGTCTCCAGCGCCATGGAGAGCTTGTTAAATGCCAGATTTTCAGTGTATCCGCATAAAGTAAATTGAAACCAGTGTACCACCGCATCCCTTCATTGGCTCTCTTAGTTTCGAGACCTTCACTGAGGAGCAAAAGAATCACTGATGGCCACTGCTTAGTGTGCATACTATGTGCGATTTGCCCCCCCCCCACCAACCAAAGGCT